>NC_056503.1:22791216-22791424 GCF_014905685.2 Nematolebias whitei
TCTGTCTGTCTGTCTGTCTGTCTGTCTGTCTGTCTGTCTGTCTGTCTATCTATCTGTCTATCCGTCCGTCCGTCCGTCCGTCCGTGAAGTGGGAATATGTTTACACATTTATTAGTCATCCCTTTTCCTGTGACCTTTTCACCATAACTTCTTAGTCATAAAATAATAATAATAATAATAATAATAATAATAATAATAATAATAATAA
>NC_056503.1:22791434-22793538 GCF_014905685.2 Nematolebias whitei
AATAATAATAATAATAATAATAATAATAATAATAATAATAATAATAAGAATAAGAATACGAATACGAATAATAAGAATAATAAGAATTATTGAATTGACATGAATTTGGGTCGGACCGGACTTTGGGCCCGTGTTAGAAATGATAGCTCTACTTCTTGGTGAGTAAATTCATTTTATCATCCTAATATGCCTGGCCATTTTAAAAAAATTCTGCAGGTGTGCGCTCTTCTGACCCTACAGCATTTGCAGCTTTGCTCACATTGCCCCACTCACTCCTCCTTCACTTGGCTCTAATGCCAGAGGAAAAAGTGTCAAACAATGTTTTTATGCACCTCTACCTCATTTAGAAGAGTCTCCAACTCACATTCCATGAAGTTACAATTTTTTTCCTGTGTGTAGAATTGCTTTGAGATAGTGCAGAGAGAAGATTTCTCAGGTGCAGGACAGATTTAAATCTATTATTTAAATGGAGGCGTGTCAAGGGAGGAGTCAAGTTTTCCCTTATGTGCGTTCAATTCCACGTTGATTGGGATATACAAAGGAAGTGTGCTTGGATTCATGCGTACGCATGGCTTCATACATCTAGATTTATTTAATCAGAAGCTGTTTTCTGGATTTAACCATATGCCATGTTTTAGAAGGAAATCAACCCAAGTCTTTGTACATGAGGCCCCTGGTCTTTAGGTTTTTGTTCAGGTTTTGCAGCCAAAGGAACAACAGACAGAATATGATGCCTAACAATTAAGTGTGCATTGTTTCATTATTATAGATTAACATCAAAGCATGAAATTCATTCACTAGTTGTTGTTGTTTATTTTTGTGGACTTTGACATTTGTTAAGGGTTGTGAGATGACAGGAAAACAACTGATGCCACTGAATCATTCTCAGTGCCTAAACTGTAGGAAACCAGAGCAGCCAGATAAAATCCAAAATGTTGTAGTCAGAATACCTTTGTACGTTTCATGAATCCACATCTATTATTTATTAAATTAAAAATGATAGTCATAAAACATATTTTAGTTTGAATAAATTGCACTTGTTTATTATGTTGGGAGCTTCTGTCAAACGGTGAAGTAATTTATTCTGACTTTTTTCCCCCTGCGTTCTGTATTGTTGCAATCAATAGGCGAAAACACAAACAGGAATGCAGGCAGAAGAGGTGAGTTTCTTTTCTTTGAATTGGACTGGGGAGACCATAAATCATGATCTATAAGTAGAAACAGAATTTACCTCACCTATCAAAAACTATTTAAGATTAGAGGCCAGAGGTCCAAACATTCTCTATCCACATTTTTTCCTCTAATCATTTTCTTCCATGGTGTAAAAAATAAATACATGAAAACCAAGTAGTCATGGATAATCCTCGGCATCTTTCCAGAGAGGAAATTATTATATTTAATGCTTCCTGAAAGGAAGGAAGCACACAAAGTTTCTAAAGCCTTAGTTTTGATCTAAAGAAAACAAAAGATGAAGCACATTGCCAGGAGAATTCTTCCACAACTCACTCCTGCCATATGCACTGCAAGTTACAGAACATCTTAAAGCAATCTCTTCTCACTTAACAATAAAACAAATAAAAAATAGTAGATAACATAGAGCTCTGGTCAAAAACATAAATGGAAGAAATCATCTGATTTACAATCAGATATTTTTGGGCATCTGTTCAGTTCAGTTTTCATTTCCAAACAGGGGGTGTTAGCATCATTATTCAAATAAATAAATAATTAAAACTTACATAAAATGTGTTTCTTTGACTCTCCCTGTAACAGAGCCGTTTAAGCAGAGTAGTTAAAGAGTGAAATGAACAAGCAGCCAAAGAACAAACACAAACAGTTAACCTGTACTCCTAAACTAATACTATTAAGAGATTAAAATTAAAATAACTTGGGTTATGTTCACACTGCAGAAAAAGTAGCCCACATCCAACTTTTTGCTAAAACACAACATATTTGTTTGATTCAGACAGTCTGAACATAACAAAACTTTTTTTTTTTTTTCATTTTTAAAATTGTTCACTTGTGGTTCTGATAATAAATAAATAAATATATACACACACACACACATATATATATATATATATATATATATATATATATATATATA
>NC_056503.1:22793638-22800774 GCF_014905685.2 Nematolebias whitei
GGTGGCTGGTTCTTCAGGCTGAAGGCGTTGGAGAGCAGTCGGGACAAAATCTTTGACGAGTAGCAAACACAAGGAGCACAGAGGCCTAGGCGATATAAATCCAGGACTTCAAGGATTCAAGGATGTTTTAATTTATAAATTTTACAAATGTAAGATGAAGCTGAAGCGGAAGAAAATGGATGGATGGATGAAGATGAAGCTGAATTAAGTGCAGCTCGAGTTCAGCAGTCTGACAGCTGCAGGGAAGAATCTGTTTCTGAGACTGGTGGTCTTGTTCTGAATGCTCCTCAGCCACATGCTTGAGGGGAGGGGCTGGAGCAGACTGTGTGCAGGATGAGTGACATCTTTCATGATGCAGAGCACCCTCCCCCTGCATCGTGAAGTGTATAGGTCTGAGGTGGTCGGAAGGTTGCTCCCCACAGTCTTCTGTGCAGCCTTAATCACCCTCTGCAGAGCCATCCTCTCAGGTGCAGTGCAGTTGTCGTGCCACACGTTGATGCAGGTGCAGAGAATGTTCTCCACCACACAGCGATAGAAGATCCTCAGAACAGAACGCCAAAATCCAGCTCTCCACAGCTTCCTGAGGAAGTAGAGATGCTGGTGGGCCTTCTTGACCAGACAGGAAGTGTTGGCTCTCTAGGTGAGGTCACTGGATATATGTATCCCCAGGTACCTGTAGCAGGAGACCATCCCCACAGCTCTACTCATCTCAAGATCTATTGTATCATTCTGTTCAGCTGTTTTCATGAATAATATTCAAATCAGTCTCTTTATAAAATAAGAAGTAACATGTATTTGTTGCTCTTTGCCATATTCTATTTTTAGTTGTTCTTGAGACTTCTTTGTACAGTTTATTTTTATTATTTTGTTGAATTTTAATGTTTTATGTGTTTAAAATCCCTTGTGTAACTCATATGCTGTATCAGTCCTGCCCCACTCCCCACACCTTTTTCATGTGATCATTAGTCACTTCTCTCACCACTCCCTCAGGCAGGATCTGGTTTTTTTTTGTTTTTTTTTTGTGTTAATTTTGTAGTTTATTCTTTTGTCGAAAAAAGTTCAATCTGGTCCTCTGGACATTCAAAAAAACTGAGGAAGTGAGGACTGAGGAAGTCTTTCGGATGAGAGACGAAACGTATCTACATTTTTTTTTTTGCTTTGTTTTGTTTTTTGTTTTTTTGAATGTCCAGAGGACCAGATTGAACTTTTTTTTATTTTTCTACCTGGGTTATTGAGCATGCATCATGCTGTTTATTCTTTTGTGTTTTGTGATAAGGTTAATTTAATGTTTTGTGATTCTTGATTTCCCCGCCCCTCGCACAGTGATTGCCAGACATGGGCACCGGCGACCCCCGTGACCCAAAATGGAATAAGCGGGTAAAGTTAAAGTTGGATGATTCTTGATTTCAGTTCCCCTGTGCTTCTCTCCACTTCTACTCAGCTAGTCCTGCCATGCCCATTACGCCTGCACCCTGGTCACCTGTCACAGCTGTAGATACTTTTCTTCATTACCCTCAGATAATTTGTCTCTGATGGTCCAAGTGGCCTTAAATTCAGAGGAACCTCATCAGCAGACTGGAAACAGCTGGTGATAAATAGAATAGAATAGAATAGAATAGAATAGTTGTCATTGAACCTAAATACAACAACATTTTGTGAAAAAAAAAAAAAAAAAATCACAAATATCTCTGCCCAGCTGCTCAGGAGCTGATAAAATGTGTTAGTGGATGGGAAAAAATAAAACAGAATCACCACAGGCACTGCTTATAAGTCTTGGTGTAGCCATACTGCACCATCATCTCCAATATCTTTCTGTAAATGTGTACATTTCTTGTGGCACTGTCCATCAAGATTACACGGAAGTGGAGGCTCAGATGTAGTTTGCAGTTTTGCTGGGTGGATCATACAGTGACGTAGCTCTGCTGGCCAATTAATGGCTGCTGTCTGTTTATGTCAAAATCTGCACCTTGGAGCAGGTTGCTTGGAAACCCAAATTCAAATCTCAATCTCAAAAATGCCACAGTCTAACAATTACATGAGTGTTTTTCACATACACTTTGATGCACATTTTTTAAAATTTAAAAATACATACATTGTTATCCATCCATTTTCTTTACCTGCCTTTTCTTGGTGTGTTTTGGCGTGCTGCCCCCTCCAGGGGTCATTATGCGAGAAATAGGGTGCACCCTGGACAGATTGAAAGTGCATTGCACAGAACTGAGACAGATTTTATATGTCTGCAACAACTCCTGTGATTATATTCAGATAAGTTTGGTTTTGCAAACATTCTGATTAAGCTCAAACTTTAAGCAACAAAACAGCATGGTCCTGCAAGTCATGCAAGAAATCTGGGAATCCCTACAAACATGTTGAGACATTTTCAGCTTTTCCTAGCTGACGCTGTTTGCAGTTTGTTGCCAACAATCCCAGCATATTGAGATATGTGCTTTAGTTTCAAAATATTTTTGAGGCAACCCATACATTTTTGGACATGTAAACACTGCTCATTGGTCAGTTCTGTTTTCATTAGAATGTAAACAAAAAATAGTGAGCAGTAAGTTTTAATAGAGTTTAAAATTTTAGCTCCTCCTTTGTAGTTTAATATTCACAGTCCCTGGCATTTCTTTAACACTTTGGATTGCTCCTTATGCGACACATCGGGGACTCCCTGCTACAGAGAAGAGCTTCAGAGTTGAATGACTGATGGTCACTTTCCCCAGCGGAGATCACATAGAATCAGCATGTTTCCTTACTGACTTCAAGCTATTTACTAATTTTCCTGTGGCACATATGCCATCATTTCACAAACCACAAGAGGTCTAATACTGCTTGTTTTTACCACAACCAGCATAGGCCCTTTAAAACCATGGCTGCATGTTGAGCCTCTTTCTGCCTGCTCCACATGGCATTTGTGTAATGGCAAGAACTGTGAAAATCACTGTGCAGGAAACTTTGAGTTAATTACCAGACACACAAAAAGACACATAACTAAAGAATAATTTTACCTGAAAAAAAAAAGTAGTTAATCTCTAAACATATTCAAAGACATAAGGTAATATTAACAACAAAGTCCATGCTCAATAATCCAGGTATATAATCCAACATTTTTCAGTCAGGTCATCTGGACAGTTTTTTTTTTTTTTGTGCTGAAACATTTTGCCTTTGGTCCAGAAGGCTTCATCAGTCTAGGAAATGCACAACAAAACGAATTCTTCCCCCAACAGCTTACTCCAAAGTGGAACAAACCAGTTCTGCTTGTGATGAGATGGCCTCTTTGGTACGACTCCTCCTCCATTGCCGGCCCTCTTCCTTGTTGACATTTGGGATTAATAAAGTCTTTTTGAATTGAATTTAATTGAATTTGAAGTTCATTTACAGTAAATTATATATTTACAGGAGGCTCTGGGAAACTGGTAAAGGAGGAGTGAGTAAGGCGTCTGTAAGAGGATGGTGATAATTACGGTCAGACTTTACTTTTCTTGCATGACTCTGAGGATGACAAGATTAGACAAGTCAACTAGGGTGATGACTTCTTTTTTTTTTCTTTTGTTAACTGTCTTAAAATATAAATCAGACTAAAAGTAACAGCTTAATCACTGAGATCCGAGCAGAACTCTGAGCAGTGTGGCGTGCTGGGAACGAGGCTGGATCTACAGAGTAAACAGCCTAAAACAAGCACTCCTGTTATTAACCACTCCTGTTATTAGACATTGGATCATTGAGAAGAGGGTGGATGATTCCAAGTAGGTATGATGAGAAGTTAAGAGGAGGCCAAGTAAGCTGCAGGGGTTCCAGAGTGAGTTGTAGGCAGGCAAGTGGCGAGCAGCAGAGGAGCAACTAGCCAGTTCCAGGTCAGAGGCAAGAGGTCACAGCAGTTCCAGGGGAAGCTCATCTTGAAGACACCAGGAGGAGAAACAGTTTCCAGGATTGGTTGCAGCTGAATAACTTCTAGAAACAAGGAAAACACAGGTAAGTATAATTATTACTGAACGGAGCACTCAAAGGCTGAACATCAATATCAGTTGGTATCTAATGCTTCAAAAGAGAAGGGATCATTTCCTCAACCTCTTATATCCCCTGGATCCCAGCAGTGGAAGTGGCCCCAACTGCTGCTAATTGGCGCCACCCAGACTCAGGGACCCACAGAAGGAGAAACACTGAAATCCTACAAATACACTTATTGTTATGCTGATGATTATTAATTATATGTATCAATAAAACCTGATGAATCCAAGCAGTTGCTTAGATTACAGACTTCCAAACATTGCTGAAGCTTACACCACAATCTCCCTCCCACCTGGGTCAGTCAGATCACAGTTCCCTGTTCCATATTCCTTAGTACTCACCAATTTTCCAATTTGTGAAGCCATTAATGACAACATGTGGCCAATGGGAACAGACTCTGTGCTTCAGGACAGGTTTCAGCATATGGACTGGAGTATGTTTGCTACACAGACTACTTGTGGCAGTCACGCAGACATTCACACTTGTACTTCATCGGTGATGGACTGTATCAACACCACAATTGACTACGTAACTGTCATGGAAAAAAAAGATTTCTAAAATAATCAGGTTGTTGACTTCATCAGATTTATTACAAAGCTTTGGAGAACAGCCAGGATTCACAGAAGATCAATGTATTTACAAGTACCCACTTATCAGTGCCTTCACCTGTCTGAGGCACTGACCTGTTCTGACTTCCCAAACTGAAAAAGTTAGTTTTGTAGAATCACACCGGTCATGTCAAGACTGATTATTACATAGAATAAGCATCATGGGTTATTTAAATATCATTCATAATAACTGTAAAAGAGCCGTGCATAAATATATTACTCAAGTAAAATGATGGCGCATGGTGAGTGCAAAACACACACACATTCCCGTAACAGTAATCATAATGAAACAAATCACCATGTTCCCAAATCAGAAACCATGGATGAACAAGGAGGTGCAGCTTCTGCTGAAGACCCAAAACATTGCCTTCAGATCTGGTGATGCACATGCTTATAGCATTTTCATGTTGTACCTGAGAAGGGACATAAAACAAGATAATCACTGCTACAAGCTAAAGGTAGATGAACACTTCTGTAACCCCAACCCCTGACACATGTGACAGGGCATCCAGGTCACCAGAAACTACAAACCCAGCAACTGCCCCCTGACAACTACTGATGTCTCTTTCCTGAACAAGCTAAATGACTTGTATGCTTGCTTTGATAGAGACAACAATGCTACCAAGAACAGATGCTTTGCAATGACTAATTACAGTATGTACGATGACCTGTAGGACAGAGGAACTGAACTCTTTTTTTTTTAGGAAAGAAAGGAGGATGGAGTTTGTGTACTGTACTGATAAACAGTACACCATTTTGGTGAGTAAAATGCATTTTATTCAAATGTTTTATATTTTTGCCAATTTATTTTGTTCGTATTGATGCTTTTGGTAAATATGTACGGTATGTAGAGTAGCTGTGGCTGCAGTTGAAGAAAACATTGAATTGTGTTAATTGGATTTCTTGCTTCAGTAATGTCATTCATTCTTGCTACATGAGATACCTGTTTGTGATGAAGAAACACATTATAACATGTTTATACATACTATTGATGGTTTTTATCGCTATGGTATCATAATGACAGTATTAAGAAATAGATAAATGCAGGTAGGACACTACTGAGGGCCTAGGTGTAAAATGCACCACCTGCCACTGCTTAAAGTACAGTGGGAAGCAGAGCTTTTAGTTATCAGGCTCCTCTCTTCCGGTTTCTGTCTGTGAGGATGACACTCTGTCTACTTTTAAGACTAGGCTGAACACTTTCCAATTTGATGAATCTCAGGTTTCCTTAATTATCCTTTAATTGTGCCAGTATGGGCTTAAACTGTTAGGGGAAAGGTGGAAAGGGGAAAAATAAGCTGAGATAGGTGGTATATAAAGATGCTGATTAGACAGCATGGTTATACTGTACATTTATATAATGTGTGTGTGTGTGTGTGTATTTGTATTCTTTTTTTTCCGGGCCAAAAATATTTCTTTGGAATGCGAAGATATGATTTTGTTGCATAATATGAAACTGAAAGACTCCAAGTCAAATAAAACACTGATGTTCAGAGTAGGAGCCCAAAAGGCTTTGAAAATATTTTAGGACCCTCCAAGTTATTGTTTGGAAAAAAAAATAAAAACTAAAAATCAACATAGAGCTGAGTGAGCCAGTGGAGGCTCAAGGACTTCATATTTTGAGTCCTGGTTTTATACAGAGCCAACACATTACTTTGCAACCTAACTCCTACAGCTGTGTATCTGCCTCCCAGCCATTCATTTTCTCTGTAGATTCAGCCTCCTTCCCAGCATGCCACACTGCTCAGAGTTCTGCTTGGATCTCAGTGATCTAGGCTGTTACTTTTAGTCTGATTTATATTTTAAGACAGTTAACAAAATAAAAAAAAAAGAAGTCATCACCCTAGTTGACTTGTCTAATCCACTGTTTTTACATGTCCTGCTCCTTTCGTCCACCTCTCCTTGCCTGGCTGCCTCTTCTGCTTTACTTATGCATCTCTACAGTCAAGATTTCATTTTATTGTATTCAAATGGTTAAATTGTGAAGTCAGTCTGGCTTCACACCATTCCCTGTGCTCCAATTTTCACTTCCCTAGCATCAGCCTCCCTCAACTTCTCTTATTTCTTACAGCCAATCCTGAATATTTATGGACTCAAAGCTTGGGTGTTGTCAGGGTGCAAAGGAGGGGATGTTTGCACTGCAAAGTTAGAACTGTGATGCTGCAGCCCTGGACAGCCTAACACCTAACACAGCCTGGACCTCCGATCTGTTACGGAAGCACGATCCGTAGTGTCAGCTCATTTGCACATGCGCTAAAAGTGATACTTCCAGGTCTCACGTATCGCCGTTGAATATGCAAGAATAAGGAAAATGTACTGGAAATATCCTGCAAACTGATTTAATACAACACATCGTATACGATTTTCATATTGCTAATTTACGCCACTCGTATTTCTGTTAAAATAATTTACATATTTACGTAATTGGTTAAAATAATATGCAATGCATATTTAGGGTAAAAATGTGTGCGTATATATATATATATATATATATATATATATATATATATACACACATATATA
>NC_056503.1:22800874-22813121 GCF_014905685.2 Nematolebias whitei
ATATATATATATATTAGGGTGATGTAGCACAGCTTCACCACAGAGCAGCACTGTTTCACCATGGAAATAATTAATTCTATATCTTGCAGGATTAATACGTCAATGATTTTAACAGAAATACGAGTGGCGTAAATTAACAACATGAATGACTTTTCTAAGTAAATTAAGACAGTTCTTATTCATAAACAGAATTATAACATTGTCTAGGAAAATTAGTCAATTTATAGAAAGAGATATTTTAATTAATAATAATAAATATGGTATGTTTCATAAATATATATTTTAAATTGTATTAAATTAGCTTACAGGATATTTCCAGTACATTTTCCTTAATCTTGCATATTCAACAGCGACCCGGAAGTATTACTTTAGCGCATACGCAAATGAGCTGACACTATATCGGCTTCAGATCGAGGAATGACAGGGACTACCTAGTCTCTGCAAACCCCCATACCAAAGTGATTAGACTATAGGAAGTGTAACCTGACCACATCCTGCCTAGATATCCACCTGCACCATCTCCCTTTGCTGACACCTGACTCATTGTGGCAACCTCTGTTTGATTTACTTCTTTAAATGGCCTCAGAGGACACAGGATGTAGCAAAAACAGTTGAGGGAGTATAAAAATGTCCACAGAAAACTTATAATGAATAAGAAAACAGAAGGGTGAAAAGGAAAACAAAGCTTGTGGCTACAGTGCCCTTTATCACTTATTAATCTCTAATAGAAAAATAAATTAGCGCCCTGCCAGCTGCTAGCCTATTGCAAGCTAAACTATAGATGCTTTATTTTTGCTTCTGGAAGAAGATCAAGGAATGTGCAGAAGAGTTTGTTAGTTTGATTCAGCATTCCAGGTTTTATTTCCTATTCAAATATTAGGAAGAAAGAATAAAGTTTCCACTACCAGTAGTGCTTTTGTCTCAACAAACAGGGAGAACATATTCCTTCCATTTTCACTAAAACCTTGATCAGTAGATGAGGCATCTTAAGATGAATTATTCTGCGAAAGACAGTTTATGAGACAAAACTGCTGCCCTCTGGTGTTTTAGGGTTCTGTGTGTTGACCCTGTGACACAGACAGCTCAGCTGTTTCTGATGTGCTGGCATAAGTGTGTGGTACTGGAAACAAATATCATCTGCTGCCAAAAGGCAAAGGCAGACAATGTTTGTGTCTTTAATTGTGTGTTTGTGTGATCGTTACTAAAATAATACAATAATACAATGACATTAACTTGTAGAGCATCTACAGCTGATTAGGTTTTGAAGGCTGATTCAAGATGGCCACCACAGCCAACTGACGATAAAACACAAAATGGCTACAATTCATTTTTACATTCAATTTTACACCTAAAAACTGTTGTGATTGTAGCTAAGAGTTGTTCACAACAAACACTCACTGTGCAAGAGCTTAGCTTAAAACTCTAACTTTAACTGTTGGAATTCACTCTCTTAGCAAAATATCTCATGAACTATTGCACTGATTTTAATGACAATTTGAAAAAAGTCATTGGATGTACATCTACAATAAATAACTTTGGAGCCAATTCAAATCAAGATTGCTGTCACAGCTCATCTTTAACAAAAAAAAAAAAAAAAAAAAAAAAAGCTACAAATTGGTCATTTCAACAGAATATGAGTTAAAGTTGAGTTTTTAATCAAGATGTGGACAAAACAGCTACAGCCTTGTCATTTTCTTTTAACAAAAGATGATCCTAATTTAAACTTCTAGCATGAAAGTCATTTTTAGAAGGCTCTTAGAAGTACTGATAACATTTTGTGATATAATATTATAAACAAAGTATTAATGAAAAGTTGACAATGGTTTGTCAGTGGTAGCTACTGTACTTATTTATCATATACAGAATAGATATAACATTTTGAGTTGCCAGACCTAAGGACTCCTATGTTGCCTTTAGTAAACTCACACTGGTTTTTTTTTCCAGGAGCAATTCACAAAATTTGAACCAGCAAATAATGTGAATCATAAACATTGTTTTTGTTTATTATATCAAATTGATTGATTGCATTTAAAAATGCCAGCATGCTTTTAAGTTTGTTAATTTTTTTTAAGCTGTGATAATCATTTTTAGAAGTGGGAGGATGAAGCTCTAAGTTATGATTTGGGACTAGATGCTGTTCTTATTCCTCACAAGTGGGACAGGCAGCGACAAACTCGCACATTTATCTAGACATTCTTCTCAGCTCTTCACAGACGCATGGCTCAACACAGGAGAGCCAGCTCTTCAGGACAAGACTCAGCTGTTCACCTCCAGCTCACAGATAAGGGACGCTCTTTTGAGGATCAAAATGTGCACATTTTGGACCGAGAACACAGATGGTTTGAGAGGGGGGTGGGTGAAGGAAGCAACTTGTAAAAAGAGAAAAAAACATCTCTTAACAGAGGAGGAGGCCTCAGGTTTCCACTTTCAAAAACCTATGATGCAACTTTAAGACTGAGGGGCCGTTTACACGGCGCGTATTTTGAGTGCATCCGCAGCTTTCTCTCTGCGGTTCTGCTGATCATTTACACGACACCAGTGGCCCCCCTCTTTGAATCCGGAGGTTTCTGAACCCACCTTCCGGAGTGGAGGTTTTTCTCTGACCCCCCGCTGATAATGTAAACATCTCCCGCTGAGGCTTTGTGTTAAACCACATGCGCACACGCACGCGCGGACAGACGCTATATTTCTATCAACATGGCGGCGGACACACTGCTTTCAGAACCTCGACTGATGGAATATATTTTTAATCTCGTAGTTAATCTATGTCAGATTCCAGGTGCTGTGACCGACATCTGTGTTGGAAGAGACACAATCTAATCCAGTTCTAATGTTGCTGTTTATAGAACGAGGCACGCGCACACATCGCACTGCACTATAACATAAATGTGCTAAATAATAAAAGTTTAATAATAGTAAACAGTATTTATGTTAGTGTGAGATATAATGAAGCTCTGAGCTAAATGAAGCTACCTGGACATTGTGTAATTCAAATTTAAAATGATGCTAAACATATAGCGTGAACACTAAAGTTGAAAATGAAGACATCAGGTTACATTTTTATTTATTTATTCAACACCACAAACTGTATGTCACACAAACACTGATAATTAAAGAAAACACACTATTAAAACACGTTAACTGAACTTGAATGGAATAAAAGAAATGAGGGGAATTTAAAATAAATAGTTCATCCAACATCTCTCTTCGATGTCCTCCTGCAGTTCATCTAGGCCGAGCCTCGTTCAGAACCGGTTCGCCTGGTGGGAGGACAGCTCCTTCTTCTTTCAGGAAAAATAAAAATTCAGTTGGTTGTTTTGTAACTGAAGTAAACACAAACTAACATTATTAAGAACGTTGATTTACCTGCAGTAAAACAGCTACTGATTATCACGGAGTAAAGTCCGACATCGTCGACTCGGTTCTGGTCCACTCAGCGACCAGTGTGGAGCTGTTGGATGAAGCGGTCCCGCTTGGCGTCAAATCTGTCGACTCATCCAAAATCCAGCTTTAACTTGTTGTTATGTTACGTTGTTGTTAGCTGGTTAGCCCAGAGGAAAACAACGTGCTGAGGCAGCACGCATGTGCATTAGGTGAAGGTACAAAATTCACAGCGCCATCTAATGACCCGGCATGGTAACTACAACAGATTCAGGAGGGCGGGGGGGGGGGGGGGGGGGGGGGATTCCTCCGGATGCATGTAAACCCAAAATCCAACCATGTCAATGCAAATCTTTTCCTCTAATTAACATACGAAAAAACCTACGTCCCCCCATCGTGTCCGTGTAAATAGGGCCTGATTCCTAGCCAGTTTTCACACCTGATGGGAACAGAGGGGCCTCATCTGTGAAAAGACCTTAAGAAACCCCTACTGTTAAGGTGTTTAGGTGTGACATGTGTGTGTCTTATCTCACTCAGCCTTATAACCTGAATCCCTCACTCTCTGCTCTTTGAATTGAGAAAGCTCCTTGGATGAGGAGCGAAACGTCTTCTAGCACAAATAAAGTCTAGTTGTTTTTGTCTTGAACGCTTTTTGAATTCATCATGTCCTGGATGACTGAGAATCTTCACCAGCATTTATCTAGACATTGTTGGCCAGCAAAACTATTTCTGGGTAAATAAGAGCATTTAGTTAAACCCAGGGTGACAATTCAACTTAAGACTATGAATCCAGTTAAGTACATGTGTCTTGGCTGTATCAGGAACAAAAATAGCTACGGGGGCCCGCACCTGGATCAGGTTCAATCTTTTGAACATCTCAAATTACTTGATCAATTTCCCAAGTCATAGCTGCAACTACAGGGAAGAAGGTCAGTCATACCTTGGTCATCTGTAGAGAATTGTCGTGAGACATCCAGTTTAGTGTTCTTGGATAGTGGGCAGTAGGTGGTGTAGTTAAATTGAGCAAAAACCACTGAGCATTCAACCTCGTGTCATTCATAAGGTATACGAGGTTCTTGTGGTCAATCCAGATAATTAAAGCTAGATTTCACCCTCTACCTGATGCCTCCATTCCTCCAAAGCTACTTTGATGGCCAACAGCTCAGGGTTACCTACATTATAATTAGTCTCTGCAGATGACAGACAATGTGACAAAAAAAAAAAAAAGCACAATAATGTAACTTCTATGTATTTCTATACAGTATTTTAGCATTTCTATTGCAGTACCGAAAGATCACCAACACAAGGTGGATGGGAATATCTTGTAGAAAATTGTAGAAAATAATGCCATAACATTTCGGCAAATGCACAGAATAATAGAAAACAATAATATTCAAAATATTTATATATCAATCACCACCAGCCAGTTCGGCCTGGAACTGACCAGCCGTTCGGGAATCCTCCCAAACGTCCTTATGGCCAGTCCGCCCCTGGAACTGCAATCCTCACAAAGAGTCCAATCTGAACAATTTCATTTATACAAACCTCATTAAAAAAATAATAATAATAATAATTAGTCCGCTGTCATTTTATAATAGACTTTCTTTTACTCAACAATAAAATAACATTTTCCTAAATACTATTAGAATATTTTCCATCCATCCGTCCATTATCTTTTACCCGTTTCTTCTATTTCGGGTCACAGTATTTCTGTCAGGCAGTTGTTCTTAAAGGGCAGAAATCTATTTTGAAACTCCCCCACATATTCATAATTCATTTTTGTTTAAAATATATTTAATAATTCACAGTGAAAAGTAGTGGGAGGTGGTGATTGGGGGGGGGGGGGTTGTTTTAAAAAAAAATAAACAAAAAGAACTGATTCTAAATCCGTGAAAAAAAATGTTTTGCTTTCTTCAGTGACAAAAAAATGACAAAAGTCACAAATCTTAAGAATAAAATAAAATAAAACCTTAATAAATAAAAATTGTGCTTACGAATACCGTTTATAATTTATTCCTGAGACCTTTTCTCTGAACTCTGTCACTTCTGCTTCTCAGAAAAAAAACTCACAGCTACATAACGTCAGTAAACACATGCGAACACAGAACACAGCTGCTAATAAAGAAAATAATAAATCACTCTCTTCAAAGTTGACAGCTATGCTGCAGAAACATGTAAACAGATGCCGGGCAGCTAAAACTCACAAACAACGTTCACATCCATGAACGAGCTACACATACCAAACAACACAACCAGAAAACTGTGGAATAATTGGCCGATGTTCAGAGAACAGACGCCTGCCTATAGGAGGGCATTCCTTTGTTACACAACTGTAGGTGAGTTGTTCTTTAGACTCAGAATATTATAATTCCTTTAATTATCTGGCTAACAATGCTAATGAATATTGTTTATGTATCCATAAATGTTTAATAAATTATTAATGTTAAAAAAAGCTGAAAATAAGAAATGTAATTATGCAGTCATTTGTTTTTAACTCTTATTCAGTTTGAAGTTGAGGCTGTTAATACGGTAAAGGACTAAGAGGAATATGGTGGACAAGCAAATCAGTTGATTACAAGGTCCTTCCTAAAAAGTAGGAAGAAATTCCTGGAAGAAATGCATGTCGCCGAACAAGTTTTAAGCTGGAATATTTTATGAGAATGGAGTTATAGCTGTTCAGGCTAAATTTATAGTAGTGAAATGGTGTGATACTTATTAAACTATTTTATAAGATGCATTTCTCAGACTGTTGTAAATTACTTTCTGCTTCCACCACATCCACTTTTAGCTCAAAACACATCAAACTGGTAAATACAGAGCCTTTTTTAGTGTTGATCATGATTAGCTGTGGTGTCCATCTTGACATTTAACCAGTTGTGATGTACACTGATTAATTTCTGAAAGTTATATTAAAGTTCTTTCAGGATTTCATGACACCATTTGTGAACAGACAACTTTAACTACAGATGTTGTAAAAAAAAAAAAAAAAGCTTTAAAAACATTTCACTCAGTTTCATTGTTGTTTCTTGTCACACCAGAGGGACAGCCATGTCTTTGTTCTGTGGTTGACCAGACTGAGATCTGCAGATGTTACATGTATTGGACTGAATGTGAAGGTCCAGGTTCTGGATTTGGTGACCACATTCATAGGCAGCATTCCTGACAACCCCCATCAAGTTGGTTTGGTCTTTCTGCTGCCAGTTCTTGCTCGATTCAGGGCTCATCCTTCTCTCTGTAGTCTACTTCCTTTAGTCAGTTTTTCCCAGGTTTTGGGCTGGTTTGGTGCTCGATGGTTCTGTACAGCCTTGGACCACCCTGACATATTCACTATATGATGATTAGTTAAGACTTTGTGTCTCCCAAAGAAGAGTTATTGTTCAAAGAGCTTCACTTGGTCTTATCAACAGAAACTGAAGTTGTCATAGTGATGGAGGAAGTAAGACCTCAGTTGAGCAGAACTTCAAACACATTATTTTGTTTATGTTAACAAGGTGTCACCCTTTCTAACAAAAGGGCCATTGCGTTACCTTCTGAGAACTTTGAGAAGGGAGGTTATAGTTACATTAAATTATTATACAGTCGAGATACTCCCACTGCAAGAAGCCCTCTGATTGGTTAAAAGTTAAGTGGGCAAGTCTTCTGGGTGTCAAACAGAACACCCTGTGGAGTTGAGCTTCGACTGCTGAGGAGAGAAGTTGGCTTCAGCAGCTGAGCTGAGCAGATGGAATGATTGGTTGTGGAGAGTTGATGAGAGTCCCTTAACAACAGTCTCATGATGGAGATGTTAGCTCTCTCCAGCTGAGAGATGGCGGATGTCATGAACTTCTCAAACACCCTGAGAATGCTGGCCGGCTGGTCCCTACATGGCTCTGGGGAAAACAACCCTGGCTTCAGCATGGAACTTCAGCAAAGTCATCATATCTGCTGTGGTAATGAGAAAAATGGACACATATTCCGGTAGGACCGAACATCTTTCTTCTGATGAGAGACACAGTGCCAACTGAGTTTGTTTAGATGATTTAATTCACAAATCTGAGATAACTTACCTAAATTTTAACGTTAAGAGCTAAGAACCTTAGTCCAAATTGAATCAAAACTCCTTCTCACAGTCTCCAGATTTATGTCATTTACTTTCTAAAATAATACTACTGGTTGTTCATTAATATTACATATTAGCCAAAATTTCCATGTCATAAATCAAACTGAAAATAAACGTTACAGAATTGTATTAAAATTACGGATTCTTCGTGTTTTTCTTTGAGGGACAGGAATTAAGTTCGCTACAAGAACCCATGGTTCATATACTTTGTATGTTTGAGGTGAGGCCGGTCCAGGTTACATGAACGTAAATACCTGTAAAAGGGTGCCCGGACCAGAAGTCCACCATCCTATACATATAGATATATCTGTAACACAAGGATACCAATAAAAATACATGTAAAGTGCAGTAAAATACAACAAAAAAAAAAAAACACATAAACATCTCATGTTACTGTTTTCATTCAAGATTTGAAACTGGAGCTTGTGAAATAGTTTTTTTTTAATGTCCAATGGGGGAGAGGGTTCCAGAGTATGGGTGCTGAGAGACTGAATGTTCCTGAGCTGATAGTGGTCAAATGAGCAGGTGATAGGGTGAGATGGTGGAGGGGAAAGACCTGCTAGTCCAGGTGCATGTGTTAATGCAGAAAAGTTCAGTGAAATACTGAGGTGTGAGGTTGTAGAGGACTTTGAAGGTGAGGAACAGGATTTTGAAAGAAATGTGATACTTAATGGAGAGCCAGTAAAGATGCTGCAGAAAAGGTGTTATATGAACCACCTGGTGGTGTGGATTCTGGAAACGATGCGAGCGGCATTGTTTCGGATCTTTTGGAGTTTATGGATGGATTTTGTAGGTAAACCAAAAAGAATAGAGTAACGGTAATCTAGGATAAAGAGTGAACCAGAGTAGAGATGCATTCGGTCCCAAAGAATCCAACCCAACCCAGCTCCAGTCCGTAGTCATCATTTCTGAAACCCGACCTGACAAATTAACAGTAATTACAGGTCCGAATCCAACCCCCCCCCCCAACATTTTTAATTAAGCGTTGACTGCTTATATAGTTATTAATAGTCAGCGGACACGTGCAGTTAAGGGGGGGCAAAAGATCGGAGCTGAGGGGATGTTTGTCCTTTCATGGCCATCAAAGTGCATTAAATCCCTGCTTCTGCCTGCATTCTGCATTATTCAGACACAGGCCCTGCTCTGACATGTCAAATATTTTGGGATCTGTCCTGTTCGAGTTTTCGGCCATGCGTGTCCGCTGAATGCAGCTGAATCTTTTTTTTTTAAATGACACCACCACCTTCTAAAGGAATGAACAAAGATGTCTCATTTGTTTGAATGTCTTTATTTACTTTAACTGAACAATTTTTTACCTCTTTCAAGGCCGGTCAGTACGCAGTCAAATGGCCAAATGTGGCAAGTGATGGTATGGCAAGTCATGTTGCCATATAATTGGATCGTCAGCCGTGTGTGTCTGCTCACACAATAAAAAGCCCAACACCGACCTGGCCTGCACATTAAGCACATTACTATGGTCCGGTCCGACCCTAATCCAGGTTGGGCCGGGCCGGGCCGGGCCGGGCTCCGGGTTCGGTTTAGAAATGACAACTCTAAACCAGAGTAGTAGCACTGCTGTGTGAGAGGGATGGACTGAGATGAGGAATGTTACGGAGGTGAAAATCGACTGAATGAGTGAGGTTACAGATATAAAGCAAGTTTTGAGCAACCAAACATATGATTTAATTTAAGTTACTGTTTCTGTTATTTATTTATGTTTTGAATGATTAAAACAGGGCAGCATGGTGGCACAACTGGTAGAGCTGCTGCCTCTCAGCGAGCAGGTCCTTGGTTCAAACCAAACCCAGGGACCTTTCTGGGTGGAGTTTGCATGTTCTCTCCGTGCATGCGTGGGTTTTCTCTGGGTGCTCCGGTTTCCTCCCACATACCAAAAACATGCATGTTAGGCTGAATGGTAACTCTAAAATTGTCCCTAGGTGTGAGTGAGAGAGTGAATGGTTGTTTGTCTCGTTTGTCTCTATTGCCCCTTTTCCATTAGTACCTGTAGTACCGGTACAGCACGGCTATGTGGCCCTGTGATGGACTTGCTACCCGTCCAAGGTGTACCCCACCCCTTGCACAATGATTGCTGGACATGGGCACCAGCGACCACCGTGACCCAAAATGGAATAAGCGGGTAAAGAAAATGGATGGATGGATGTTTTTAGTTTGCTGTTTTATGATTGTAACAGTTCAATACTTTTACGGTATCTGTTGATTTTGAGGTTTTTATGAGTGCTTTGTGTGTGTTAGTGTACAGCACTTGGGCCAACAGTGTTGTTTTTAAAGTGCTTTATAAATAAAGTTGTTTTGTATATACAAACCCTTTCCAAAATAAATTAGAATGTCATGGAAAAGTTGTCCGCAGCACGGTGGCGCAACTGGTAGAGCTGCTGCGGCAAGCAGGTCCCTGGTTCAAATCCCAGTCCGGGGGCCTTTCTGGGTGGAGTTTGCATGTTCTCTCTGTGCATGCGTGGGTTTTCTCCGGGTACTCTGGTTTCCTCCCACGGACCGGAGCCATGCATGTTAGGCTGATTGGTAACTCTAAATTGTCCCTGGGTGTGAATGAGAGAGTGAATGGTTGTTTGTCTCGTTTGTCTCTATATGGCCCTGTGATGGACTTGCGACCCCTCCAGGGTGTCCCCCGCCCCTCGCACAGTGATTGCTGGACATGGGCACCGGCGACTCCCATGACCCCCCTAAAAAATGGAAGAAGTGCATGGGTAAAAGATAATGGATGGATGGAAAAGTTGTTTAACTTCCATAATTCCATTAAAAAGTTAATCTTTAATAGATGATGGATTCAGGGCCCACAATTTAAACAATTTCAAGTATTTATTTGTTTATTTTTACATAATTTGGACAAACGGTTCATGAAACCCACAAAAACAGGATTTCAAAAATCAGAACACTGTGAAGACATCAGCCCACACTACTCAGTTTTTGCAGAAAATAAATAAATTAGGATCACAACAAAATCAATCAAAATATGGTACTTTCAAAATGATATGTCAGTCTTCTATATTTGGTTGGGAATTCCTTTGCCTTAATCACTGCCTCGATGTGACGTTGCATTGAGACAATCAGCCTGTGGCACTGACTGGGAGTTATGGAAGCCCAGATTTCCTTGATGCTGTCAGCTCTTCTCTGTTGTTGGGTCTGGTGCCCCTCATTTTCCTCTTGAGAATACCCCATAGATTCTCAATGGGGTTTTGGTCCGGTGAGTTGGCTGGCCTGTCAAGCACTGTGTCATGGGCATCAAACCAGGTTTTGGTGCTTCTGGTGGCATGGACAGGGGCCAGGTCCTTCTGGAAGATGAAATCTGTATCTCCATACAGATCCTCAGCAGAAGGAATCATGAAGTCCTCTAAAACATTCTGGTACACTGTTGCAGTGACCTTGGATTTAAGAAAGCAGAGTTTACCAACACCTGCACCGGACATTGCACCCAAATCATGACTGTGGATATTTCACACTGGACCTCAAGCAGTATGGGCTCTGTTCCTCACCCTTCTTCCTCCAAATCCTTGGACCTTGATTCCTGAATGAAAGGCACACTTTACTTTCATCGGAAAAGAGGACGGAGGAACCCAACAGTTGTAGCCCATCTCCCGGATACGTCTGAATGTGATGATGTTTGAAGCGGTTACTCCTGTCTCATTCCACTCTTTCTGGATCTCTGCCATATTCTGGAATATTCTCTGTTTGATAATCCACTGAAGCCCACGGTCATCTCTTTTTCTTTTTTTTTCTGGTGCATCTTCTCCTGCCACATTTTGCCCTTCCACTAGACTTTCCATTGATGTGCTTGGACACAGCACTCTGTGAACAGCCAGCCTCCTTACCCATCCTATGGAGAGTATCAGTGATGGTCTTCTGGCCAGTTGTTATGTCTGCAGTCTTCTCCATATTGAACTGAACTGAGACAATTGAACCAAATTGAAGCAATTGAATGACACCTGGGGAAACCTGTGCAGGATCTTTGAGTTCAATAGATAATTAGTGTCACACTCAGTTTAAAACATTCATGTCCTGCAACATTTGGGCTGATTTCTCCACAGTATTCTAATTTTTTTAAATCATGCTTTTGTGGGTTTCATGAGCTGAAAGCCCAAATTATGTAAAAATAAACAAATAAATACTTGAAATGGTTTAAATTGTGGGCCCTGAATCTATAATCTTTTAAATATTAACTTTTCAAATGGAATTATAGAAGTTAAACAACTTTTCCATGATATTTTAATTCTTTGGAAAGGGTCTGTGTATGAACGCTTCTGTGCAGTGCCTTGAGATGACTTCTGTTGTGACTTGGCACTATATAAATAAACTGAAGAGAAGTGAATTAAACGTGTGTTTTTAATGTGTTAAAAACAAAACGTTTTTCACATTTCAATAAAAATTTGAAAATGAAGCTTCTTATTGTGTATATCCAAAATAGATATGGATTCAATTTAAGTCACTTTAATTACTCATTCATTTACCACACAATCAAATTAAAAACTTGTTTTGTTTAATTTCTTGCTTTATTTGCTTCTAAAATCAGCTGCAGTTGACAACAGAGGTTTTCACATCTCATCATTATCACATCTTCATACAACTGTAGTTTACAAACTGTTTAACACATCAACAGAATGACAGCACAAACTGAAACTGTTCCTTCCCTAAACATTATTTACTTTTTTAAAAATTTCATCATGTTAAGATCATTGAGGCATGAGAGGAAAGTACAACTCTCATTTTAGCTACTTATTTATTATCTCTGTTCAT
>NC_056503.1:22813221-22822277 GCF_014905685.2 Nematolebias whitei
ATATATATATATATATATATATAACGTGCTCTTTGAGACTTTCTTCTCTTGCAAAATTGTTAGATTTTCATATGCAGAAGTGAAACCACATCTATTTAACAAGGAAGGCTCAATGAATCCTCCAGGGGCCACAGGGAATAATCAAAACACTGCCAGATCCAGCAAGAAATACCAACTCAGTTAGGAACAAAGGAAATGGAAATCAATGGCAGGATATGCATATTTTTTTGACAGCTCGACACACAAATAATCTTTTGGGACTGTGCCTTCTGTTGCCTTTGCCAGGTTAAAATAACAACCAAGCATGGAGAAAAAACATATATAAATAAAATGCAGTATGTGGCTAAGAAAGGGCACAGCATTACACCTACTTAGTTTCATGTGAAGGTGTTCCAAAACAATCAATAAGAAATGCACTGCATTGCAAGCAAGGCTGAAGCGCCTAAGGCATGGTCCTATCTTTAAGTGCATACTACCAACCTCAGAAATCCATTTCAAGCTAAATACTGCATTATTTAAAAGTTGCACTTTTCGTCTCATGCACAGTTGTATTTGTCAGTTTGACGACACTTGAGTAACTTTAGGAAAGTCTCCATCTTGTGGGCATCTTTCTTGAAGCAGCTTAGTAAGGTGTAGTCTTTCAGAACTGATTCCAGCATCTCTGGTTGAACATAATTTTGTAATACACCTTGATCACTGTAAGCAGTAGTTATCAGGCCCTCATCCAACATCTGAGCAGGAAAAAAAAGAACAAATATAAACATACTATTGTCTTATTTACAGCAACCCTGCCCCAACCTGACCCACAAGCCATCAAAATCCTCCAACTTAATCGTAATCATAACTTTAACTAACCCTTACAACCCAACATAACATTAAGACACAGCATAATGTTTATAATTACTAACCAAACTAATTCTAACAATGCAATCAAACTCTTACAATTCATCCTAACCCTTAAAGTATAACTATAAAACCAAAAAGAGCAGAACTTTAAAAATACCAATACTAAAACCCAAATCAATCTAATCCTTATAACAAAAACTGATCCCTACAAAAAAACTAATCCTGCTATCCAATTATACACAACTACACAGCTTAATCCCAAACCCAACCCAGCCCTACAACCCCAAAGACAAGCG
Source organism: Nematolebias whitei (assembly GCF_014905685.2). NCBI lineage: Eukaryota > Metazoa > Chordata > Actinopteri > Cyprinodontiformes > Rivulidae > Nematolebias > Nematolebias whitei. The sequence continues at coordinate 22,814,364 of NC_056503.1, forward strand.
AACTCAACCTAACCCTCAGTCCAACTCAACCCGCCTTACTTGCATTGATGCACTAAGTTAGGGAAAAAATAAACAAACACCTTTAAACACGCTTCATCTTTTCTCATGAAATCAGCTTTAAATTTGTTTAAATTTAAATAAGCTTTTCTTACAGCTTTCTCACATTTAAACATTTTTAAATACACAACACTTTTCATATACAGTAGTCCCTTGATAATTTACGGTTCAACTTTCGCGGACTCACTCTTTTGCGGGTTTTCAATGTAAGATTGTACGAGACACACAGGCAGGAGCACAACCTGTTTTGTGTCTCTGCTCCATTGTGACAGGCAGCCTCAGAAAGAGAAAGGAGGGGATGGGGGTGTCTTTCCTCATTACCACTGTGGGAGCTTCAGTGAGGCAGATACCAGAGTGAGTGGCATTGATTGTTTATTTAAAATAATCTAGTGCAACCCAAACCGAGACTTTAGTCCCCTTCGGCGATCACTGAGTGCGCCAGGCCAGCAGGAAATGTCCCTGTACTCCCGATGGCCAGTCTGTCCCCAGACGCTGATTGGCTCAGTAACTGTAGCATCAGTCTGTCTGCTCTCTTTTATTGAGCTCTTTTAGAGAGTTTAGAACATTATTAAGAACACTGCAAGGGCGTGGGAAGGGTTTAGGGATGCACAATATTATCAGCATGGTATCGGTATCGGCTGATTTTAGCATTCCATCAAAAATAACTCGTCGATATAAAAGACGCTGTTTTTGTATGATAACCCAGTGACAAGGATGCCTGCAGCGGCAGCACAATGTGATGACGCCTACCTGATCTCACGGCGGTGCGGAAATTCAAAATGTCGGCAGTGTAGAATTTATTTTCATTGAGGATGTCGTATTCCCAAGGTTTTTGGACTACTTTGAGCCTCGCTACATCGTCCCCAGTCAGAGATTTTTTTTCCAACGTAACCTTTCCCGAGTTACAAGTTACATGACATAATTAAGAAGCTAATAGCCGATAGCACTTGCGTGTTTTACCACAGACATTTGGATGTTGTGTTAGCTCCATTAGCATGATTAGTCTTACGGCACAATGGATAAACAAAAACTTTGATCTTAAAAAGTCTGACCTTCATGCACAGGAGTGCAGCGGATCCCACACTGCAGCTAGAAACCTGGAACAAGCCTCCACAAGTGAGACAGCATTTCAGATGACTAATGCTAATAAATAATATTTAACACTTTTCATTTAATATAAGTTAAAGAGCTATGCATATCATATGAGTGTTACGGAATATGTCACCAGCTCTTACAGCTTTTACACAATTTTTGTAGCAAATAAAACTAAATACGAGGGCTATGTTCTGACCAAGGAAAGTATATAAAATATCAGTATCGGCATCGGTTATTGGCCAAATAAGTTTTAACATATTGGATATCGGCCAAAAATCCAATATCGTGCATCCCTACATAACATATATAGGTATATATTATTAAAATAAATATAACGTCCATACTTTTTTTTTTTTTTCACCTATTGCAGGAGTGTCTGGGACATAACCGTCGCGATTAATGAGGAACTACTGTAAATGTTTTAATGGCTGATCTTTGTTATTGTCCTGTTTTTAAAATGTTAATAATGATACTAATGATAATTAAAAAACCTAATAACACTAATTATTTTACCTTCTTGATGAGGACAACCACTCCTTGCTCCAGACTGATGAGTTTCTCAGAAACCCACTTGGTTTTGTTAAGCAGCATGTCAGGAGCATGATCATAGCTGTCCAGTGTCACCTGCAGGTAGACCAAAGGCCCGATCCAAGATTGGACCAGCATCAACACAGACTGGAGTAACCATTTGTCCTGCAGCACATGTAAGTAGTGTTAGAAAAAGAGATTAGATTCAAAACATTTAATGTTCCGTATAATCACACCACAAGGCAGACTGCAGAATCTGCACAATCTGCAGACGATAACGCACGTTTTGCAGCTATTAAACAATAACCAACAGAAGTAAAGTGAAAACCCATGAGAGAAGTTGTTGAGCCACACACACACACACACACACCTCAGAGCAGAATTTAGGGCAAACGACCTCTTAGCAATTAGTCAATAAACCGAAGAGCAGCCAATATCAGAATGGAAAGGGCAGATTCCAATTACTGAAAGTGAGAGAACCCTTTCAAATTTGTGTTTTGAAATAAAAAATATTGCTGTTATGATAAAAAAAAAACAAAAAAAAAAACTCAGACAGCCCTATCAATAAGGATGCATGTCCTTCAAAAGTATGCTACAATACCTTGTAGCATCAGGTAACAGAATAAGGGCCATTGTAAAGAAGGTAAGTCACCTTTTGTTAAAAAGTTCAGTGTACTGACCCATCCATCCATCCATTATCTTTACCCGCTTCTTCCATTTTGGGTCACGGGGGTCGCCGGTGCCCATGTCCAGCAATCACTGTGCGAGGGGTGGGGTACACCCTGGATGGGTCGCAAGTCCATCACAGGGACACATAGAGACAAACGAGACAAACAACCATTCACTCTCTCACTCACACCTAGAGACAATTTAGAGTTACCAATCAGCCTAACGTGCATGCATGCACGGAGAGAATATGCAAACTCCACCCAGAAAGGCCCCTGGACCGGGGTTTGAACCAAGGACCTGCTCGCTGAGAGGCAGCAGCTCTACCAGTTGCGCCACCGTGCTGCCCCACCTGTCCTTTTTAAAAAAAAATTTTTATTCTGTTGGGCAGAATTTAAATCCCTTTCAAGAAAACAAAATAGTGTATTTATAAAAAATGTGTATATCTTTAGAAACCTGGTTTCTGTTTTCCACCCATGTTACACAACTGTTATCAAATCTTTTTAAGCATTTCCTCAAATGAGAGCTAAGGATAGATGGACACTGCAGTCCAGGAAATTCTTGTCCGCCCCACTAATATTTTTAATTAAAAGCTGCCACTGCAAAACAAACAGGAACACTCAGCATGGAATCAAAAATAAAAATAAGCTTGACTAACATAAAAAAAAAAAACACACAAAGAAGAGGATTTAAAACATCTGAAACATCCAGCTGTAAACGTGCTTAACGTTTCAGTTCATCTCAACAGCAAAATTTATTTTCTATATGTTAAACCGCCCCCCGCCAAAAAAAGGGCTAATCTTTCCTTTCCGAACAATTAGCTAATCCTCATGATCAGGTTGAAGCACACTTTGTGTTTGTTGCTGTTTAGACAAACACTGCTTGCTGTTTTGTTCTTGAACAGTAGGTGTCACTAATGAAATGATAATGCAGCAGAACTTGAAACAAGAAGACGAGCTGTTCACTTAAATAAACCAATACAAGGGATCTGCACTTCATACACAAACTGACGTCTACTTTTTAAGAACACTTTGCTATTTTTAAAGACACCAGCTGAAATTAACTTTTAGGCTCAAAACTGTAATAGCAGACAGCTGCAGCTACAATCTAATCACACGAGCGTCTGTAAATTGGTGCAAACTGCTTTATCTTCACGTGCGTTATTTGTGTGATTCTTATTTTCTCCACTAATATGTAGAAACATATTCACAAACAACCCAAAAAAAAAAAAAAACATACAGATACACTTTCCTATCAAAAGGGAAAAAAAAAAAAAAAAACTTTGGTGTTTTGGTGCATCAAAGTAAAGTAGGATTGATGTGAACATTTCAAAAGTGCATAATTATAACTGCTGTTGCAGGCATATTAAAAGTAAAAACATGATATATTAATGTTAATACATTTGTAGAAATCTGTGACCAAATGCTTACAGATATTTGTTGGATTTCACTTTTGGAGCTGGGGAGGGGTAGGGCTTTGGTGATGCACCCATACGCTGCCTGGTTACTCTGGAGCCTCAGAGGAAAAGGAATGAACATCTCCTCCTACAACCCAGTTACAAAAAGGAAACAAAAAAAGATTAGATTATTCTCCCCTTTCCTGTTGAATAGTCTAAATATGAAACAACATAGCTGAATGTCCTAACTTATTTGAAAATATAATAATCCAGGAAAACAGGGACAAAAGCTTCACTGCTCCTTACCACTGGAGACAAGACAGAAAAACATGATGTTCTCCAGCATGTGCTCTCTACACCCCATGCAGCACATCCTCAATAACAACCTGAGCATTGTTTCATTTCAAGCACCATTCTGATTATCTAGTCCCAAACTGAAGGAGATTCAACAGGTTGCACAACTGGTGCTTTCCCCAGCGCAGTGTATCATTATCACATTCATATTACCCCGCTGTGAGCTTGCTTCTTCAATAAAACATCTAGGGCTCAGAAGAGACACAAAAGATTACTTTGAAGCCCACAAGTGAGGCGACGATCACGGCAGAATCAGAAGCAAACAAAACCGAGTGTGCAACAGAAGGAGTCAGTGCTTCAGGTCCTGTGGAATGTTAAAATAGGCCAACGAAAAAGACATTTTGCTCATGCGTTCTTTTATAGTCGGGGAAGTGGAGGGCACAGTTTTAAGGCTGTACCTCGAAAGTAATGTCTTTTCAGCAATGACATGTAACAAAACATGCCTGTTTGATCTCACTACAAAGATTTATTTTTCTAAAAATACACAAATTATTCAGATTAATTTTATAGGCTTTTTGGTTGTTGTTGTTTATATTGAGTTCACATTTCTCAAAACTAATTTGCAAAAAGAGCAGTCTGTGCCCAAGATCCCCATGAAAATATCTGTTTATCTGATCTAAGAATGGTTTTAAGCTCTTAAGATCACAAGTTAACAAATAAGATTTTTTTCCCAGATAATCAAGCTAAGCTGATTCTGTTAGATAATAAGATTAAAGGAGTATGGTGCAAACATAAGCACTTGTTCTTGTGTTTCGTTGTCAATACACAAACTTATGAATTATAATTTAGACACATTGAATATTGGACATTCTTGAATGTGATATTTTCAGCTTGAATCAATTAACAGCCTCACTATACTGAGTTACATTGGAAAAATACACATCCATCCATCCATCCATTATCTTTTACCCGCTTCTTCCATTTAGGGTCACAAGGGTTGCCGGTGCCCATGTCCAGCAATCACTGTGCGAGGGGCGGGGTACACCCTGGACAGGTCTGTAGTCCATCACAGGGACACATAGAGACAAACGAGACAAACAACCATTCACTCTCTCAGTCCCACCTATGGACAATTTAGAGTTACCAATCAGTCTAACATGCATGTTTTTGGTCTGTGGGAGGAAACCGGAGCACCTGGAGAAAACGCATGCATGCACGGAGAGAACATGCAAACTCCACCCAGAAGGCCCCTGGACTGGGGTTTGAACCAAGGACCTGCTGAAAAATACACAATTTGTTTAATTGTATATTTAAAATAATTTATAATTGTCATGAAAAAAAATAACTTTAAGATGGAAAATTTAAATATTTTGACCCATTTTTTAAAATAATCTATGTAGAGCTAATGAGAAAATTAACAATTACAAAAAATAAAATTAAAACAGCATTGTTATTTTGCGATTATGAGAAAAAGTGGCACTATCTCAAATTTAGGTAATTAACACTTTATTCTAAGATTGCATCTCTCAGCTTCTGTATTCATATAAAATGATTTATTATCTTCCAAAGGTGGAGATTTTAAAATTGTATTGTGCAGTCATGAGCTTACAGTGTGACAATGACCAAATCAAATGTAATGTTTAACAGTGCAAATGTAAACCGGCAAAAATAAAACAATAATAAAATAATAATAATTATATATATATATATATATATAGTGAATATTATGACTAATACAAATTAGTCTGGTTTTAAGGTGCCAGTGTTACTCACAAATAAAGCACAAAGTTCTTCTGAAACCCGGTAGATTAGTTCAGCATGGTGGATGACTCGGTCCAGAAGTTTTTCCTGGGAGATGGAGGAGCAGCGATTCAGGCTGCCTGGATCTTCTCTGCAGTCTAGTGGGGTGCTTACAATGAGAAGACAGGGCCACAGAAACAGAGCCCACACCCCCTCTTGCAAGACTGAAGATATGGTAAAAATATTTAGGAATAAATGTTAGAAGACAAGTAGACAAAATACCCATTTATTGTAGCATCCTAATTTTGATAATCCCTCAGTTATTTATGTCAAAACTACTTTAGAGCCTTGTTTTGTAAAACATTACCGGTCAAATGCATTGTGTCCGTTTTCTTCAGGTTTCCTTGCTGCTTCTCTACACTGAGAGCTTTATAAAGCCAGAGGAGACCATGAATAAAGGGAAAACATTATGCGCAGGTGCTTGTAAAAAGAACCTGGTCATCCCAAACCAACACATTTTTTCTCTAATGCATATTACCATGGTGGTGTCTTGTGTGGCCCAAATATGGTTAGTCAAGTTGCAAAGCTTTATTTCATATAATGTGTCTAAACCAGCTAGGCACATAAAACCAAATGTTTACTTTATTTTAAATAATATTCAGCATGTCATACAGTTTGCCAGTACAAGAGAATGATCCAGAGAATGATAACCGAAACTGACATGAGTTGCAAAGAAAATGTTTTTTTTTTATCCTTTTTTTTAAGATAAGCTAAGTAGGCTATGTGATGTCAATTTAAAGATGCCAAGAATCTATTTTTTAAACACATACATTGTTTCTGTGAAAGGTAATTTGCCCAGAAGCTATGGTTTATCACATAGTATGACTGTGTTTAACTGTCACAGAAAGATATAAATATATTGTACTAAGTCCTCCTTACTTTCAGCAACTCCACTTTAGGTAGACGGCTCGAAGAATCGCTCCATTTAGGGTTTTTCCTTTATTGCCTGAAGCGTTCACTGCGCTACTTACTTAATTTGTTCTTTAAATTACCTCCATTATGAGCGTAATCATATTGGAAGATTACTGGGGGATGATTTTCGCAACTATGATTATAAATCAATTCATGCATTCTGGATGCAGATTATTGAATATGTTTGACTTTGCATAGAGGGAATAAATACCTTATTATTGTTCACTTCTAAAGCTGTGTAATCTCTTACAATAAATAAGAAACTAAATTTAACTGTCTCCCTCATTTTTCTTTCCTCCTCTATTAAGGGAAAGACAACACACACACACACACACACGCACACACACCTAAATGTCTTTTCTTCAATGAAACATGTTTAAGCACAAACCTAAGACATGCAAGGGATAAAGAAGGAGCAGTTGATGGGTGTTATATTACAGAATTCAGCGTCACAGCGTTGTTATTCAAGTAAGGAGAGCCTCCTTTTACATACACCAACTTATTTCATATGAATCATTGTTCTTTTCTCCTTACGTTCATTTTACTCCTCCGCCTTTTCCATCTCCAGAGCTTTGCTCTCCATTGTCATATTTATGCTCACCTACTTCAAAAAGAGAAGAAAAAAGATCTTTTTCGTTCATCTTTCATTCATGAGAGACTTGTGATACTTCTGCTCAGATCTACAGAGCATCTCAAAGAACACTGCTGCTAAAATGACAAAGCATAATAAATGACAAAACCCCAAATATGCCAAATTAAATTAAATGGTAAAATGCAAAAAAAAAAAATTCAATAGGTGGCTCCAAAAGTTGGTGTCAGGACTCGACATGATATTATTTGTCATTATGTTCAAGAAAGACCTGTTTGGGAGCAGATGGTGGGGGTTAAGGGCCTTGTTCAAGGGCCCAGAGTTGGGCAAATGAGGGTGGAGGCAGGTGTGGGTGTTTCACCTTTTCCACCCACATTTTATGCTGTTGGTCTGGGGAATCGAACTGGCAACCTTCCAATCACAGGCCCACCTTTTCTAATCTTGGTGCCAACTCTTCCCTATATCCTGATGCATGCTCAATAATCCAGGTAGAAAAATCCAAAAAAGTTCAATCTGGTCCTCTGGACATTCAAAAAAAACAAAAAACAAAACAAAGCAAAAAAATCTAGAAACGTTT
>NC_056503.1:22822377-22826224 GCF_014905685.2 Nematolebias whitei
AAACGTTTCTAGATTTTTTTGCTTTGTTTTGTTTTTTGTTTTTTTTGAATGTCCAGAGGACCAGATTGAACTTTTTTGAACTCTTCCCTATGTTACCCTATGACGTATGATCATCTTATGATGAGAAAAGATGGAGCTTGAGCTGTTTTGAACAAACTATTTTGAAGTTTGTGAAAGTTTAATCTAATCCATAAAGTTCATGATAAATTTTGCACACAGACAGGATTTACTTAGATACCTTTTGGCAACATTTTAAAAACATATGTTGTGGATCAGCTACTTCTTCTTTCGGCTTTTCCTTCTTCAGGGGTCTCCACAGCGAGTCATCCTCCTCCATCTCACTCTGTCCTCTGCATCCTCTGTCCTCTCTGCACCTCACTTCCTCTTTGTCTTCTTCCTGGCAGCTGCATTTCTAACATCCTTCTACCAATATACCCACTGTCCAGAGAAGGTTGTGGATCTATGTTGTGGATCAGTTACTGCTTGGAGGATAAGTTCAGAATGACTCCCAGCTACAACCATACCAAGCTCAAAACAACAACAAAAAACAAACAAACAAACAACTCACCAGTAGTTGCATCCCCTTTGTGTTTTCTACAGTTCCTTAGATGTGGTGCCAATCTTAAACTTAGTTGATTTGACAAATTACGAGTCGCAGATGTAAATAAAATATTTGAGACAAAAATATTCTCAGTTTCAATAAAATCCACCAACTGGTGCTTCAGGCTGTTTGCCAACACACCGTCCAAACATACAAACACAGACATGTGAAAAAATAAATCAATGACAACATTGGTAATATTGTGAAGTATTCTGCTGTTATCATTTTACTTATTAAGTTAATGTGAAGCATAGAAAGCCTTGTTTACCTACTGAATTTGAAATTACAAAGCATGTATTATGTTGTTTATTTGTCATATGCAGGTTATTGCAAGGCCAGCAATGCAATGGAATGTTCAGGATGAGAAGAACCAATTTGACTTGCTAAAACAAAGAACAAACAAGAAATACTAAAGCATGCAATAAGGGTACAAAAATAAAATACCAAAAGTGAAAAATAAATATAATATTTACAAAGTCCAAAAGACATATAGTAAACAACACCATTGTCAAAAATAACGGTGCAAGTAGGATGAATTAGTATAAATACCTATTTCACAGGTAGCATAAATGCACATGATATATATATATATATTGCACATAACTAACATATGTTACACAGGTTGTGTTATTGTTTTTTTTACAGGTTATTGCACAGGTAGTGAATACCATTGAGATTAATTTAATTTTGTTGGTAAGGTATTGACATACATGATACAGCCACATACAGTAGTGCAGCAGCAATAAACAAGTTAGGTGTCCCACGTGATGTTTGGCACAATTGTCAATAGTTCAGTATTATTATCAAGAGTTCAGTAATCTGACAGCTTGTGGGTAAAAATAGTCTTTGAGTCTTTTTGTGTGGTAGTGTGTGGGAGGCTCCTGTATCCTCTGCCTGAGGGTAATAGACAGAAGAGTCCTCGTGCTGGGTGGGAGTGGTCCTTAATGATGCTGTGTGCTTTACGTAGAGATCGGCTGTGGTAGATGTCCTGGATAGTGTGGAGACTGCTACCAGTAACTATGTTTATATGGACATAAGCAATCAGAATAAACGGCCATTTGGAATAAAAATGCATCATGTTAACGCCCCACTTGAAATATTATTTGTTAATTCAGCTCGATCCGAAATATTTTGTAATCATAATGAGACAGATGGTTTATGCCGATTCATAATCGGAATGGTGCGCATGTAAACACTTAAACTGTTCATTTTTTTCCCATTGTGAAAAACTGACCTGACTGTGCATGTGCGACCTGTCAACCTCACATATTTCCATCTGGCTAATGCTAATAATATTAGCTTGTCGGGAATGCAAAACTGGTCGGTGAGCAACACAACATTTCTACTTGAAACTTTGAAAGAGCTCAAAATGATCTGTATTACCTGTAGCTCAGTCACGGAGTGCAGTAACATCTCCACCATCATCATTAAAACCTGTCACGGGTCCATTTTGGGCGCTCAGGTTTGTTTACATTCATCCTGGAACTAGAACTTTTTCTTTTGTGTTTTTTTTAAGGACAGTTTACCACTCTGTGCATTTCAGTACTTCTGTTAAGAATAAAAGTCCACTGCATGTAAACACTCATGGTGAATGGATAGTGCCAATGTAAACAATACATTTGAATTATTTAATCTGAAAACATTTCAATTTGGTCAAAGAATTTTGCGGATGTAAACATACCTAGTGATGTCCTCTGCTGTTTGCACCACCCTCTGTAGTGCTTTCTGGCTCTTACTGATGCAGTTCCCATAACTCCCTGTGGTGCAGCCTGTCCGAAGGCTCTCAATGGTGCACCTAGATAGTGAGGACGCTGGTGCTCATACCAAACTTCTTTAGCCAGTAACCCTTTACAACAAGGTACACAAAATTTGATTAGCTACTAGGGAACACGGGCAGCACGGTGGCGCAACTGGTAGAGCTGCTGCCTCTCAGTGAGCAGGTCCCTGGTTCAAACCCCGGTCCAGGGGCCTTTCTGGGTGGAGTTTGCATGTTCTCTCTGTGCATGCGTGGGTTTTCTCCGGGTACTCCGGTTTCCTCCTACAGACCAAAAACATGCATGTTAGGCTGATTGGTAACTCTAAATTGTCCCTAGGTGTGAGTGAGAAAGTGAATGGTTGTTTGTCTCGTTTGTCTCAATGTGTCCCTGTGATGGACTTGCGACCCGTCCAGGGTGTACCCCGCCCCTCGCACAGTGATTGCTGGACATGGGCACCAGCGACCCCCGTGACCCAAAATGGAATAAGTGGGTAAAGATAATGGATGGATGGATGGATGGACTAGGGAACACCTCAGGAAAAAAAAAATAGGAGCTGTTGGGTAGTTAACCAGTACTTACTGGGAAACACACAGCCAAGCATTATTAGGGGAGTACTGGTTAGTTACCTTGTAAATGAACAGGAACGAATCACGAACTAATGGGTATATACCAAGGAAACCAAAGAGGAACAAATCAGGAGCTAATGGGTAGTTAACCAGTACTTACTGGGGAACACACAGCCAAGCCTTATTAGGGGACTGCTGGTTTGTTGCCACAGAAACAGATGAGACATTCTCCATGTGGATTCTGAAGAAACCCTGCACCAGTGAGGTCACAGCTCGTAAGTGTCAAAAAACCTGTTTCCTAGTGATTACTGATTTTATTGGAATTTCTCTTTTGTAAATCTATTGACAAAAAAAAAAAAAAAAGATCAGTTTCATAATGTTGAACTGGTGTCATCTTAACTATGTCTGACTCTGACTCTCACTTACTGAGTACCAAACCATTTTCTGGCTGTTATTTTGTTCAGTGATGTAGTGAAGCATCATACCAAGTACTTACTGAGGAACCACTCATTACTTAATCACTACATGACCATTACCTACTGGTTTATTCCTGTTGTAACAAACCAGTAGTAACAAAACAAACCCATTAAGTACTGGTTAACTACTCAACTCTTGATTTGTTCCTCTTTGGTTTCCTTGGTAACTACCCATTAGTTCATGATTTGTTCCTCTTCATTTACAAGGTAACTCACCAGTAGTAGTAATAAGGTTTGGCTGTGTGTTCCCCAGTAAGTACTAGTTAACTACCCATTAGCTCCTGATTTGTTTCTGATTTGTTCCTGAGGCGTTCCCTAGTAGTTAATCAAATTATGTGTACCTTATAAAGTGTTACCCTTTAGTCTTTTTAGGAAGTAGAGTCTTTGTCTGGCTTTCTTTATCAGGTGTATAGTACATAGCAACATGTAAAAACTAGTTTTCCCTAA
>NC_056503.1:22826324-22862411 GCF_014905685.2 Nematolebias whitei
CCCCCCCCCCCCAGCCCCCCAAGGTCCACCCAGGGATTGAGGCCAAGACACCTCTCCATCTGGACCGACCGCCAGGCCCGCTGAGCTCCAGACCAGAGAGGGACAGAGCCCCGAGGGCCGCCATAAGCCGCACCAGCAGCCTACACACCCGAGGGCCACCAGGACCCCCACAGACCGCAGTCAGCCCGCTACCAGATGGAGCCAAACCCCACCAGGATGACCGGCCAAGAGCGCCCGCCCAACCGCCGACAGTGCCAGGAAGCACCGGGAGCGAGCCCCCACCACAGGAAAGGGGCCAGCCAGCCAGCCATGCACAGTCCCGGGCCGCCCCCAAGGACATCCACCCCATCCCCACCCCAGAAGAAATACTACACCCACCCCTCATTCGGACATCTCTCAAAACACATAGCACACTAGACACCTAGGCTGGGTCAAACTACCCCCTCTTAGGGGCCACTGGTCACGCCCCCAAACACCCAACCCCCCAGCCCATGAACCCACAACCCACCAGCGAGCCGAAGGCCCCCGCCCAGAACCGGGCACCAGAGCGCAAGCCGGCCCAGAGCCCGGCAACCCGCCTGCCAGAGCCCAAGATCCCCGAACCCCACAGGCCCAAGCCCGGGGGCGATAAGCCCCCAGAACCCCAAGCCCCCGCGCCCACCCCGAACCCACACCAGCACAGCCAGGCTACCAGATCGGTGACCCACGACCGCCGCCACAGACCACCTGAGGGCCTGCATGCAGCCACCAGCAGACATCCCCCAGAACCACCCAGGCCCTCCCCAGAGGGAAAGCAGTGCCCCCCTGCCCAGGTACCCCCAAGAGCCCAGCCCCCGGCAACCCCCCCGGGGCCCCAAACCCATACACCCGCCTCCACATCAACCCCAAGGCCCCACAAGGTCAGATCCCAGACTACCCACCCTCACTATGTAACGGAGCCGATCAAAGGAGCCCACAGAGATTGAACCAATGTGTCGGCAGATGCTGTTTCAAGACTAATATGATCTAACAGAAGATTTTTATACTGATTAATGCTAAGATTATTTTTATTTTTCCAATTCAGGAGTATGGTTTTCTTTGCGATGCATAAGGCAGTGAAAATCATGCGACATGTATTTTTTTCCAGGGTAACATCTTCCAAGATAGCCAATAAGCAAACAGACGGAGAGAGTGGAATATTACATTTCAGACATTTAGACAAGTCTTCACAAACCTGGACCCAGAACCTCTGAACGGGTGGGCAGAACCAAAGTGCATGGATATAATCATCAGGAATATTGCCTGTGCACTGTGAGCAGTTGTTAGATGATGTAAATCCCATCCGAAACATTCGCTGACCTGTATAATGTACTCTATAAAGAACTTTATACTGTATTAATTGTAAGTTGGAGATTCTAGTCATTTTAAATGTTCTTAAACATATTTGAGACCAGGTGTTTTGGTCAAAATTGATTGATAAATCTGATTCCCATTTTGCAACAGGTAACATTATGGAGTCATTGATTCTAGACAATTTCTTGTATATTTTAGATAATAATTTGGGGGATTTAAGATTAAGGAACTCTAACACACATATTGGTGTTTCTAACAAAGTTTTATTAAGCTTAAATTTCTTTTTTATGATAGACTTAATTTGTTGATATTCTAAGAAGTATTTATTTTCCATGTCAAATTGTATTATTAAATTATTAAATGGAATAAAGTCTACACCTTCATATATGTGTTCCAGACGTTCAATTCCCTTGACTCTCCAACCTGGGAAATTTAACATATTATTTTCTTGTAGGATGTCAGGATTGTTCCAGATGGGTGTATGTCTACAGGGGAGTAGTGAAGATTTTGTCATTTTCAAATACTCCCACCATGCTGTCAGAGAAGAGCTAATACTGATGCTTTTAAAGCAAACATGTCTTTTTATATTTGTGCTAATAAACGGTAGATCTGAAATCTTAATATTATTGCATAAAGTTTGTTCTATGTCTATCCAAGTTTCATCTAATGTATTTGGATTTAACCACTTTGAGATATATTGTAACCTATTGGCTAAATAGTAGTGATAGAAGTTGGGAAGTTCTAATCCTCCGGTATCTTTAGATTTCTGTAATGCTTTTAAGCTAATACGTGGAGTTTTGTTTTTCCAAAGGAATTTAGATATCAAAGAGTCCAGTGACTTAAACCATTCAGTTGAAGGTTTATTTGGAATCATTGAGAATAAATAGTTTATTCTCGGCAGGACCATCATTTTTACTGAGGCAACTCTTCCCATAAGTGATATGGGCAAAGATTTCCATCTAGTAAGATCATCTTCAATGTTCTTTAAAATTGGGATATGATTCAATCTTATTAAGTCTTCCAATCTAGGAGAAATATTAATGCCCAAGTATGTGATGTTACCTGATTGTAGTCGTTCATTGAGAGAAGTATTAAACACGCAGTTTATTGGAAGAGCTGTAGATTTTGACCAATTTATAGAATAATCAGAAACTTTTGAGAATGAGTTTATTAATTCGATAACATTAGATATTGAATTTTCTGTGTTCTGAAGAAAAAGTAAAACATCGTCAGCATAAAGACTAATTTTATGTTCTATATTTTTACACAGTATACCTTTAATATCAGCAGTTTGTCTTATTGCTGCTGCTAAAGGTTCAATAAAAATAGCAAATAGTGCAGGTGAAAGTGGACATCCCTGCCTGGTCCCCCTCTGTAAACAGAAGCTTGAAGATATTTGATTATTTGTCCTGACACATGCTCTTGGTGAGTTATATAATATTTTTAACCAATTAATGAAATGGTCCCCAAAACCAAATTTACTCAATGTAGAAAATAAAAATTTCCAGTTTACCCTATCAAATGCTTTTTCTGCATCCAAAGACAAAATAGCTGTTTCAATATTTTTACTATATGAATACTCTATTAAATTATATAATCTGCGTGTGTTTGTGGTCGAGTGTCTTCCTTTTATGAATCCAGTTTGGTCAGGATGAATAATGAGAGGAATTATTTTCTCTAATCTTTTAGAGAGGACTTTACTAATTATTTTAACATCCACATTAATAAGAGAGATGGGGCGATAACTGGTAGGTAGTACTGGGTCTTTGCCTGGTTTTAATAGTAAACTAATGTTGGCTGAATTCATATGTGTTGGAAATCTGCCATTTTCTTCTGACTCATGTAGCATTCTGTGAAATATTGGTTCCAGGATGTTCCAGAACTCTTTATAAAATTCTGCTGGATATCCATCTGGGCCTGGAGATTTCTTATTAGGCATGTTTTTAATGGCTTCACGGAGCTCATCTGATGTTAATGGTGAGTCTAGTTCTGAAGATTGACTACTGTCTAGTTTTGGAAGTATTACTCTCTCCAAGAATTGATTAATATCTTCATCTGTTGGATTTATTTGTGGAGTGTATAGAGTTTTATAGAAATCTCTAAAAACACTATTTACTTTTTCCTCGTCATAAGTTATGTTACCATTTGTGTCTTTAATACCATATATAGATGTTTTTTCTTTATTTAATTTGAGTTGATTAGCTAAAAAGCTACTGGATTTATTACTGTGTTCAAAATGTTCCAAGCGAAGTCTTTGTACCAAGAATTTGTTTTTTTTGTCAATACATTCATTTAGTTCTAATTTTATCTTGCGTAGTTTTTTCTGTGTTTCCTCTCCTTGTAAACTTTCTAATAATTTGATAGATTTCTCTAATTCCTCAATACGTTTATTTTCTTTTTTCTTTTTGTTTGTTGCGTAGGATATTATTTTCCCTCTCATAACTGTTTTCCCAGCCTCCCAGAGTGTACACGCTGATGTACCTGGCAAGTCATTAAACTCTAAATACGAAGTCCATTCATTTTTAAAGTATTGTATAAATTCTTCGTCCATAAGCAGTGAGGTATTTAATCTCCAGTTTATACTTTTTGGGATTTCTTTCTTATTATCTAAATTTAAAGTAACTGGTGCATGATCGCTGACAGCAATAGGGTGTATCTTAGTGTCTGAAATGTTGGTCAGCAATGAGTTGCTGATTATAAAATAATCCAGACGAGAGTAAGAGTGATGCACATGTGAAAAGAAAGAATACTCTTTACTATTAGGGTGAAGAGACCGCCATGCATCGCAGAGTCCATAATCACTCATGTACTGTTTAACTACATTTATGGATTGCCAACTGCGTTGAGCTCCTACTGCATTCAGCCTGTCTATTTTGTTATCTAGACCAAAGTTAAGATCACCTCCCAGTACCAGCGAGCAATCCATGTGATTTGATAGAGTAGAAAAGAGATCATGAAAAAAAGCAGCATCGTCCACATTTGGCCCATATAAGCTAACAATACAATATTTTTGACTGAGTATGGATAATTTTAATATTATATATCTACCTTGCGGGTCTATAACTGTGTCTAATATTGTGAAGTTCACATTTTTATGTATTAATATTGCTACTCCTCTCTGTCTTGAGTTATAGCAGGCTGAAAATACATGAGGAAACTCAGGAGACTTTAGCTCATCCACAGTTGACGGTAATTTATGAATCTCTTGGAGTAATACAACATCTGCCTTTAATCTTTTAATCTGGCTAAAGATTCTATTTTTTTTATGTTGGCTACCGGCTCCATTAATATTCCATGTGACAAACCTTAAGATACCCATATTTGTGCTTGTGAAAATATAATTAAACCACACCCATTATCACAAATATCAAAAATAGTAAAACACCCAGACAATAACATAATCCTTAATGATTGATTATTTATGATTTATAGATAAACTAAGTGCTGTTTTTGAAGGTAAATCATGGATGTATTCCTTTATGATGTATTTGTATGTATGTATATGGATATATATAAGCCTTTGTGCCTGTGTGCTAATAATTGTTGAGTCAGAAAAATAGAGACAAAAAAAAGAAAGTGAAATGATAATAAACACATAAAGATAAAAGAATAGAAAATAAAAAATAAAAATAAAACCATTACCTACTGGTTTATTCCTGTTGTAACAAACCAGTAGTAACAAAACAAACCCATTAAGTACTGGTTAACTACTCAACTCTTGATTTGTTCCTCTTTGGTTTCCTTGGTAACTACCCATTAGTTCATGATTTGTTCCTTTTAATTTACAAGGTAACTCATCAGTAGTAGTAATAAGGTTTGGCTGTGTTCCCCAGTAAGTACTAGTTAACTACCCATTAGCTCCTGATTTGTTTCTGATTTGTTCCTGAGGCGTTCCCTAGTAGTTAATCAAATTATGTGTACCTTATAAAGTGTTACCCTTTAGTCTTTTTAGGAAGTAGAGTCTTTGTCTGGCTTTCTTGATCAGGTGTATAGTACATAGCAACATGTAAAAACTAGTTTTCCCTAACCAATCTATGATTAATGAAAAAAAAAAAAAGAGTTTCATCAGTATGTCTTTTGTTTCATTTGATCACATCAAGCCTGTTCACCCTTGGGTAAAGTTGCATTTCTATTTTGGAGCCTCTACTGATTTCAAAGGTATTTTCTTTTGTGGAATATGAAGTGAAAATTGTATTCACCAATGTGTCTCGCAAAAATATACATAATCAAAACACAGGAGGTGAGAAAACTGTGTTAGATCGTGTATTTGCACCAAACCTTTGTTGCTTGTTTGCAAAAATATCTGCCTGTGCAATATCAAGTCTGGCATGTACAGTTTGTAGTGTGTCATCCTAATTTCAAAGCAATCCGTCGGGAGAAAAGCAACGAGTTAGGGCACGGATTGAGATGAATGTGTTGATAAAGGGAAACAACAAAACATTTGTTTTAATCTGGAAAAGCAATAGGGAATATATTGTTTTATTTTCAGAATCAGTGATTGCTTCTGCAGAATCAGTACCTTAGATTCGGACAGTAAAGTGTGCTGCAGAATTTAGCTGGCTCAGCATTATGTAGCACATCACGCATAATACTGTGTTGCCTTACATTTATTTCAACTTCCTGAAAAGAAAGGAATTGTTAAGCTGCTATTTGTTGTGATTTACTTGTAGAACTGCAAACAAATAGGTCAACTTTAGGATATTTAAACATAAATCAGGCAGCGTTCATTTGTCTCTCTCCCCTTGGTGATTGGTAATGCTTCAAATAATTTGGTGTATTTTTTTGCAGTAGATTCCAGTGGTTTTCATTAATTTGAGATAAATAAATACTCAAATTTTTATTTAGTTTAGAGCCTCTAAAGTGGAAAGAATAACAGTAATAAGTATGGATGAAATACGTAAAGCAGATGCACCTTGTATGTATCCAGTATTTATTTGGTACTCATCAGGTACATGCCTGGTACTTACTGCATTTGTCTGACTGTTGAGAGTCATAAGATATTTTAGGTTTAATGCGGGGTGTAAAAAAAGTTTGCCCTCACTACCCTGTCATGATTCGTTAGTTACCTGTGGTTCTGTGTGCATCGATAAAATAAGAGGAAACATTCCCATCTCCTTGGTGAAATAACATTCATTTAACATGTATATTCATGTGGCTATGCAACAAGGCAACACAACAGTTAATAGAGGTGCATAGTCAGGATAACCACATTTATTTTGGTTAAAAAATGTTGATTTATAGAAACCAATGTCTATGCCATTTATTTCTGTGTCTTTGTGTTAAAATCAGTAGATTCAGTAAAGGGGTCCCATAACTCCACTAAATAATGATCCTGAAAAAATACACCATGTAACGATGCTAGCTTCACTTGTCAGCTCTTTGTATTAAATTTGCAATAATATAACATAGACTGGTGGCAGGAAAGCAGATTGTATATTGTTGATGCTTTTAAAGGATCGAAGACCCTTGTTCAGTCAGCTGTCAGACACATGAATCTATTCAAATAGTTTGGGTTTGGAAATTATTATTAATATAAAAATATACATTTGAGGGGAAGAGCTACATATAAATGCTTTATTATTAGCCTCAAGTCTTTTTCATGGTGAGCTTGTTTTTCATGAGACTAATGTAAAAGAAAATAGGTTATGAGATTTTGTTAATGGAAGTGCCACGATAGCGAGATATACCCCATTTTGTAGCGCAATAACTAGAGTCCCTAGGCAACTATGCAAAGTATACTTTTGTTTTATTTGTGGGTTATAATTGTGTTGAAGCTGTAGACAGGTTTTGTGGCTGATATTTTGTCTTCTGGCAAGCAACAGTGTCTCACATTTTCTGTATGGAGAATTAGTCATTTACAGTTTATTAATACTAACATTTACAGTGGCACAGTTGGTGGAGATGTTGCCTACCAGCAAGAAGGTTGCCAGATCCAATCCCAGCCAGGGACCTTTCTGGAGCGGTCTACGTTTTTAGTGTACATGTGAGTTTTCCCCAGATTCTATGGTTTACTCCCACAGACCAGAAACATGCATGATATATTAATTGGTAACTCTAAATCGTCACCAGATGTGAGTAAGGGAGTTACCGTGTTTTTTGCACTATAAGTCACAGTTTTTTGCACAATTTACATGCCCTGCGACTTATATGCCGAAGCGACGTATTTATGGATTTTTCCCATATTTATAAACCAATTTTTTGCTGAGATATGACCATTTGTATTCATTTAGAATGTAAATATTGAACACTACCATTTTCAGCTATTATTATTATTTTTTAAATAAGGGGCAGATATTATAATATTTTTTTTCTTTTTTCTGCACTCTTCATTCAATGATTCATTTTTTCTTTTTGATTGTTTTTATTTTCTTTCTTTTAAATGAATGAATTAAATACATAAAGTAAAATAAAAAATTAAATGTCTTCAAACATCTGCTAAGTTCATGGCATAAACCAACACAAACATGTTCCTGTTGTTAGTATTTTAAATCACTTTATAATGTAGCTGTTTTTGTTTCTTTTTTAATATATGTTTCTTGTAATTTTCAATTCATATGCTTTTTTATGATTGTCTACTGTTGTACTGATAAATTGGAGGGTAAACTATATCTTGGCTGCAAGTATTCAATCAAGTTGCAAAATCCATCGTTTTCTACAGCTGATAGTGGTTGGTCATTAATTACGATGAAGTTTAGCAGCTTCTCGGTAAACATTAGAGCTTTGTGGCTTCAGCAGTGAATTTTTCTTGTTCAGTCTGGGGTGAGCGGTCTGATTTCAGTCAGCCCCGCTCAGTCTGCCCCTCCTCTGACACGGGCAGACTGAGCGGGGCAGATTGGGCACGGCTGGCTGGCTGGGGTCGGGCTGCCTGCTTCGGTTGAGCAAGAAGAGTGAACCGCTGAAGCCACGGAGCTCGAATGTCCAACGTAAAACTAACTTTACCGCGGTTTAATATGATGCTATGGGTCTGCAGACATTGCACGTTGCTGTCTTGGTTTGTGGTATTTAGTGTATAATACTTCCACACAGCGGACATGTTTAGATGGAAAGTTGGTTAGCTGTTAGCCACAGTGCTACTGCACATTTCAGCTGGCTGCAAACTATGAAATGGATTTCCTGAATGTGAGGCGGGTCTTATTACTCTGTGTTCATGAGA
Source organism: Nematolebias whitei (assembly GCF_014905685.2). Classification (NCBI taxonomy): domain Eukaryota; kingdom Metazoa; phylum Chordata; class Actinopteri; order Cyprinodontiformes; family Rivulidae; genus Nematolebias; species Nematolebias whitei. Next base: position 22,834,810 of record NC_056503.1, read on the forward strand.
CACGCCTCCGTTAAGGAAATCCATTCCGTAGTTTAAAGCCAACATGCAGAGAAGCTGGCAGGGAATCACATGAGGAGACGTTTCAACAGACACAGTCGTGAATCGGAAATCTCTGCAGGTTGGATTGGAAAAATCAGATTCATATCGGTCCCATCTCTTATATATATATATATATATATATATATATAATTGGAAATTATGTAAACCATATAATGTAGTTTATAATTATAAATTATTTTATTACTATTATTGAAATACTTATTGTCTTTCGTCTGCAAATGCTGTTAATTGCAATTATGAGAATGTGCATGGATACTTGTACTTTGTATGTTCAAAACAAATCCTGTACAATTGTACATGTTTATGAGCTTATTGTGAATTCTGTTCTTTATATGCTATTTACTTACATGCATTAATTTTATACAAATGTATTATGTCATTGAAAACACCATATAAAGTTATTAATAAAACATTACTGATACATGATTTGTGTAAAAAAAAAAAAAGTTAAAGTTAAGGGGTAGGATTAAATACGTGTATATGTACTTACTCCTTTTTGAACAGTTAGCTCGTTTTATTGTACTCATTATTTTTTTCATTATCTTTATTGAATATTTTTACTTTTGCATTGGTCTATTCATGTATTTTTGTTTTATTAATATACATTTTTGTATGGCTGTTTTTTTTTTTTTCTGGTCAAAATGCATTTCACAGACAAAAGCTGACATTTGTAGACAGTCCCCTTCATTCCACTAATGTCATTGTTTGTTTGTTTTTTGTTTTTTTTAAACTAATTCTCTGTTTACACTGAATATAAAACTAATCCCACACACCAACAATATCCCAAAGCATTCATCTTGTTTACTAAATTGAAAGAAATGAATTCTTACAGCATGTCCTTTTCTTTCGACCCCTGCTCCTGGCAGCTCTGTAGATGAAGGAGAACCATCTGAAAAAGCAGACATTTAAACTAAAACTGACAATGTCGCAGATACATTTGATATAAAATGTCTGTTTTCCTGAGCTCAGAGTACTTCAGCTTTTGTGTGCAGAATACAACACAGTTATTTTTAGAGGAACAAAAGTAAGTCAAAGAAAAATAAAGCGTGATTGTTTTTTTGTTTTTTTTCTGTGTACCTTTAATAGTATTCGCCTTTGCCCTGGTATCATTTGACTTGCATATACTGAACTAATAAAGCTGTAGTTCATTCCCCGCTTTGTCTTCGGCTTTGCAGGGCTGACAGAAAACTGCTCGCTCACCAGAGTCATGACACTGGAGAGTTGGAAATGACAGATCTAGGCTGATCCATTATCACTTTGCTCCAGGCCTAATTACCATTTCCCAGCAGTAACATGCAATCCTCTCTGTGTGAATGCAACACTGCTTCAACCTCTCTGTCTGTGCAGCAACACCTGATGGTGCACTTTCAGCTCGCTACCCAGGGAGTCCTTGTTGGAGCACACCTGCACGGAAAAAGCAACAATTAGAGAGCAATGATGGTAATCACTGGGCGAATTTAGCTCCTGAGCTAATTTCTCGTTATTTGGTGGCACTGCAGAGGCAGACCTGTCCTTTGATGCCACATTTCATTGCTGACAGGTTCCAGGGATAAAGGAAGCAGCAGAAAGCTCAAAATCAACTCAGTCACGGCACTTTGCCAGTCACTCTGGACAACATGTGCCAACACGCAGCCGAGTCTGGGCTTCTGGTAGATAGTGAGCAATCGCTCAGCGTTTGAAATGAAACTGTTACACTCCTACAGATCCCGAGGAAAGGATTTGTGTGGGCTGAGGTACATCTACTCTTGATCGCCACAGTGGGAGAAGCTTTAGCTTTGCCTTTCTTTAAAGTGAGATTTACAAAAAGGAAATGCTTGGGTAGGTTTATTCAAAAGAAGGGAAAACAAAAGATATTTCACACTCTCTTCCCTGGGGCGCATGTACTCCAAAGCGCCTCTTCTCTGCTTTACTCCTTATTCAAAGTGCATGCTCTCCCCCCCCTGAGTGCATTGCACTCCTGCTCAGACTACTGCCTTTTTTATTTTATATTCCCCTGCTACCCATATTTCTCTCACTTAATTTAACCTGCCATCTCACGCCCTGCTGTTTCTCATGCTCTGCTTCTGTGCCTCCCTCCTCTGCTCCTTCTCAATCTCGGCTTCACCTTTACCTTTTTCTTTCTTACCTTCTGATTTCTCCTCTTTTCTGCCTCTAACTGTCTGCAGCCATGTGTTGGCAAGCACAGCACAACCTTCTATTAACTGAAGCTGAGACTCAGAGACGGATCATAAACTCTGTAACCCCCTGTGCGTTTGACACATTTTATTATTATTCTTTCCCTCGCTGGTAAAATAATGGGAAGGAACTTTTTTTTTAAGCATTTTACACAGAACCAAAGTGTTGAACCCTTTAGTTGAATTGTTCTAGGCTCTGTGCAGATATGTAAAAAAGGTAGACTTAATAAAGCTGCTGAGCTTTTTTGTACAAAAAAAAAAATTTTCAGTTTATGTCAATTATTTATGCATCCCAGCCTTTGAAGTGTACACAATTATTGTCTTTCCTTGGGTTTTCTGACCTTTTTCCAACAATCTCAAATCTTTTATACACTCTTACTTAAGGCTGCCATGCTGTGATTTTTCTTGTTAACACACAAACGTTAAATCCCTGGGGACACAATTTATTCCCAAAAGAAACTCGCAACAAGAAACGTGACATACCTGTGTAACCAAATAGATGGAAAACAGGTACAATGAATCCATGGGGACAAAATCCAGCAGTTTGTCTAATGAGGTATAGCTAAACAACACCCTATGGTCAGTTCAGGAGATGGGCATGAAATCCTCCATTAAATATTGTGACTCTGACATTAAAAGGCCCTCCTGAGGCAATCTGTCTGTGGCCAGGATGAGGGACTCACTTAGATCTCGATGCGTCTGGAAACATCTGTTTGAGTTAAGGATCGCAGGTTATGTGTGTTAAAATGCTCATTTACCGATGTTGTCAGCATGGTCTTTTATGTATGTATGCATGTAAAGTATGTATGTATGTGTATAATTGTTTATTTATTTGCTTGTTTGTTTGTTTATTTATTTAACAAGAGCAGACGTAATAAGAATAATAATAAACTTTATTTCTATAGCACCTTCCAACAACGCCTTGCATTGACCATGGTGCTTTACAAGATAAAACAAATAAAAACAGGACACAATAAATCAGGGCAAATTAAAAATACAGCCAGAATAAAAGAAGGTAAAACAGATAATAAAAAAAAGCTAAATACTAAAACACTAAAAGTTAAACATTAAAAGCCCTTTTAAATAAGTAGGTTTTTATGTTTGGCTTTGAACAGAACCAGATCAGAACCAGATGTGATTAATGGCAGCTGACTCTGAAAAACTGCTCTGATCTGTCCCAAAACAAATCTTCCACTTCTTGTTTTGTTAGTCCACACCTTCACCTGGTGCACAGTGGTGATTGTCAGGTAACATTTAAGAACCCCCTCCCCTCCCCCACCATATTCTTGCCATAATAAACCTTCACTCCTGTCATTTTTCCCTCTCTCCTTTTCCTGCTGCAGAACAAAAACAAGTTCATTGTGATTCAGAACGCAGTTCTACGGCTCAATGGGTTCTGTTTGAAATGAGATTTGGGGAAGTGAGCATGAGAGAAGCAGACAGAACCTCCAGCCGCTCCGCATCTTGATGAATAAAAGATGGCTGCACGGGCGTCTCATAAACAACAACAGAGCGGAATAAGTTCCTTTTGATTTTCAAACACTTTATATGGCATTTCCTTTGTTTTGGTGTCTTTCATCACACTTGTCTGCTTTACACCCCCCATCCACCAACAACCTTCTTCAAGTTAGCAGAAAACAGGGACACATTTTTCATCATTTTCAAATGAAAGACCAACACACATCTCAGTGTTTTCTCATGCTTTGTGTGTTTAGTCTGCCTTGCTCACATTGACAGTGACGTACAAAATGAAAAGCAGCAAGTTGATGCGGTCAACTTGGGGTATTAACATCTACAGTCAAAATTTATTTCAGCTGCTCTCTTATTCAGAGGTTGCCACAGTGAGTGAACTCCCATGAAAGATTTGGTAATTCAACCCTGGATGCACTTCTTGATTGCAACCTGGTCTTTAACCTGCAATCTCATGATTACAAGACCGTGACACTGATCACGGAGCTACCACAGCCCACTATAAACAACTACAGTACAATAATTTATTTAATAATTACAGGTAAACTGTTGTCAACAGTTGGAGACAGTTTTTATTGTATTATTGATTTTCATCTTTTACAGTGGAGGTCCTCAAAATGTGGACCCCTGTCCAGATTTTTGTTTCCAATCAAGTGTATTTGGACTCATTTTTGTCTCCCGTCACAGAGCAATCGGGGGAGGGGGTGTTGGAAATACCCTCCCTTCATCCATCCGTGCATGTCGTGAGCATGATAACTTGAAAACAAAGTGAGATACTGACTTCCATTTTGGTGTGTTTGGCTGCATCTTGTTGTACTAACGTGTAAGAATTGTGTTGCCAAGTCAAAATCCAAGATGGCTGCCACCATATATGTATATATGTAAACCTTGAGAGATGGATAACGATAAATATGCAATGTGCCAACCTGTTGTGGTGTGTGGTTACATCCAGGTGTTAAAATGATCACTATCAAAAACCAATGATTATGCCAGTGGACATTTTGGGTTAAAACACCAAGATGGCCACCACCATATATATGAGAAAACTATTATTACTAGTATTTACTGTATTTTGCTTAAAGGTTTAGTTTCCTCAAATGATTGGGGTGCTCCATGGGGGGCTGAAGATTAATCTATGGGGATCAAGGGGTCACCTTTGGCCACCCCATGGCTCCTCCATTGCTCCTGGTTGTGGATAAAACTGCTCCCTCCACTCTCCAGGATCTGTCACTCTGCACCGCCTTGGACAAGAACAAAAAATAAAAACCTCTTGTTCTTCTCCACGATGTAACTCCAACCCACTTGAATATATTGCACTTAAAAGGTTAAGATTTACTTGCATTCCCTGTTTAACTGCAATCCAGAAAAAAAAAAGAAAAAAGAAACACTCGTCTCCAAAACTAGAAACATTTACTCTTCAAATCCCTCAGCAACGAGGGACATCTGTGCACCGCTTGCTTCCCTGTGAATACTTCCCTGTAAATTGTGGAGTTAACAAGCCATCTAAAATATTTGTGAACACTTTCTAGATGTGATTCCTATGATAACATCAGGCTTCATTTGGAGAACTTAAAATAAGTCCAAGCTTAGTTGGATATGTTGAGTAAACATTCTCATTTGGCTGAGATTTCACCTTGTTTGGCACAAATATAATAAGAAGTTCACATGTAAGATTTGAACTCAAGAACTTTAGCATACATGTGCTCTAATCACTCAATCAACCCATTTAACCCAATTCCGTCCCATCGATTGTCCATAATGGGATGAAAGTTTGAACTTCTAGTTCACTTTACAAATGGACTGTTCTTATATAGCACCTTTCTATCTTATTTCAAGATACTCAAAGTGCTTTACACTATAATCTGTGTCCTCATTTACCCATTCATATACTTTGTAGCACTCTACTAGATCTGTACAAAGCTAACTGAACAAATCATTCTAAAGAGACTAATTAGTGCTTCATCACATTCATACACTGATGGGACACACATCAGAGGCTATGAGGGATTCAGTGTCTTGCCCAGGGACACTTCGGCATGTGACTGCTGTTGGATTAGAACCCCCAACTCTTTCATTGGAAGACAACTTCTCTAACCACTCAGCCACAGTCGTCCCAGCCGCCTTTAAAAACAATATTAATTGAACTAGAATAATTTTATGTTTCATTCATTCAATGCACTGTTGCCCGTCTTAACGTGCATATGACAAATAAACGTAACATAACAAATTTTGTCAATTTATAGCCTTTTAGATATTATCACATGGCAAGAAAATGTAATTTTATATGAAATACTAAGTGGAAAATGTCTTCAAATTATCCAGTATTCAGCTCAAAACTGAGCAATCAATTTATGTTATTACCCTAAATGTATTTTTCATGACTTGAGAATTGGGTTAACACTCTGGATGGTGTCTTTGGGGTTTTATCTTTATGTACAAACTGAAGCTGTGCATCTTATTTGTGTGGTCCAGTGATGATTTGTATAAGGTGCACTATCAGAAAAGTTCAGGAGACAAAGCACTCAGGGAGGACTCAGGAAACAGCATACATCCGTTTTTACATTGTTTTTCTCTTCATAATATATTTTTTCTGTAGGTTATGTTAATACATGACTTAGTGCTTTCTGCAAATACTTATTTGTTAAAAATGTTTTACAGGGTATTGCTGTTGGTATTGCTCAAAGCAAACAACATACACAACAATTATTTCCCATGAAAATAAAATTTCGGACCCTAAAGTCCCTTCATGAAAAAGTCACAGGCACTTATTTGGCTTTAGCTTAGTGATGTAAATGTAACGTCCAAGTGGAGACTGTGTGCTTTGCTTGGGGCTGCAAGAGTGAGCACAGTCCCAGAAGAGGTCTTAGAAATTATTGCGTAAAACTCATTGAAGTTGTAAAAGTGATGGCAGCACTGAAAAAAAAAAAATCCCTGGTGAACAATTCTTATTAACTGAGTCAATCCATGTGTGCACTATTTCTAAAGAAACATTATAAGTGCACTATAAGAGTGGAAAAAATAAATAAAAAGCATGCATTCACCAAAATAAAACTAGACCTGCGTTGTTTCCATGGCATCATCAGAAAAATCCATGTTCTTCAGGAGGCCGTTCTTGTAATTCTTTGAAACCAGGTTATTGTCAAAGCTTCTCAGTCGTAATGGTTTCTTCTTAGTGCTTCTTAATTGTCCTGCTACTTCTTCATCTCTCTTCAATTCCCCCTCAAAAGCATCAGTCATTTTAGCACAAATTATTTGTCCACTCCTAATCTTCAATAGGTTGCCTAAAAGGGTTTATCTAAAAGAGGGATGCATGGGCTAATGGTGAGACTACTGTTAGAAGACCAGTAATTGTCTTTCAGTGGAATATTACCTGCTTTTAGTTGTATTGTAATTGCTCTTTTGCTATATGGCTCATTTCTATAACACACGTGGTTTTCTTTGTTAGTTTGAAAGTGTTCTAGTGACAGACCGCTAACCTGACCTCACAAAAAGTTAAAAGAACACAGTTCAGCATCCCATAAACACCGAGAAACAAATGCAAAACTTAAAACACGAGTTTGACTCAGGTCTGTTCCACTCTTGTGTTTTCACGCTCCATGTTTGACGTCTTCTCTCGATCTGTCTGCTCTGCTGCATGCAACCCAATCCATTGGCATCTTCCATATCCCTGGAGCCTGCCAAGTGAGGCTCCTGACAGAGTGTGTTTGTCTATCCTTCTTAAACTAACTCCCTCAAAGACACACAGACAAGCACACCCAGTGAAGCACCGTAATCTTCAGCTCAGCTCCACCCGCCCACTGCTGATGCTTTTAGAGTCAGAACTCTGTAAAGTCTTTAGCCCTAGGTGTTGCCTCGGGGTCTGAGCATCGTTGAGGGCAGGCGCGAGGTTGCAGAATCAAAGAATGATTGTGGTGAATATACGTGTAATAATGTGCGTTTGCCAGGGATGCTTGTCAAACGCTGTGCCTTCTCACTGTGCTCACCTGCTTAGCTCTTTAAAGACAGCCATGCAGGTTTAAGCTCTCGCTGATCAGAGACCTAAACAAGGCAATGAGTGGACTCCTTCAGCTTGATTCTGGGCTTAAGCTGCATATAGTTCTAGACTTGACACTTTGTGAAAAGATTGTTGCGCTCTGTTGTAAAAGAAGTACACAAACACACCAGACATTCCTCAAGAAGATAGCTGAGCGTATTCCTTCAACTTCAGGACATTATTTCATTCCCAGGGCTTGAAATGCTGCACTTTACCAAGGATGTTGCATCAGTGAGACAGAAAGGTGTCCTTTTGCTTCAGTATTTTAATGCAGGGGTCGAAGCTCCAGCCAGACAAGAGGTATGCTGATGTCCCTTGCATCTGAGGTATTTGAATTGTGAATGTTTTTTATTTTGTTGCTGTTTTTGTTTTTGGGATTAATGTTTTTCTAGACTGGAACTGAACAGATAATGAAAGTGAACCTTATTGATTTTGTTGCAAAATATTCAAGTGGGAAGGAGTTACACTGTGGAGAAGAACAGAGGTAGGGTAAATACAGGTGCAGCTACAAAATTCAGTCATTTCAGAAAGTGAAACTCAAATAGGTCCAATATCTTCTACTTCTTTTTCTTTCAGCTGTTCCCTCTTCAGAGGTCTCCACAGTGAGTCATCCTCCTCCATCTCACTCTGTCATCATACCAGCTTCCTCTATGTCCTCTCTAACTGGATCCATACATCTTCTCTTTGGTTTTCCTCTTTGTGTTTTTCCTGGCAGTTTCATTTCTAACATCCTTCTACCAATATACCCACTGTCCCTCATCTGGACATGTCCAAACCATTTCAGTCTGGCCTCTCTAACTTTATCTCCCAGTTGTTCAACTTGTGCTTTCCCTCTGATAATCTCATTCCTAACCGTATCCATCCTTGTCTAGCATGAAGCTGCACTATAACTATGACCCCTGACCCTTGGGTGATCTTCCAAACTCACCATGAATTGTTTTCTTTAATGTTACTTCTGACCTGAATAATGCCTGGTGTTTTCACACATTCACTGTCCTTGGACACAGAGTCAACTATAGTCTGACTCATGTTTACCTTAGTTTTTCCTATGTTCCTAAGGGGGAAAAAAATCATTAATTAAGTCTGTTTTATTTGATTAGCAAGTGTGAACATGAATAATTTTGATTGTTGTTTTCAGTCAGTATAATTCATTCAACCTTTATTTAGACAGATTAATCCCAGTGAGCCTTGGGGACTCATTTACAAGACAGACCTGATGAAATCATGTGAAATATAATGTGTTTAACATATCTGTTCTGTTTTTCAGAACGTGATTATTTCTTCAGAGACATTTGTCCTAAAAGCTCTTTGAGCTGGAATGGTTTGCTTCAGCGGGGAAGTCACAATGTTTCTGAGAGTAGTCAAAACAATCTTCTTAGAGCTGTTGTTTTACACAAACATCCTTTGTCTGGAAAGCAGTTCATTTTGGACTACCGAACCTGACCAGTTCGTCTTTGGCGCTGAACCGGAAAGCAGTTCGTTTTTTGGACCTGATCCTGGTGGTCATCCCAAGGACCACCCGTTCAGTCCTGAGAAGATAAACATGTCGCTCAATATCAATTTGTTAGAAGCAAAATAGAACTACAGAAGATGAAGCATTTTCTCACTGCAAGACACACATTCTTGGCTTGAAGTCTAAGCCGGCTGAAGGTGCTGATGGATGGCACACCTTTTCGTCAGCTGTGGCCCTCACCGACCCCTGAAGCAGTCACAGTGAGTTTCTGCTACCTTGGGCAGTTCCTGACGAGTCCTCCTCATGGCGTATCTGGTCTGATCCACCAGCAGAATCCCAGACAGATGAGTGATCTGGTGCCCTCAAGCTGACACGGTAAGGAGCAGAAACCTGGGGACATGATGCAGTTCTTGGTCTGGTTATGTCATATTAGATGATGCAACTTGGTAAATTATTTCCTGGTTTGCAGTGATAATAAATGACATCTGATCACATCAAACAACTTCTTTTAACCAAAATCCAAAGTAAAATATGTATTAAAATAGTCAAACTTTGTCTAAATTTGTGCACATATAAAAACCAAAATAATTTCTGCTCATAGAGTTAATGTTGCCATAGATAAGAGAAGTAAGCCTCGATTGCTTCAGTATTATTGTTTGTTTATTATTTTTGTTGATTCTTAGTTTGATTATTTTTGTACTAAAATTTCAAAGACAACGTTGGTCTCTTCTTTCAGATGAAAATTAATTTGTTAAAGTATAGAACTCCCTGTAATTAACAGATTCTGCTTCAGTGACTGAGTTCTGATTATTAAAGGGTGAATACATTTTAATGAGTGCTAAATAAATAAACAAACACAAATGTAGTGGAGGGGAGGGGAGTGGAGAAAGTGTCACCCTTCTTCCTCCATCTCACCTTTGTAATTGCTACGCTTGTCACTCCTAAGGAGAACCTCAACATCTTCATTTCTGCCACTTCCATTTTTTTTCTCCTGTTTTTTTGTTCATGTCTCTGTCTCCAGACCATACAACATAGCTGGTCTCACCACTGTCTTGTAAACTGTTCCTTTGACCTTTGCTGACACCCTTTTGTCACAAATCACTCCTGACACTTTTCTCCATCCACTCCATCCTGCCTGGACTCTCTTTTTCACCTCTTTACCACATTCCCCATTTTCCTGGACAGTGGACCCCAAGTACTTGAAGTCTTGCACCTTTGTGACCTCTGCTCCTTGTAGCCTCACTGTTCCACCAGCCTCCCTCTCATTCACACACATGTACTCTGTCTTACTACGACTCTTCTTTCAAGTGTATACCTCCACCTCTCCAAGTTATCTTCCACATGTTCCCTGTTCTCACCACAGATGTCATCTGCAAACATCACAGTCCACGGGGATTCCTGTCTGCCCTCATATGTTAGTCGGTCCATCACCAGAGCAAACAAGATGGCCATCATAGCAGATCCTTAATACCACCTCCACTTTGAAGCTATATGTCACCCCTACAGCACATCTGACAAAACAATAATGTTTCAAGATGTCTTTAACTTGTTAATACTTAGATATCGAAGGTGTATTACTATATAAAAGTATCCATGACAAAACTTTTATTTAGTTTCACTGCAGTAAAAACAGAATATAATCAAAGGCTGATTCTATCCATGCTCAAAAGGCCATTGACATACTTTACACATTCTAATTACTCAAAAGACATATGTTTTTAAACCAGAAATGGAAACAATTATCTTTCTTTTCAAGAATTATTGTTTTATCATATCCCTATGGTTGTCATGTTAATACATTTAGTCTTCAACACATTTCTCAATTCAAACAAGTAGTGTTGTACCACTTTACCATAAGGCTCCCTTTATAGATGACTAATACATCGTTTAAATCAGTAGAAAAGTTATTAATTCCTCTATAAACACTGTATAAATCATTAGTAATTGTTTATTATACATTAATTAAAGGTGACAGAGAGAAACAATTAACCAGTTTCTTTCCAAATAGTGAGCCAAATGTGCCACCTATACATTTCATCTAGAGTTGTTATATTAAACATTTCAGACTAAGTTACTACCTTATAAGCAACATAAGCATTTGTAAACCTTTTTTTTTAGAATATAGTTGTAATGCAGCGATAAAGTACAATATTATATGCTAAAGAAATAGGTTTACAAATGCTTATTGTGCTTACAAGGTAGTAACTTAGTCTGAAATTTTTAACATAACTCAAGATGAAATATATAGGTGAACAGATTTGGCTCACTATTTGACAAGAAACTGGTCAGTTTTGTCTCTCTGTCGCCCTTAATTAATGCATAATAAGCAGTTATTAATGATTTATAAAGTGTTTATAGATGAATTAATAACATATCTATAAACTATGTATTAGCCATCTATAAAGGGAGCCTTATTGTAAAGTGGTACCAATATTGTTTGAAGATTAGTCAAGAAGAGTGGCCTGTCCTCTCCAAGTTGGGTGTGAGGTTCTGCCTCAAGTGGAGGAGTTCAGGTATTTTGGGGTTTTGTTCACAGTGAGGAAAGAATGGAGAGGGCGATTGGCAGACCGATCAGTGCAGCTTCTGCAGTATTGTGGACTCTATACCAGTCCGTTGTGGTGAAGAGTGAGCTGAGCTGTAAGGAGAGGCTCTCTGTTTACTGGATGGTCTACGTTCCTATTTTCACCTATGGTTGTGAAATCTTGGAAGTGACTGAAAGAAAGGGATTGTGGTTAGAAGCAGTCAAATCAAGTTTTCTCTGTAAGATAGCTGGACTCCGTCTGTCTGTGTAGTAGTTTTAACCAGGGCTTAATTTGTAAACTGATGGATGCCGGAACGCAAATAGTGGGCGGGCCCGCTGTGTGTGTCCTGGGGAATGCACATGCTCACAAGCCCAGAACCTGACCAGTTGTTTAATGACAAAAAATATATTTTGTTAGCAAATAATAGAATCCTAACATTTTCTAAACATTTACTAAACATTTACTAAACATTTACTGTATTTACCAAAAACAAACAAAAAAAGAAAACATCAAAATTGTGCTTTGAAAAACTTATCGATAAACCTAAAACATTGTTTTCAACACGGATGAGGAAAAGGGGGGCGGGTATCACTCTTGCTTTGAGTTTATTCTTTGCTGCATGCATGCTATGGGTGAAATGCATTCAGAGCTTCATAAAAAACAGCTGCTGAGGACTGAGGAGGTGAATATAATTTGTTAGCAAAGAATATAATCCTAACATTTATTAAACATTACTTGTGTATATATATATATATATATAAAATATCAAAATTGTGCTTTGACAAACTAAAAAACTAAAAACAAGTTGTTAAAGCAAAATAGGAAAAGATGGGTAGGTATCGCTCTCGCTTTGAGTTTATACTCTTTGTTGCATGTGTGTTGTGTGACAAGCGTCCAGAGCGTCATAAAAACAGCAGCGGAGGTGTCGGAGTTATTTATTTATCGTCTCAGCAGCAGAAGGGAGTGACGGTTCAATCCTGGCTCCTCAAACGACAAGGCAGTGCTATTTTGTTCATAACTTTATTATTAGTAAGTGAGAGTTGCCAGATCTAAGCAAACAGTTGCCGGAATGCACCCTGTCAAAATAAGAGAGTTCCCAGATCTTTTTCCATCAAGATCAATCTCAAATTAAACACTGGTTTTAACTGAATTAAGTTTAAATTGTGATATATTTGGTCTGAATAATGTTTTTCCCTTCATATGTGCTCTATAGTTTCTCTGTTCCTGTTTGCATCACTGCCTGTGGTTGTGTCTAACACAGTGTCTGCTTGTGCCTTCCACAGTGCTGTAGACTGTTTCCATTCCCAGTTTATCTTATTCCCCTGTAAGTCCGATGTGCTAGGCTACTCAGATATTGCATCTTGTAGGTGTCTGTCAGAAATGGTGCTGAAGGACAGCTCGATGCATGTAGAGCACGTCTGAAATCCTCTGTGCTGAAATATCGAGCACATCTGACAACCTGTATTCCTTTTTATTTTTCAGAAGAAACTGGGGAAAAAAAAGTCCTGTTTGTTTTGGAGTATGGTATGCTTGACTCAGTGAGCTCTGACTTGTGTTTAAAGACGGAATGACAGGACAAGGCAGCGGATAGAGCTAAATGACACATCATATGTGGCATCTTTCTGTTTCACAAATGACAAACCATTTTTTATCAAAATGACAAAATATCTACATTTCAGTTTTTAAAACTCTGAATATGGTGTCCATTTTAATTTCCAAAGTTTCACAAATATAGACGTTTTGACTGTTGTATTAACAAAACAAGCATTTGACTTGAGCTGTCAGACTTCTCTTGTTCTCTAGGATGAACCTTCTCCTATGACTAAAGTACCTTTACAATAGTATAGTCAAACTCTTACCGTTATTTATTTATTTTGTACATTAGAGTCAGAGAGAGAGAGTCGGAGTTTCTTTATGTCATTCGCACCACATGTGGTACAATAGGTGGAACAAAATTGTGTACACAGGGTCCCAGTTACATCAAACAATAGTAAAATCATAACGTGTAAAAAGAAACAGTACATATAGATCTGAGATATAAACTTAGATATACGCTAAACCAACGCCAAATGGTACGCTAAAAGATCTAAGGTATGCCAGTCACTAATAGTGCAAAACAATACTCCAAACAGGAGCAGCACGATTCTCACAGGTTCTGTTCGGCTATAATTTACACGGTTAATCCGAGCACTAACATAAACTAAACTAACACAAACTAGGATTTATTCAAAGCATGCAAGAAAAATACAAAAACATGGTGCCAAAAGTGAAAAAGAAATAAATCTACAGCAGCATGGTCCTATTTTCTGATGACAGTACTCACCCAGTTAAAATCTAATAAACTGAGATAAATAAATTCTAGAAATAAATATTTGTTTATTAGAAAATCATGGAGAGAATAATACAACATTCTCAAAACAATATAGTGATTCCTGTTAAGTGTTCATCGTATGTTTCCAAAGCCTTGAGATAAAGTGCATGTCTTTATTAAGGACCATGATAGCCCTTTAGGATGTGGACAGATGTTTGCAGAGAAGGCCATGTGTGGACAGGCATGTGAAGATCATGCAACGCTGATGACATCATGTTTTATTGTTTTAATCTTGGCAACAGCCTCTCTCCTTCCTTCTGTCTTGTCTTACAAACATCAAATAATCTATGTGGACTCATGAGCAGGCCATAATGAATAGCTTGAGCCATACGACTTTCTTTTGAAAGCCTTATTATTTCAGTGAGCAAGATGCATACCTCACTGAAAAAATAAATAAATATATAAATAAACTGAGGCAGCACGGTGGCGCAACTGGTAGAGCTGCTGCCTCTCAGCGAGCAGGTCCTTGGTTCAAACCCCGGTCCAGGGGCCTTTCTGGGTGGAGTTTGCATGTTCTCTCCGTGCATGCGTGGGTTTTCTCCGGGTACTCCGGTTTCCTCCCACAGATCAAAAACATGCATGTTAGGCTGATTGGTAACTCTAAATTGTCCCTAGGTGTGAGTGAGAGAGTGAATGTTTGTTTGTCTCGTTTGTCTCTATGTGGCCCTGTGATGGACTTGCGACCCATCCAGGGTGTACCCCGCCCCTCGCACAGTGATTGCTGGACATGGGCACCAGCGACCCCCGTGACCCAAAATGGAATAAGCGGGTAAAGAAAATGGATGGATGGATGGATAAATAAACTGCAACACAGACAAAACAACCTACGTCTGAGCAAAATGAGCAAAGGAGATAAAGAAAGAATGTGAACAAAAGTGTACAGAAAGTCAGGTCAGAGAAGAAGATGATGTTGGCAATTTAGTTATTGTATTATCTGTGCATGATTATCAGTTAATTTGGTGTGTGTGTGTATGTGAATCTAGGAGCCTTTCTTGAACACTGAAAGTTTAAAGATAAAAGTCTGATGGACCAGACCTAAAACATAGTGTTCAGCATGTGGGGCAGTCCAGATAGTTTTCTTCTTTTGACACTGAAATGTACACTCACTGACTAAACAAAGCACTACACACATGGTGTGACAAAGAGTCCAGCAGGTGCAGATCTCATCCGTTTATGTAATGTTTGTTGCACAATATGACAACAATCCAGTGGTGTGGTCTGTCTTAGATGACTCGAAGCTTTAAGATGTGTGTGAATCGATCACACTTTCTATATTGTACCATTCACACTAAAGATGTACCAAACTTGTTACTAAAAAGTATAAAGCAGGGGTAAAAGCAGAGGCGCAAAATGCCCTAAGGACGCATCACTGCCTTATGCTCTCAACAGGTTCTATGCACACTTTGAAGATCCAAACAGATCACCCAGCACCAGACTCACCTCTCCGCTGGACGAGGAGTTCCTCAGCGTGATCTCAGCAGAAGTAGTACCGTAATTTTAGTTCCTAAAAATAGTAACCAGGGGTGAAAGTAAGCTGGTACGGTCCAGTACTGCGTACCACTAAAAGATTCTGCACCAGTACGCAGTACATGGAAGAGAGGGGAGCGTCTGTCTGCTGTAAAGCCTCATTCAGAACCAGTCACGGATGCACTTTGGGTAAGAATAGATTTACTAGCAATAATCAGTTTAAAACACAACTTAATCAGTTAATACATAACTTTTTTTTCCCTCTCATTTCAATTTGTTTCTGAACTGTTCGTGCTATGCTGGAGCCTCAACTCTCTACTGTGGTGAAGTTAGTTTTATGTTGGATGTTGGACATACGAGCTCCGTGTCTTCAGCGGTGTGTTTCTCTCGTTCAATCCGAAGCAGGTGGTCTGATTTCAGTCAGCTGTGCTCAGGCTGCCCCTCCTCCTAGACGTAGGGACCGTCAACAAATTACCAAACAAACACTCTTCAGAAACAAACAATTATATATTTGACATAATTTGACCCACTGACACAAAACTAATGGATTCTTTATTCTTTATTTGTGAAAAGAATTCGGGAGGAGGCAGGAAGGCATTGTTCTGAAATATATAAAGTAACTTTGGCAATACTTAATGGTTTTTTTTTGTTTGTTTTATGTATATTCTACACTGATCCATAATTAATTAGTTAATAATTATTATCCAAAATTATTGTTAGGCGTTCATTAGCGCTGTTGCGCTGTTACTGTTCCTTTAAGCTAGGAGGCGTTTTAGGGTGCATTCACACCAGCCCAGTTGTCCCGAACTCTAGCCCGTTTTCATAGGAAGTCTGGTTCGCTTGGGGAGGTGTGAACGTGCCATCGAACTCTGTCACGGACAAAAGGCTAACTCTGGCCCGGTGTAAAAACCTAGGTCTCAGTCCTGTAGAAGAAAACTCTAGCGCGGTTAAAGTGCAGTGTGAATGCAAACAGACCGGGTACCGCTCTGCAAGCAATAAGTGGAGTACAGCGCTGAGCAAACAAACACACATTTCTCTTACGTCATATGGAGCCGTCAGCTGCCTTGTGTGAAAAACAACGCCCGCAGGGCATGTCCATGCAAAGCTCAATTTTTACGACCACATACGCGTACTCAGTTTCGCACAATAAACTGCCTGGCGACGGACTGTTTTGTATGCAACACCAATGTATTAAATTTCCCTGCTTCATCCCTGATCTGGTTTAATGGCCTTTTCTTATTTTTCTGTTTGTTTGTTTGTTTTCCAAAAGGCAAGCAATTTCTTCCTTCTACTCTGTTGATGCCATGACTGCAATGGTGAGAAATAAAGGAATTTGTCACAAGCAAATTAAAATCAGGCCAGTACTCCCTGTTTTTTTTTTTTTTAGAACTTTTTATTAACAACATATAAACACATATAAATACAGAACACCGCTGTGGCTGGGACTGCCAGCTCTCTTTTTTTTTGTGACCTGTCAATCAATCTAGTAGGCGTGTCAGCACATAACCAATCGGCAAACTCAAGTTGTCCCGAAGGTGAAGCCCCTTGCATGCGGGGCTGGCTGCAGCCCCTCAGGGTGGACGCTTGAGTATGAAGTCCCAACCCTCTGCAGACAGTGTGCACAGTTTCCACGCAGCTGACAGGATGCACAAGTATACTGGAGCCTTGAGCTGTGGTAGCTCTGTGATCTGTGGTTGTGTCAGGAAGGGAATCTGACGTAAATATAATTGCCAAGTCTTTATGCGACTTATTTTGCTGTGACGGCCCCTTAAGAAGGGAGCAGCCAAAATTAAAATAAATAAATAATTATACTTACTAATAAGTGTACTATACATGCAGTTTCTAAAAGGTGTAGCATACCTCGAGTTACAAAACTGTGTACCATATCCATTGGTGCTAAACATTGCACAATACCTGTAGTTAATAAAAAAGTATATCATACATGTAGTTCTCATGTTGGACTTTTGTACCACTCCACATATCCATATCAACTTTGCCAAGTGCTGGTATTGCTGTCTTGTGTGTCTACGAGGCAGTCTTTGCATCTGAGTACTTTTACTCTCTGTGTAGACTGACTGATGTACTCTCCAGCAACTGCCTGATAACAGTTTGTCTTCATCTTGACACTGCCATTTATGACCTCTATGTACCATATTGTTGCAAATCAAATCATTCACACACAGTGCTTCATGTGAATTTCATGTCCAAATTAGACCATTATTTTTTGAATGCTTAAGTTTTTTTTTTTTTTTTTGGTAAGTGAATGGATGTAGATGTTTATTCCTGTACCCTGATTTAAACTGTGGATAGAAAAAGTTTAGATCATGAAAGCAGTGAGGGACTTTGTCTGACTCAGAATACCTCAGTGAAAATGTATCTTTAAATCTTTCCCCCACACACCCAGTCCCCTTCTGTCTCTGTAAATCTAGGACAGTCTTTTTCATCATGACTGTGTTCTCTTTTCCCTGTGGTACGCTGAGCTTTAATCCCAAAATAAAACTTCATAGTTAAGGAGTCTCTTTCTTTTTGACAGTGTCTGCTTAAGGAAACACTGTCCGAGCATCGGTGTGGTTTGGATAGAGTGCATTTTTTTTAACATTACTGTTTCTAGTATTATATATTGCTTCATATTGTAGCTGTTTATTTATTTTTTTTAATTTATATAACATTCTTCAATTTACTTTTCAATGTATATGCTTTCTTTTATGATTGTCCACTGTTGTCATTGTTGTCTACTGTCGTTATCACTCTTTGTTTAAAACAGGTCTCTCTTGTAAATGAGCCCCTGAGGCTCAATGCGACTAATCTGTATAAATAAAGGTTGCATAAATAAAAATATTCTTTTTGTATACTTTAAAAAGGAATGAGACATAGAGTGGAATGAAACAGTGTTTTTCAAAATGACTTTATTGTCTTTAGAAGGTTGTGTAACTGCAAAGAAATGAGACAATTATGAACAACACATAAAAATGAATAGCTGGCAGAACTACCCTTTTATGTTTCAGGGTTTGCAAATAAGAGAAATGCCATTTTGTCTGAACATTATCCAGACAAATCAGGATGA
Source organism: Nematolebias whitei (assembly GCF_014905685.2). Lineage (NCBI taxonomy): Eukaryota > Metazoa > Chordata > Actinopteri > Cyprinodontiformes > Rivulidae > Nematolebias > Nematolebias whitei. The sequence continues at coordinate 22,853,424 of NC_056503.1, forward strand.
TGTTTGGCATTAAGTCTTAACAAGTTGCAGTAACATTATATTTCCTTTCAAAAAATAAAACATTTACTAGGACTGTGTAAAGTCTAATACAATATTCAGAAAAGTACTTCTGGTCTGATGATATAGCCTGGAGAAATATTACACACATCAAGCTACCAGGAAATTATATTGGCTTCTGCTATTATTTCTTTTGCTCATTGCTTTTTCTTACGATCATTTTTCTAATGACAGTTTCATACCAAACCATGTGGCTTATGAGCCATTGTGCTGTTTCCCTAATGCATCTGAAAGTAAAACATAGTGAGGGGATGGATACGTTGTTGCTTGCTCCCTGCTGTTTCTGATGGAGATCCCTGGAGGAAAGACGGTTTTAGTTCCTGAGCCATATTCTGAGCCACCAACAGGAGCAGAGGTGCCTGCGACTGCCTCACTTGTTTCACATCATCTGTACGGGGATGCTGTTTAAACCCCATCAACGAACTGGTGCTTGTTTTAGGGGCTGCCACTGGGTGGTGCTGAAATGCTGTCCTCTCTGAACTATTGAACCTCACGGGCTTCCTTAATGGTGGCATAATGTTAATTCAGCAGGCACAGAGCAGGAGTTACAGTCTTAGGTTTCATTGTGTTTTGAAGAGGATAAAAAACTGCTGTAATGACGTTGGGAATACAATAAAGCTATAATAGGCTCCAGAAATGTTGAGTTAACAAAGAGCAGCAGAGCACTTAGCAGCCCACTGTTTGGTACCAGCAGTGATGTGAGGAGACGAACTGATGGGGGGCTTTCTGCTCTGTTAGCCCATTTTTAGATTTGGTGCTGTGATCTATTATTCATTCTCTCATTTGAAGTGTTTGGCATAAACCCACAGCATCATTAAATAAAAGAAGCTAATTGATCAGTTCTGCCGTGCTTGCTTTCTGTGGGACAGATAATGAACGGCTGCTGCTCCCATGATTACATTACTTTTTTAAAAATTCTGAAACCATTTCATGAAAAGGAGGAGAGGAGGTCACTTAAATGGGCATTTTACGGAGGGAAACCCTACAGAGCTGCCAAATGGGAGTTTATATTAACATTTGGAAGGTTCAACTTTTATCTTTTGCCCTGACCCACAACATATAAAATTAAAACACAAAAGCCCTAAAAGCGAAAACATTTCACAGCTCATAGCATGCAGATAAAAAAAAAATAATGCACACAGCAGCTGGCTTGAAGTTATATTTTAGAACGGATTGGCAATTCTGACTCTGCAAAAGCAAACAGTCTCACCTAAGGTCTGCTGATTTTTGTTCCTCTCTGTTCCACTGTTGGAAGTCAGTGGAAAGTGATTACCTGAGGTCTTCGTCTGTGGTCCAGCACATAGCACTCCATGATTACCAGTAGAAAATTAATTAGCTAATTGGACAAGGTTACAGACACATAATGAAAGTTATTGTCTATGTCACTTCATTTCCCTGGCCTCCCTATTATTTTACATCAGCTTAGTCAGCCATGAAATGGGGGTCTCTATGATGCAAGTGTGCAACCACACCTTTCAGCAACAACACCTCCCACCCCTGTTCTCCCACAGGGTTTCCACACGGATGATCAAGGCACTTAGACTAATGTGGATGGTGTTGGGAGATGAGGAGGGGCGGATGCACCAGCCTATCATATTACATTGTTTTAGTACATTTGGGGATCCGTTTAATGGAAAAACTATTTTTATAACTGGTTCCAGCCTGTGTTCATTTACTCAACTTACTTTCATTTGGAAACTAAAAGAGCCCTCACTGCTCTGCTTTCTGCACACATTGCCAAACATTTGAAATGGTGCAGTGCTTTTTAAAATGAAAATATTATATAGTAAACTAAACTTAACCATCAGATTAAAGAGGGGGAATGATGTTACAGCATCGTATCTCTATTATTTTATAGTTAGTCCTTATAAATGAAATGAGCACAACTCGGGAAATTAACATTAACTCCCGACTAAAAGAAGTGAGGCCTCAGCTTTTATGGAAGCTTATGGAGGAAGACAAATTCTTTTTGTGATGTTCTGAAAGGCACTTTCAAATTAAACACATTCTAAATAGATGTTTTGATTGTTGTTAAGGCCATTGTTTGGCACATGCTCAAACAACATGCACATTAAAATTACTATGCAAAACAGAAATCCTAAATAAGATACAAATCCATTTATAACGATCATGTAATGCAAACAAAAAAACAAGACATTGTCAGTCAGGTGCACCTTTTTGCAGCAGGCAGACTGTGGAGAAGATTAAAGTGAAACAAGGTTTACATTTGTACAAAAAAAAAAAGTCTTAAAAAGCGTGTACTTGTTTAGAAAATGTCACCAAATACGACCTATAGCTACTAGATGGTAGTTTCAATACTTTCTTCATGTCTCCTATCATGGAGTGAAACGAAGACAGACTCTCAGTCATCTGTCTTGTGAGCATGTTGACTTGGAAAAATAAGTGAGGAACTGACTTCCATTTTGGTGTGTGGCTGCATCTATGTGTAAGAAAGGTAAGTGACCTTTCTCCAAAGTTGGGTTGCCATGTCAAAATCCACGATGGCGACCACCATATATAAACCGACCATCTATCATTTAAATAAACTATGCTTTCTAGTTTTTATCTTGCTTAAAAGTTTCCTGAAATGAGTGGGGTGGCTAAGGATTATTCTGTGGCAGTCATGGTCAGCATTGACCACCCCTGCCTTCTCCATTGCTCCTGGTGGTGGATATAACTGCACCCTCTGCTCTCCAGGATACATCACTCTGCACTACTTTAGACTACAAAGAAAAAATCCCTCTGTTCTAGCATTCATACTAAATTCATCATTTGTTCTCACTGTATTTGATTCCTCTCTTGACTTATTGAACAGCCATGTTGATGATCTTCAGTAACTTAATTGTATTTAACAGTAGACATTATTAAAAAAAGTGTAATATGTTGGACTTGTTGACTGATCGTGTCCCAGTAGAGGTCGACAGTTGTGAAATGGGAGTTGGGTGGAGTTGGAGAGTTTTTCTCTCCTTTGGCAGTCAGACAGCTTGTGGAAGAAGAAGTGTGTTGAAGTTTATCACTTGCTGTTCTACCTTTTATTTGCAATGTCTTGTTTTAATGCTGCATCAGCTTCTTTCAGGGGGCTGCACTCAATCAGAGCCAGCAGCCTGCAGCACAAACACAACTTGTTCAGTTATTCCAAACTCCAGAATATTAAAAACACTCCATCCAGTTCAATTCAGTTCAATTGAATTCAGTTTATTTATATAGCACCAAGTCACAACAGAAGTTGTCTTGAGACACTGTATAAAAACATTCACATACATAAAAGACAATTAGTAAAAGTCATCTACATAAGGAAGCCAGCAGATTACATTGAATTTTCACTTCGTCTATGTCTCCAATCCAGTTCTATTGTTTGCTTCTGAAAGAAGAAACAATGGCAGCACAGAATAATGAAGGGTTGTTTGTTCTGTTGAAACAGTCGAAGACCATGAGGAGGGAAACGTGTCAGGAGACAGAGGGAGAAGAGGAAAGGCAAGTAGGACTGATGGTGGCAAATCTAAATGTGGGGACAATGACAGGCAGAGGTAGAGAGCTGGCTGACATGATGCAGAGAAGGAAGGTAGATGTTTTATGTGTCCATGAGACCAAGTGGAAGGGCAGCAAGGCTCACAGCAATGGAGCAGGGTTTAAACTGTTTTACCATGGTGTGGATAGAAAGAGAAATGGAGTAGGAGTGGTCCTGAATGTGGAGTTGGCAAAGAATGTAGTAGAGGTGAGAAGAGTGTCAGATAGGGTGATGTGCCTGCAGACAGAAGTAGAAGGTCTGATGCTAAATGTTGTCAGACAGAGTACCGGTACATGTGTGTGAATGAGAGAGAGACAGATGGAACAGTGAGGCTACAAGGAGCAGAGGTAACAAAGGTGCAGGACTTCAAGTACTTGGGGTCCACTGCCCAGGAAAATGGGGAGTGTGGTAAAGAGGTGAAGAAGAGAGTCCAGGCAGGATGGAGTGGATGGAGAAAAGTTTCAGGGAGTGATTTGTGACAAAATAGTGTCAGCAAAGGTCAAAGGGAAAGTTTACAAGACAATGGTGAGACCAACTATGTTGTATGGTCTGGAGACAGTGGCACTGACAAAAAGACAGGAGAAATAACTGGAAGGAGAGGAAATGAAGATCCTGAGGTTCTCCTTAGGAGTGACAAGGATGGATAAGATTAGGAATGAGATCATCAGAGGTACAGCACAGCTTGAACAACTGGGACATAAAGTTAGAGAGGCCAGACTGAGATGGTTTGGACATGTCCAGAGGAGGGACAGTGGGTATATCGGTAGATTGATGTTAGAAATACAGCTGCCAGGAAAAATATAAAGATGAAGGTCAAATAGGAGATATATGGATGCAGTTAGAGCGGACATGGAGGTAGTTGGAGTGGGGGCAGAGGATGCAGAGGACAGAGTGAGATGTAGGAGCATGACTTACTGTGGCGACCCCTGAAGAGGGAAAAGCTGAAAGAAAAAGACGAAAGTCGTTCTGTTGAACCAATACGTGTTATTTTTCTCCTGGTTTTTGCATCAACCTTGCTTAACTCTGCGTTGCATTTCCCACATCGTAGCTATTAAAACATGACTAAAATCCACCCTGGAGCAGACAAACCTGAGGCGGTAAGTTATCAGTAGGTACAGTTGTTGTACACATTCTGTTTTGATGCAAGCACACAGACAGACACTTCAATACACAAAAACATACATAAAAGTAGGTATTCAAGTCTTTGATGATGATGCAGTGGTAAAATGAAATTAGAAATGATTGTTTTCTCTCCTCAATGGTCTTGAAAATACATAAAGAGGACATTTCTAAAGAAAACCATATTGAAAGGACATAAAAGCAGATTGCTCTGAAGTATTTTTGCATTCCCCTTACATTCATTCATTCATACACAGACACATTAAGTCACTTTGTGTGTGTGCTGCTTTCTTCTCAGCATTGATGCAAGGATTATTTGAAATGATGAGAAACTTATACAGCCCTTTTTTTTAAACTCTGGAACAGGTAATTGGATAAGAATCTGTAATAACTGCACTGAAACAAAAGGAGATTAAAAGAAAAAAGAACAAAGAAGATATAGAGTTGCTAGTTTTAAAATGGCTGTTTGTGCAATCATTAAACTTTCAGAACTTTTACTTTTCATACTTGTTTTCTCATCATTTTTTAAAAATTATATATATATATATATATATATATATATATATATATATATATTATTTAAAGATGGGACCAATCCATCACTCAGACATCTCAGACATCAAGATGGCTCTTCAAATCAATGGCTCATTGACTTCGCCAGCAGCAGACGTGGACACACGTCTGTCTTCCCTGACAGTTACAAAGAAGAAACAGGAATAAAAATCGGGCTCTGCTGTCTCACTGAGAGGCCGATAGAATAGATCATTGACAATCATGACACAGATCCATCTCTGAATCTTGAAAGGCCCTCTCTCCTGTTACCCGTGGTTCTTTTCAAGCCCCCTTGCTTAGGAACCGTCAATAAACACATGCTCTGAATGAGCATTTTGTTTGGCTGTCTCTACAGGAGATGGAAGTTAGGTGCTTTAGAGGACATTTTGACAACAGGAGAAGGATTGAAGCAAACGCCCGTCAGTGGCTTTGCTGTTTATCGATTGTGAAAGCGGTGAGAGCTTAATTGATTCACACTTTGAGATCAACACGATAATCTCTGCAGCTGTTGGATGACAGCGGGCTGTGCAGGTAGGAGCTGGCAGCCGAGCAAGGCATGTCAGTAGAAGGTTTGGTTCGTTGTTTGCTTTACGTTAGTTTGCTGACCAAATGGAACCATTATTGCTCTCAGGTCCAAGGCAAAAAAAAGAAAAAGAGGCTTTTTGTAACCAAAAGACAAAGGTCAGTTATGGACAGTGATGGGAGGATCGTGGGAGATCCTAAAGTTCCAGGTGTAACAATCCACCAGGAAGGAAGAAAGTAGAGCTGCACAATAATTCAACATTAATATATATATAACAATATACTTTTCTTCAATACGGTGATATGAGTTTTCAGCACATTTCCAATATTTCAATATACAGTACATGCTATGATTACAGCGTTTCACTGACTGACGTTCACGACGCAGCCGATTCAAGCCGAACAGAAAAAGCTTCAACAAATTGACTACGTGAGTGATGATGTACACCACAGACACGGAGCCTGAGCCCAGAAGCAGTAGGTTGTGCTCAGCGGAGCTAGGCTAGGCTAGGCTAAACTTCAACATTGTAAGTTTTAGCTACAAAATGAGTGCCCATGACCGTAATACCAACATGACTGAACAAGCTTTCACAAGTGAAGAGAAAGCAGACAACATAGTTGATAAGGGAGGAAAGACTAATTTGGCCGTGTGGAAGTGGTTCGGCTATCTATCTGATAACCTTCACGTTTCAGTGTGCTGCAAAATGTGCCGGAGAGTTGTGCCAACAAGCAGTGGGAACATATCGAAGCTGTTCCACCATCTCAGGAGTTTCCACTCGATAGAATATGCTGAGAGTCAGAAGATGAAGCACCATAAAAGTTTAAACCAACGTGTCCCTGAAGCATCACCCCAGTCCCAGCTGTGTCAAAAGAAGCCCATGCAGCAAACACAGATCTCTGTATTCATCTGTATTCATGCCTTATGACAAAAACTCCAAACTATAAAGACATAACTAGGTTTGTGGCTGTTGTTGCTCACTGTTATTTTTTTTCAGTTTATTGTAACAATTCTGAGCACTTTTGTGCATTAGCCTGACTGAAACACTTTTATTTAAATCAATAAGGATAACAGAATAAGCATATGTTGTTGTTTAAAGTCCAAGCTATTACTATTGACAAAGTTGAGTTTTATGTTTGACAGTGATTTCAAATTTCTTTGAAGGCTAAATACACATAAAAGGTGAACATTAATTTATATGTACAGTTTGTATTTCTAAAATGTTATACTGGAGAAGTTTCATAGACTTGGCAAAATAATTTTTAGTTTTACAAGCATCTGTTGTGGGCATTCTTGGCAGTTTTTCCGAGACTTTTATATTGTTTACATCAATGTCAGGATTATATCGTATCAACCAAAATTAAGAAATATATCGTGATAGAAGTTTTGGCCATATCTTCCAACCCTAGAAGAAAGGATAAAATGAAGGAAGGTGAGAGTTATTTTAGTTTGCTATCCTCTTGTGATTATCAAACAAAGAAAATAACTTTAAAATCTAATTAAAGTCATATCAACTCTTTAAATAATCCATAAAGTTTTATAATTAACGTAAAATAAAAACATTTTTAATTATTTTTCAACTTGAACACAACTCATACCTTGTTATTTCTAGGTAAGTTTACCCATTGTTATTTATTTCTATGGTAATTGTAACATCATTTGACTTCTCTCTTCTAACAGAAATTATGTCATTAAAGTAAATAAATATAAATACACTGAGACCTTGATTCACAACAGGATTGTAGGGCTTTTGTGTCCAATGAGAGAAAAACAGAAAATGCAGTTTATTCACTAAGTTAAAAAATAAAATAATCTAAGTGTGACTCAGACTGTGCCACAAACGATACAACATTCTGCCCAACAAATTTTTGAAGACAACAAGCATATATATAATTTGAGTATATTTTCGTGCACTGGTCAAAATCATTCAGTTCTTATAAATTAGATTCAGAATCAGAATAAACTTTATTGGCATTGCACCGAGCTACAACGAGAACATGTACGTACAGTCGTCCAAAAGATGGGCGGAGTGCAAGAAGCTGTGGATATAAATAAATAGCGCAGCCTTCTTATTCTTATTCAGAATAATATTTTGCTTAGATGAGAAAAGGGAAGAAAACATGAGGAGAGACAGTATAAAAAAAAGATCTCTCACGCTGTGTCCTAGACAGGGCATGATTTGAAGCATCCAAAAAAAAAAAAAAAAAAACTACCACATCAAAACAATTAAATAGACATGTACATATAGGCGGTGAAGACATTGAATTTTTAAGGGAAAGTCGTAGCATAGTCCAGAGCCCCCCACCCCCCTCTCAGCCATTGTCCAGATAAGAGGTGTCATTCATCTTCAGCTCAGTTGAGGTTCTGTTACATGTCCACGGCCTTGGGGGAGGGAGGGGTGAGGAAACAGTCAAAGCATCTTTGTTGTTTTCAAAATATTACAGGAGGAGTTGAGATAAGTCCGGCATCAAGGCCACAGTTTGGGTCAGGCAGAACTCATGAATTGCTGTTTCTGCCTTTTAAAGTCTCGCTGGTATATATTCCTCTGATGGAACTCCAAAATAGCCGAATTGATCCTTTACACCAAAAGTCGAGCTCACAGCTTCTCCAGGATTATTCCCACCATTCATGAGTGCTGCCAGTGAGTTCACAGTCTTGATAACAGCTGCTCCAGCTCCCTGCTGCAGCTCCATAAATTCAGTCTGAGCACTGTCGAGCTTCGACAAATCCACACAAATTTATAGACAATCCAGAATTCACCAGCCAAACAGCAAATATACCAGTTGTCATCATGAATCCAATTTGTTTCCGCCGAGGTAAGAGCGTCCTCCTTACCCTGACTCCGGTCAGGAGAAGTTGATCAATTTTGTTGAGAGACCAGCTGATCCTTCGAATTAAGAGGCATGCAGAAAAAAAAGAGGCTTTTTAAGGGTTCACAGGACAAAAGAGTGCCAGAAGGGGAGCGGGTGTGGGGGGGAGACCAGGGAGACACGTCTGGTTTCACCGGAGGACAGATATCATATCATGTCAAATATTGTTCAGGTGGAACATTTAAGGCCTCAGTGATTTTGGTGAATGTCTGTGGAGGAGATACAGAGGAAGAGGAGAAACCTCCTTGCTTTGATGGCAGGCATGTTAAAGGAATATTTTAATTCAATGTATTTTCGACCACCCTGTCTGACAATGTGAAACATCATACATACACACACACACACACACACACACACACACA
>NC_056503.1:22862811-22913347 GCF_014905685.2 Nematolebias whitei
GTGTTTTTCATTAAAATGTCAAAACCTTTATTTTTAAGGAATTAAACATTGCCTCCACATATTGTGTTTCACCTAAAGTTAATTGGCATAATAAGAAAAAAAATAAACATACACATCAGTTTTAGGTTGTTAGAAAATTAATGGTTTATCAGCTGCTTCACTCAACATTTTTAACTTAGTAACACTGACAAGATGCAATAACCCATCCATCCATCCATCCATTATCTTTACCCGTTTATTCCATTTTGGGTCACGGGGGTCGCTGGTGCCCATGTCCAGCAATCACTGTGCGAGGGGCGGGGTACACCCTGGACGGGTCGCAAGTCCATCGCAGGGCCACATAGAGACAAACGAGACAAACAACCATTCACTCTCTCACTCACACCTAAGGACAATTTAGAGTTACCAATCAGCCTAACATGCATGTTTTTGGTCTGTGGGAGGAAACCGGAGTACCCAGAGAAAACCCACGCATGCACGGAGAGAACATGCAAACTCCACCCAGAAAGGCCCCTGGACCGGGGTTTGAACCAAGGACCTGCTCGCTGAGAGGCAGCAGCTCTACCAGTTGCGCCACCGTGCTGCCTAGATGCAATAACCATAAAGAAAAAAAAAATCATTTTTAGACAGGTTCTGCAACAGAATCATCTCATACTACTTTGTACTCAACATCTCAACATACTATACCCGGACATGTAATACTTGTGAATCACTCTTGTATGGATGTTTATATTTATATTATATATGTACATACTGTATATTTATTGGGCGTAGTGGAGCAGAGGTTAGAGAAAGTGGGCCTGTGATCAGAAGATCGCCAGATCAAGACTGACAACATCAAAAATGTGGGTGGGGTAGGTGAAGCACCCACACCTGCCCCTACATAAGTGTGGCAAGATTGTTCCCACTTGATAAACTTGATAAGCATCTCTGTGCGTTCCTGACACTAGAGCCACTTCCTTTTGTCCCTGATCCCAACATTGAAACTGACAAATTACATCACAAACATCGAGTCTTACTAAGTTTTTTTCTTCTGCTGGTACAGTAGTCCCTCATTTATCGTGGGGTTTATACCCCCCACCCCCACTCCCCGTGCAGAGAAAAATCCAAATAGTTTTTTTTAAATTTGTTGAACCATCACTTGCTGACACTAAATGCAGTTGGTTCGGTGGTTGAACTAGGTGGTTGAAAGATCCAGTTTCGGGTTCGTCCCCCCTCACCTGCTCCTCATTTACATCATCACGTCGTTTCCTCGGTGCTACTTGCTGCAAGATGAACGTACAGTAAAGTTGTTTCACCTGTGATGTTGGCATCCAAAGTGATGTTTTTTTTTTTTTTTTTTTCTGCATTCATTAATCCACATGACCAATGCAGCTTCAATCTTAAAAATTGTGTAGTAGATGGCCAGCAACATCTGCATAGGTACGGCCATCTTAAAGTTCGTCTAGAAGTTCCACTTTCTCTTCAATTGTCAGCATCGTCCACTGGACTTTCAGTTCGCCGCCAGAAGCTTTTCAACATGCAGAATGTTTGGGGGCCGTCCAGTTGAAAAAGAACTGAGGTAAACAAACCCCCTGCTACGTGTGTTAGCGACCGTCTTCTACTCTAACAGCCAATCAGCGACCAGGTCATGTAGCACAACGCTCCGTTTCTTAAAGAGACATGTCCTCACATGATTTACAATTTCTTTTGACGTTTGCCAAGTTGAATTTTATTAAAAAATATATATATATATATATAAAAAACACTTTTCCATGTGACATGAAATAAATTTTACATTTGAAAGGCCGGTTCAGTAGTCATAACTTCGCTTTGCAAAAATACTGTTCAGCACAAAACAACACCCAGAAGCACTACAGATACAGCACAGCATTGATGTGAGGGAAATGTAGTCCTTGAGTGGCGATTACAGTATAGTTGTAGGCTGAATGAAGGAAAACTACAAAATGCCTGTCCCAAGTATTACTTTTTTGTCATTAAATTTTTCACATCCACATGAGTTCTGTGCAGTGATATTACTGTACAGTCCACAATCGTGTGTAAAAATAAAATAAAAATTGGTACAATACTCTGGACGTACACAAACTGATAGAGCGAGTCCACGCATGTCGAACCGCAAAGTAGCAAGTGACTACTGTACTCATTGTTTAATAAAGTAAATAATTGCTTTAGAATACATTATTTTAATAGGGCACACTACCTAAAATATTAAATTTACATTAAAAAGTATTGTATTTGCATTTTAATTACACAAGTTACTCCAACAGGAATTAATCAAAAATAATGAGCTCAATTAAAAAAAGTTAATTAAATGCTCTTAATAATTTTCAACTTTTCCATTTCCATTCCAGTCCTTTATAGTTTAGTTTTCAAAGCTATCATCTTTCATCTTAAAACAAAAAAAAAAATCTAAAGATTTTCTTCTTTCTCTTCAAAACCAAAGGCTCAGTTGGTCGTCCATCATGATGACAATCAGGAGTGAAGATTTGAACCGAGAAGACTCAGAAGTTCCTGCACGGGACGGCTGCTGCACCTGCAGGGTTGTATTTCCTTTACAAAGCAAAAAAGTAGGTGGATGGACACAAAAGAGTTTGTCAAAAATGAACCTGCTTTCTCAAAGATATTCTGAGGCCTAAACTGGAAAAATCAGATAAAAACGAGGCTGCATAGGACCAAAACAAGTCCTCTGTGTTCTGTAGATGAAGAACTTGCAACAGGGCGAGCAGCCAGGCTGGGAGGCTGCAGGGATTTCTTCCTCCCTCTCTGTGTCTGTAGGTTTGTGTAGGAATGCATTGCCTTGTGTGTTTGGTTGCTTTTAATGTCATCAGATTTCCCCACTGCCTTTAAAACAAATGTGCAGAGTCCAGGTAACTTGGAGTTTGTGGCACTTATGAATTAAAAGGACAAAATGTTGATAACATGTTAAAATCAGTTTTCATTATTGATACAAAAAAAAAAAAACCCCACCATAATTCTATTTTTATTTTCAAACTTTGATGCTGGAGTCACTGAAACTAAATGAACACTCCCAACATTGGTGACCTTTGCCAAAACCTGAGTTTGAATTGAAAAGAGGCAGACTTTAGGAAACGGTTTTCAAAGCAACATTGCATGAACACGTAAATCTTGCTGGTAGCAATGCACATCAATAGTAACTGATCAATATGTTGTCTTCCAGGTCAGAGCTGGCGAGCGGAATACATTCACTCTGAGTTGTGCGTGGCCCTGAAGGAAGATGTTGGCTTGAAAGTTTCCTTCCTGTAGAGGCCGGCGGAAACAGCAGGTACACAAAATAAACTGCATAAAGGATAGACCCGATACATGAAAAGATGCTTCCTCTTAAAACCTCTGGATTCATTTTCATCCCAAGAACAAACATCGTCCATAGACTTTTATATTTAGAACACTTTTAAACACTTCGGTTTATATTTGTCTGTTTAGATGTGTGCAGGCTTATCCTGTATTTGTTCTATTTTGTTTTTCCTTCTCCAAGTAAAAAAATAAAATAAAAAAAAACATAAAATACACACACCATAAATATAAAATGGCTCAACTGAGAATAGTGTTTTAAGAATTTTGATAGCAGCCTCGTTGTACTGGATGGAGTTTTAAAAAAAATACCTCCAAGACAACTTTAAATTTTTAGTAAATAGAGTGAGAAAACTCAGCTATCTTTAGTACCTTACATCTCAAACTTACATCTCAGTAAACATTTCATTCAAAGATCAAATAGGTAAAAAAAAAAAATCATATTTTACATGACTGAACTGGAATTGTGGTACTTTTGTTACATGGTCATTGTTTAAGATTTGTGATTTTTGGAGGTTTTGATGGAGACTGTTCAACTTCAAGTTTAATGATGTCAAACGTTCACTTTTCAGACGTCTAAAGGCTTTTAAACGTTTGCAGACATATGATTTTTTTCTTCGTATGGTTAATGGACTGTACTTATATGGCACCTTTATCTAATCAAGACACTCAAAGTGCTTTACACCACAATCTGTGTCCTCATTTACCCATTCTTACAGCACTCTACTCAATCTATGCAAATACTAATCAATGCTTTATCACATTCATACACTGATGGGACACACATCGGAGGCAATGAGGGGTTCAGGGACACTTGGACATGTGACTGCTGGTGGATTCGACTCCCCAACTCTTGCATTGGAGGACGACTGCTCTAACCACTCTGCCACAGCTGCCACATATACGTATCCCCACATACGAATGTCCAGTCTACACTCCTAATGCATTTTATACATCAAAATGTCTTTGTTCTTTCACACCGTGTCTTTATAAAATTTTACTACTTTTAATCTTATGTTCTCTTAACGATCCCAGAGAACAGAGCAAGAACATTTAAACGCTCACTAGCTTCCATTGTGTCTGAGCTCAGAGTTTTTTTCTTCAAAACGAAATGAAGAATGTATTTCTCTGTTATGTGTAGTGATGACCCAAGAATTATGCCACTTCTGGTTCAAGAACTTTTTTTCAGTACAAGATAGAGTTTTAGCACGGCTGTTTGTCTGAGCCTTATTTTCTAGTTCTCTAGTTTTGTTCCACCTGTTATTAAAGAAGAATCAAGGAGTAAAAGACAATCATGTTTTAAATTATACTAAAATGAACCAAAATATGATTGAACTGAAATGGAAATTGATACTTTTTTCTGTGTGAACTGTCTTGGAAAAACAGTTGTTGAATGTATGCAATACATACAGTATAAATATTAGTACAAAGTACTAGGAAAATATTAAAATTTTAATTGCGATTAATCTCAAATATTTTTGAGATTAATTGCGATTATTCTCATTATTATGCATGTGACTCAAAGATGTTTAGAGCATTTTTAAGGTACTGTTTTGTAGTGAACTTGACCTGATGTCAAAACTAAGCCTAAGGTCAAAACCCTTGACCTTAAGAACCTTGTGGGACAGAAACTGTCATTTCATTGATTTGAATCCAGAAATACAGGTTCACCCATCCTGAGACTTTCTTTCTTGAAAATTCAAGTGAAAGAACACTTTCTTTTCTATTATCATTACTGTTTTACAAATGTTTGATAATCAAAGTGTTTTAGTTCAAACATTTTAGATGTTACAGTGAACTAATCAATTTTATTAACTGTAAAACAGTAACAATGATTTTTAGTTGCTTATGCAAAGTAGAATTCATGTTAAGGCCTGTTACAGAGTAATTATGCATTTTCTGATTTCTGTCTTTGAATGAGCAGTGTAAGTTTTCCAAGGTCAGGAGTCGAAGCAGACAAGTGTTGGAACAACTGTCTTGTTTTTAAATCCTCTCAGACGTAAACAGAGAAGTTGGCACCTGTTTCTCCAAACTCGCCCAAACATTTCTCTCTCCTGTCTGGGAAACATCTTCAATCTGTTCCATAACATTCTTGCTGGTTTCTGACTTTCCATAACACCTTACATCACAAAACACACCCCTGTCTGGTCGACATTGACCAATCGGGGACTCCCAAATGGACCGGAAATAGAGCCCTTTAAAATGTCGGTACTTCCTAGTTCTCCCAGTTCTGAGATGTTCGCAGTTCTGTGAAGTCGTTGTTCTGTGAGTTGCCGTTGGAGTCGGGCTGGAGAGTTTGCAGCTCCAGTCGTTTGGGAGAACAGAAGTCCAGCCATGATAAGGCTCTTCCGAGTTTGGATTATAACATCTTCCACCTCTGAGTGGAACTTCTGAAGAACCCCACTCATGTGAAGTCCACCCGGTGAGGTGAACTGTTGTTGACGAAGTCCCTTCACCACTCCGGACGTATCTCTGCCATCCTACGGAGACGCTAAAAGGTAGCGTTAACTGGAGCTCCTCTTCTTCTGATTCATCGTCAGAGAGGTAAATGAGTCTAGTCCACTACTGAGCGTACCAAGGAAAGCTGGGTCGGATGGAGGGTGTCGTCCTGTCAACACTTTTCACTCATACACACCACATTCTCCCTCATCCATCTTTCACTCCCACTAAACTTCATCTTTCCATCTTTAAAAATTCTTCTATCAAGTAGAAATCATTGACAGATATTTTAGAAATGTCTGAAGCAAAGTTCTCAATCACTGCCGTGTGATTTGATGTCTGCTGTTCTGCTGAAAAGTGAAACAATCGCCGTATTGTTTCTCACTACCTGTACAGCTTGCTGATTAATTATGTTGTTATTTTCATATTTTGCCAAATTAATGTAAATGTTTGATGTTAAACTTTGATTCTGTAAATAAATGGCCACATTCATTTTGATGGGTCAAAGATAAATAACGTCTCACGTTACATTTTATTAAATTCAATGCACGTTATGTACAGTCCAGAAAAATGAGAGAATCCGTTTTAATTGATGAATATATCTCAGCATCTGTTCATCTACAGTTTTATATAAAAATGTTCAATAAAATTAAAAAAGCACTTTTTTAACAGCAGTGTTCCTCTACCAAATAAAATACTTCAAGTAACATAAACATGGACAACATCAAAGCTATTTGCCAGGGCAGTAATGATTTTAGTTTATTTTAGTGTGTGTGTGTGTGTGGGGGGGGGGTACCTTTTTTATGCAGGATCATCGTCAGAGCTCTCCTTGACCTGAGAGAGATGGCAACAATCAGGCAGTGTCTCCAGCAGACATGAGACATTCTTTGTCCACCCATAATTTTACTCACATACCTGCAACAAGAAAAAGTCAAACCTATTTCAAGTTCAAGTTCAAGAAGGTTTTTATTACCATTCACATCACATGTGGTACATGAGGTGGAACAAAACTACGTACACAGGGTTACATCCAGAAAAAGCAAAAATATAATTTATCAAAAGAATTAGTCATATCTAAGATATAAAATGGAAATACGCTAAAGTAAGAAATATGCTAAACACAGTCATTTTTAAATATATTTTTTTATTTTAATCATTATTATTATTATTAGTAGTAGTAGTAGTAGTAGTATTTCAGTCAAGCTATTGCATCAACATACTTATTTTAACAAAAAATGTCTTTAACATATTTATAATACATTTACACATATACAATATATATTTTTTACAAACAAGAAAATGAAAAATATATGAAGTAACATATAAATTCTGTAGCGTGTCCATTTCAGCTGTAGTTGTCATGGCAGTCTTGATTTTGTTTGTGACAAGGACGTGTCTCAGTGGCTATTCATTTCTAACCCTAACTCCCGTAGTGACAGTTCAGCGCTGCGGTGCAAATAACTTTCCTTCTATCCAGCTTGTGTCGGGAAAAGTTTTAAAACAACAATGCCCATGTAAAAGTCCATTTCTTACGTTCATGTTTCCATCCTGCTGGCTGCTGCTGCTAAGTTTTGGTTCATGTGAGCGCTGCACGGCTGAAGCAAAACAAAGGCTCTCATTGACTGAGATGTGTGATGATGCTCATCCATAGCCAATAGTGATCAACATCCCACCTTCCGTGACCAAGTGTGTGTGTGTGTGTGTGGTGGGGTGTGTTTTAACAAAGCTTAAAAAATTGGCACCGTTAATCATTGGCTGCATCAATGCGTTAATAACAAATTAACATGCCCAGCCCTAATCACACACACATATGAAATGTATTAAAATATATATTTTTTAAAACTCTAATGTTTATTTACATAAGCTGGAATTTCCAATTAAAATCCATAACTTGTTTGTGTCATGTTCATGTCAAAAAAGTTGGTTTGTAACTTTTTTCCTTTGCTCTTGGTTTTGTGAATTTTGTTTTAATTTTAACATATTTTCCTAATTCAATATTCATTAAAACATTTCACAAATCATTTGTTAAGATCTTTCACACAATGCCTTCTGCTGCTTTTAGCACCACATCAGCAATGATCTTGGAGGATTTCAGACCATCTGGACAATAGACTGCAGACTCATGCATTAACCACAAGCAACTAACTGTTACTTCGTAAAAGTACAACTTATCTGTATGATCTACATCTATAATATGGTCTGCGGCCCACTTCCTATAAGTCCTTCATGAGCAGCAGCTCTTACAAGGAGCTGCTGGAGTGGATTTGATGACATCCTTCTTTTATAATGCTGCAGCTTTTAATTTCCATCACTTATTGTCTTGCAAGATATAGCAAGTAAATGTAATATAATTGAAGCACCGATCTTCAAAAATTATATAATACTCTTTTGCATTTCATGTTCTGTGGCCATTTATTTTTTACAATATTTTGTGTTTGTAGATTTGGAAGCTATGAAAAGCCTAATTAGATGCTGAACCTTCAAATTACCTTTTGGATTGGCTTGTTTGAAGGACAACTATTGCATAAACATGTAACATTTCTTTTTTTAATTTATTTATATAACATTTCTGTGATATGGCTGCAAATATGAGTTTCTTTTTAAATCCCTTCATTTGATCTTCATGAATTTCCAGTTGAACCATTCACATCCCACAACAAAGTGACCATTCATAAATAAAGTTAATATTCTTTTGATATGGAATACTCAGAAAACTTGTGTCAAGTATCTCCCACTTTAACGTCCACAGCAGGCTGGTCATGTGGGGATATTCTTCCCCAACACTAATACTTGGCTGTAGCTTCCGAATGGAAGGGCAGAGCCAATTATCTACAACGGTCTCCAGACTGCTGACAAGGAACTCTCAGTATTTAAGCCTGTTTGGATCAATAGACGCTGCTGGAACATTGTCCATAACTTGGTACTGTGTCTAACACTAAGTGATCATCTTTGTGACTTGGAACTATTGGCCTTGTTCTCCTTGTGCTCCCTACAGCTCCTGGACTCTAGCTCCTTGCTCCTTGAGTATCCCAGAGTCACCAATGGGCTGATTCCTTGTGTCAACCTGGATCCTTTCACTAGAGCTGCCATCTGCAATCAAACCAATAGGACATCAACCCTAACGTCTCACCATTCAGAATCAAGTTCCATCCTACCACTCAACTTGGTGACCTCCATCACCATGAAATTCCCTGGTTCTCACTCCAAACCCGTAGACAGAAAGAAACAAGTAAGCCATCTTGATCACCCTTTCAAACAACAACATCTTTACAGCAATGTAATCACCATGTTTCTCCTGCAGTTTTCCCCTGTGTTCTTGTTGATCACTGTAAATAAACACTTACTTTCTTACCTCACATGTTTGAAAATCTAATTAAATTGTGATAGGTCATACAGATTGTCTGTCATCTCCACGTCACACACAGTGCCAGCTTGTCAACTGTTTGGGCTCTGCTACTACTTCCCTTGGCAGCTCAGATGCATAACCACTGAAAAAGAAATAGTACACTAAAATGGTCAGTGTTGAACCCAAGATACGTAGCTGCTAGGAGATATGTCTGCCACTGTACTGTTGAATGCCTTGCACACACAGTGTGCTGTGTAATCTGACCAGCAATGTATAGAAATAGCCTCTTTTTTGTTTAAATAAACATGTTTCAAACATACTGTGCAAACAAAAAGCTGCAATGGGCCTCCCACCAAACCTTGTGAACTATTAAATCAAAGGCAAAACACTGACGTGCACAACTACTATTGTGGTGAAATTACCAAATGGTGTAATGAGTCTAGACAGACCAGTGCATAGTTACTCTTTAAGTAATTAAGTACTTCACATGTCTGCTTGGTCTAACAGAGCTCTGCTATCAACATCAGCAGTAAAATGCTTATAGATCAACACTTTGAACCTTTGTAATGCAGTTTTCTCTCTTAATTCTGGAAATAGGTATTACATATCATAGTATTTCATGCATGCACTCAGTTGGTAGAGCTGTCGCCTATCAGTGAGAAGGTTACCGGATCTTTCTGGGCAGAGTTTAGATGTTCTTTCTGTACATGCATGGATTTTCTATGGGTACTCTGTTTCCTTCCACAGACCAAAAACATGTGTGCTAGGCTGACTGGTAACTCTAAATTGTCCCTAGGTGTGAGTGAGCGAGTGAATGGTTGTTCATCTTGTTTGTCTCTCTGTGTCCCTGTGATGAACTTGAAACCTGTCCAGGGTGTCCCCTGCCTCTCACTTATAGTGACTGCTGGACATGGGTACCAGTGACTCCCATGACAACGATGAAAGGAAGAAGAGGTTAAGATGATGAATGGATGCTCCTTATATTGATGCTGTAGGTTCAGTTAACTGCTGTATGCATATTCTCAATAACTTACTAATCAGTAGCAGTCTAGTCTAGGGAAAGTGTGAACCTGGTGTGATATTAGTGTATTAGATGAGTATTTAAAAGGGATAAAAGGAGAAAACATGGTAACAACAAACACACATTGTGTGTTTTGTAATATAAGGTCAAAAAGCAGAGACAGTGCAGCGTTTCCACCTGGTTGCTATCACATCATTCAGTTAAGTATAGCAGGGCCATCTGTGTGGAAATAATGTGTGTTGACGAGGACTATTGTATGCTCTGATAACATTCAATTTACAGGGTGACAGGTTCAAATGATGCACTTTATCTATTCCAAAACTGACAAACACGCCTTTATCAACGCTAATCTTTTTTCTTTTCTGTGTTTTCAAATATATTTATACATTTTATCCTCTCACGTTTTCTTATCTTTTGTCTCTCCCCCTTCATTACAGATGTCTGCAGTGAGCGAAAAGAAGGATGTTACCCTTAGGTGAGACATCCCTTCATTCTCCTACTTCCCATGCATCAGGAATAAATTATGATATCCGTCTTGGCTGCTACAAGAAGAGCAAGATTCAGTTGTATTCTTACAGCTACTTGACTGCCAAAATGCATTAACCAGAACAAACTCTGAATAATTAAGAATCTGGGGACATGGCCTGGCAAGAGCCCTGCATCGCTTGATTAAACCGTTATCACCAGACACTGCGAAAAGTTTCCAAAACAATTAATTACCAAAGTATTAATGGTGGCTGGTGTGATGTAAAACACAATAAAGCTGGGTACTCAATTAAAAAACTCATTATACACCCATTTTCACATTTTTTAGAGTTTCATAATAACGTGGTGCATTTTTCATCGTCTTCCCCTCTTTTTTTTTTATTTGTTCCCTCTTTTTTACACACACAGTGATTCACACTTACACTTCCTTTTTGGCAGGCAGCGATGTGCCACTTCATGGAGCCAAAGTGGGATTCTGAACATCTGTATACATTGTCTGCCCTTTTTTCATTCCCGCTGATTGATTTGTATTTTTTTTTTATATATTTTTTACTTTTTTCTTGTTTTTCTCCAGTACAGACTTCCACAAGAGAAAAGCTACGTGTCTTGTCAGTGAGAAATTGATGGGAACGAACACCTCAGTGTGACATGTTCTTTTCATCTATACTCGTCACATGCACTCATGCTAAAAAGGAACTTGCCCTTATCCTTAGTGCAGTCACTCTGAATCATAAGACTCGCTGAAAGAAACTTTCTGCATCTGACATAATCACTCTAGGGTTTGTGGCTTGCAGTTAAGTGTCAAGTCAGGGACAACACTACAGATTAAATCCTCCAACACCAAACTGCCCTCTCCCACTGGCATAAGAGTGAAAAGAAAAGTCCTCCTGAGGACCAAAGGCACACAAGCAGGCTTTTGCCTATGCTAAACATTTTGATAATACATGAATAGAGGATACTGAAGGGTCAGTGAGCTCCCAGGGAAAATGTAAGAGCGACACTGAAGAGTTATGTACCTGGAATCATGGACAAACAAGCTTTTCTGCATGTGACACACATGTAATGGGGATGCTGTATGGAGAACAGTCCGTGCTCACAGACAAAGAGATGTAAACATGATGACATGCTTGGCCTTGCTACTTAAAGCTGTGGCTTCAGTATGAATACAGACACAAACACATGCTGAGAGAAAGACACACAGTTGACACAGTTTACATGGAGGTTAGAGCATCACTTGTAGTTCTACACTCAAGGATTTGTTAGGGTGTTAGTCATATCAGGGATATAAGTGATTTGTTGACCTCAACTTCTAAATCATAGACAACCTTGACAGATAATACTTCTGCAAAATTA
This sequence comes from Nematolebias whitei, assembly GCF_014905685.2. NCBI lineage: Eukaryota > Metazoa > Chordata > Actinopteri > Cyprinodontiformes > Rivulidae > Nematolebias > Nematolebias whitei. The sequence continues at coordinate 22,874,766 of NC_056503.1, forward strand.
TAGCAAATACAGGACCATTTTAAGCTGCCTCCAGTTGGAAACAAATACACCAGTCGAACTTACAATGTTCTAAAATGAGTGAATCTGTGAATGACAGCTGCATCACTGGTAAAACTGGAGCGCTGCTACCACAAACTCACTTGCCAACTCCGTTCTGTGACTACCACCCTTTCAAGCTTAGGAAACGGTGCCTCAGGCCAAGTTCTAAAGTGTTTTGTAAAGGATTAAATCTGAAACAGGACAGACTGGGAGGACATGGACAACACTTAAACTTTAAACAGATGATGTATGACCGCCAGCTGGGTTAAAGTCACAAGCTTATTCTCTTATTCAGAACAGATGCTGAATTACCATAACATAATAAATTCAATTAAATTCACTTTTATTTATATAGCGCCAAGTCACAACAGAAGTCGTCTCAGAGCACTGAACAGAAATATTCATATATATATATAGAAAAAATCATGGGAAACATTCATATTTTAAAATAATAATTTAACATTATTTATCTGAGGAGCAGAGTGCTTTGAGTTTAACTCCATCACAGAACTCTCATCTTGAGCAAGCACGAAGGCGACAGTGGAAAGGAAAAACGCTCTCATGAGGAAGAAAACTTTAGCAGAACCAGGCTCAGGACAAGTGACCATCTGCTTCAACAGGCTGGCTTTGGAAGGAACACATACACAATGGCAGGTCAAGAATCACACGTTAAGATAGAAGAAGATAAGTAAACAACACTTAAATCCTCAATAATAATTAAAAAAAATGCAGCATATTTTTTTTTCCCCACTTTGTCCCATACTCTCAAATATTATTACTGGGTGGTTCAAACCATACAGTAGGGTTAAAGTAGCTACTAATCAAAGTGCAGCTCTGGAAATGTTGGAAACAGATGATCCTGTTTCACATCATCTTGGAATTTTAACTAGATGGGCTTATGGTCCTGTGTGCTCCTGTGAGACGGTGGTATTCATGAGGCTGAGGGATGGAGCACGAGGGTAATTTTCTGCACTCAGTGAGCCAGGCATTCCTCAGGACAAAAAGACTGGGGAGACACATAGATTACAAGGCTGAACAAGAGTGATGAGAGGTCTGGGCATGCACGTGCACACCCACACCCACACACACACAAACAATTCACACAGAAATACACACAAGTGTGCGCCCCTATTCCCCTCCGTTACAGCTTTGCCAAAACCTGCTCCACCCCACTAGCCGTCTGCTCCCCTCAAATTCCTGTCTGGCCCTAAATTGCTTGTCAAAAAGGACAAAATTAGAAAATAAAACTGTGCAGCCGACAAACAAGATTACATGCTGTTTGCACCTGGCCGTGGCAATTAAAGCTCTGATGACAAGCGAGGATGGCCTCCTAATGTGGTGTCTCAAGGCATATCAGCGTTTTCACAACAAAATTGCACCCCACAAGCCATTGTGACTGCTCTGCCAGCCGCATCGACTGTCAGTCTCTGGCTCTTTGTGCTGTCTCTTTTGTTCTGCGGCGAGAAAGCCTCTGATACGCCGTATTGAGATGTTCATTGTCAGGACTGTGGAAACAAATGCAGCTGTACAAGTGACTTGATTTTAAGGCTGATTTAGCTGATCCAATAAAGAAGGGAAAAGGAGCGAAAAGCTTATTTGTTTAGACACACAATTGGTATTTAGCCGTACAAATCACTGATGTGTGTGACTAGACAGAAAATATTGTTGATGGTACAAATTAGGGATGAAAAATGTGCATGTAGTTTTCTCTAAACAGAGTGATTTCTGTGTAAACAGTTCAGTCTGGGACTTGGGCTCCAAGTCCTTCTGTTCAGCAGCTTCAGCTCAAGGGAATTTTCTGAAAGCCCCCCTCATCTTAAATGCCCCCTTTGAGTGACGGCAGACAAGCAAACCAAATTGTTTAAATGTAGCACTTACGCTTCTTTCTGTCTTATTTGTGCCAGAATAATAAAACAAGCTGTTTGCATAGACAGACGCCACATCACTATTTCATAAACCCGCTAAGTTGAGCGTTGTAAATTATGTAGAGTTTGCTTTTTTTGTGCGTGCGTGCATGTGCGAGGTGCCTGGATGAGGGCAAATACTACTCACCATATGCTGCAAAATGTATTCAAGCCCACTCCAGTGAGAAACAAGCCTAAATTTAACAACCTGGCTTCAGAAACCTTATAGAAACGGTAACTGTAAATAAAACAAACACCCAGTTTGAAGTCCTGCCATCATTATTTTGCACGTCTGCTTCCACACATAAAAGCCATAGAAAATGCAGTCCATTTTCTTTAATTGCTCATATTCTCTGCTCACTAGTTAAATTCTCTTTGCACTTCTGAAGATGTGGATTCAAGTGTTTCTGGTTTTGATTAGGGTGATACTGAGTCGTCTAAAGAAGTCCCTTTGGCTTGTAATAAAATGATAATATTGCCTTTGCTCATCCCCTTTTGGCTCCTTGAGTGTCTTTTAAGGTCTATCATTGACTGCGACCAGCTTGTAGAGAGCTCGACTCTCCTCATTAGCAGTTGCTCTCCTCCTGCTACGTTGGCTCTGCGTGGCACTTCTCCCTTTAGTGGTTTCCAGTGTCTCTGTGTGTGCAAGTGGAAGAGTATCGGAGAGCTGGGGCTTCAGAGTGACAGATGGAGTCTGCCTTGTGACCCTTAGAGATTGGCAAGCCCTTCTGTCCCCTCCTGATTGAGTGTCTAACTACCGGTCGCTCTCCTCACGTCAAACAGTCCTGCTTTATGTTATCTCAAGCCGCTCCCTCTTGGCCCACTTGCTGTGATGGCATTGTCACATCTTGACAGCTGTTGTCATCTCCAGCAAGCACCGATGCCACTGAGGCTTGATGAATGGCACTTTTATGAGAGTAGTCAACAGGCGCAAGTTCGAATGAAGACATAAGTACGCATACGAGGGATGAGAGACTGGAAGATGTGAATGAAATCTCAAAATGATTCCTGGTGTGTGTGTGTGACTAACAGATGTGTTAGGGTTCTGACAGAGCAGGTGCGGGGGTTCTACAAGTTTCTGAACCACCAGAAGTTTGTTGTGCATGTGACACTCAGGCTTTATTTGGAATCTTGAGTTTAAAAAAAGTGTTTTTCTTCAGTTCTTTTGGCTTAATTCTCCAATGACAGTCACAGTTGTCAAAACAATATGGGAAATTCATCACATTGTTGACGTGCACAACAGAAAGTGCATAACTCGTTTGATCTAACTATTTTATTTTATGTTTCAGCATGTCTAAGAAAACAACCAATTGCACTTATCTAATGATATTAGTGGGTCCTATAATTATGATAAAATTTGAATGAATTGATTCTTTAATTAAGTTAAAAAAAAAAAAATTGTTCAGAGAATTAAAAAAAAAAACAGATATATACACACTGAAAAAAATCATCATCATGAGATCAGACATGGCTTTGCTGTGACTAGTGATGGCTACAATCAGGGCTTAATTTGTAAACAGATTGATGCCGGAACGCAAATAGTGGGCAGGTGGGTGGAGGGTGACAAGGGTCTGGGGGTCTTTTGAATAAAGTAGATGCGATTTCCTGCACTTTGGTGTATTTTAACGGGTTGTTAAACATCTATGTTGACCTAACCCCCCCCCCCCAACACACACACACACACACACACTTCTCCGAGCCCGACTTTTCTCCGCTGAATTCACTGTCCTGCTCGTTATTGTCCAACTCCACATGTGAGACCTCCTCCGTCTGTTCATTGTGGCTGCCTGTGGGCTCCTGCCTGCACACGACTGCCTGGGTAGTTAGTTAGAAGCGGAAATGCTACTTGAAGAGGCTATGTGATATTAAGAAGCTTGTAAGTGGCTGTTGTGTTTAAAATTGGTGTTTATGTAATTATTTTCAGTTTACAGTCCAATACTGTTTGTTTTATTCATTCCATTCAGTCATATTTGTTCATAACTTTATTATTAATAAGCCAGAGAATTACTGGATCCAAGCAAACAGTTACTGGAACGCACCCTGTCAAAATAAGAGAATTAAGCCTTGGCTACAACACAATCATCTAATGAAGTAACGGTAGAGATGATCAATCACTTTGACACATTAGTGTTTCTAATATCCTATGAATGAATGAATGAAAGTTCTCTTCAGACACTCTTTAGTCTGGATTATCAGCAGATCTTCAGCAGACCTAGGCTGGCCTTCTAACGTTTTTCTTCCTCTCTGGGTCCGATGATGATCTTGTAGCATTGCCTACAAGTTAGAATATAGTTTATTTACCCCAGCCCCACTTTCATAATTTTATTCCCATTACAGCAGAATTAAAATTTCATTCAACCTTTATTTAGACAGGTTGATCCCATTGAGCCTCGGGGACTCGTTTACAAGAGAGACCTGAATTTAACAAAGAATGATGACAACAGTGGACAACAGCGACAACAATAAACAATCATAAAAGAAGCATACAGATTTTTTTTTTTTTTTTTTTTTTTTTACAAATTAAAATAAAATGACAACCAAAAGGACAGTCAAAAGAAGAAAACAAAAAGTAGTGAAAAACAGCTAGAGTATGGTGTAGCTAGTAGTAGTGGTGTAGAAAACTAAAAACAGGAATATGTCTGCATTGCTTCTTGCCAGGAATTTAACAAACATTTAAAACCACTTAGGGTCGAGAGCTTCAGATCTTTTTGCAAGATATTCCTTGAAACAGGAGCGAAGTAGGAGAAGGCCCTTTTTGCCTAGTTCAGTTCTCACTGAGGGAGCAATGCATGTAATATTGTTCTGAGAGCGCACGCTGTAGCTGCACTCACATAGAGACGTAGGAGGAGATGTATGAAGGCAACAGACCAAGAAGTGATTTAAAGTTGAAAATGTACCAGTGGAAGAGTCTGTGTGTAGTTAATGATGACCAGTTAACCAGTGAATACAGGGTGCAGTGGTGGGTATGATATTTACAGCCAGTTATGAATCTTACTGCACCGTGATAGACAGCATCCAACATAAAAAAAAAACTGATTAGAATATAAATACAGTAGAGTTGCAGTGTAACTTTATGGTGGATAGCAAACCAGTAAGGACAGATAATCTGCAGCATTGTCACTGCAACTAAGGCCAAATCGATTTTGGCCTGGACAAATGATACAGAAGATGGAGAAACAATATTTTGGTTAGTCTCACTGTCCCAAAGAAACTTTGCTTAGGATCAGAATGTGTACAGAGATTCTGAAAACATGCTCATGTGTGAACTCAATGTTTCTCTGAGACTGTAATGTTAGCTTAACTAATATGAAGTATCTTTGGCACTACTTTCAGAGGCCCAGACTGCAAGACTATCTGAACCATGCAAAAACATACAATGATCATACTAAAACAATAAATCTCCCTGCTGTCCATGTTTGTGTTGTTTAATTGTGAAGTAAATGATTCACAAGGAAAATGGCATGTTTGCAAGTATACATTTGGTGATGGCTACAGGCAACAAATAATTATGTCACACAAAAAGTGAAGCAGCTGTGGAGTTTGGCCAGTATATACAGCCAAAACACTGTTTGTCTTCACGAACCCTCCTGTAACCAAAAACAGCATCATATTTCATGTTTTTCACAGTTTCTTCTTCAATTTGATTGGTGAGAGTAATGCAGATAAAATGAATTTAATCATCAGATTGAATTGCCAGGACATGTGGTTGAAAACATCAGAACCCAGCATTCATCAGTGGCTGGGGAATACTAACATGGTGAGGATGTAATCATGTGTGCTGCAATTTAAAAAAAAATGGTGTGAGTACTCCCACTCACATCTTTGGGTCGTCCACCTCAGAGCCTGCTCACATTCCTGCTGACTCTCCTCATGGATCTCCATGGAAATGGTGGTGGTTTGGGGAGAAATGGCTCACAAATTTCCATCCATTTCTAGGAAGATGTTATCTGCCGGCGTAATAATCTCATCCGAAATCGCTTTGGAGTTCCTTCCACCATCCATCGTCTTTAATGCAACTGGAGAGAACGTTTCTGTGAGGAGGGTTTATGATCATGCACCATGAAATCAAACACAATGACAGAGAAGCAGGACGTCTGCAACAAATACGGTCGTTCTTCCTTTACTTGGTTACTGAAGAAAGATTAATTTTCAAGTCAGGATTAACCAGTAGCTGAACGAACAGAAAAACAAAGAACATGCAACGTCTGACACTGACTTTTCCTTGTATTGACATTTACTGCTGCGTGTACCTCTGTTCTGTTTCAATTCATTTGAGTTTCTTATTTTATTAATTAATGAATTGATGTATTTCTTTCTTTCTTTATGTTGTACACTGTAAGGTGAGAACTGGAGGAAAGCAATTATCGTTCCTCATGTTACATACGAACACACTGTATGTGATAATTTATAATCTAAAATATCTGAAGCAAAAGATACTTTACTAAACAAAAGCTAAAAATCATCTGCCATAAGCGATACTTTGTCAGAAAAAAATTCAACATGGATTGAAAATAATTAAGAAACAAGGACTAAAGTTTCTGAGCAGTTTAGTTTAAAACAAATCAACCTAATGGGATGGATGCTCATTTCAATTAAATTAAATTCAATTCAATTCAATTCAATTCAGTTTATTTATATAGTGCCAAGTCACAACAGAAGTCATCTCAGGGCACTGAACAGACATCAGGTACATGTTTGTAACATTAAATGCTGTAGTTTTATTAATCTCTTATTCACATCAAGGTAACATGGAATTTAATTTGCTTTACAGCTTATTTTATATGACCTTTGCACTTTGCATCACATGTGCTGTTTTCATAAAACTGGACCAGAGGGGCAACACATGAATCTTGAGCCATAGCCATCGGGTGTAGCTTTGTCATCAAGAATTTTCATCAGAATTGTTGGCCTCATGCTCGGGCATATGGCTGAGTGGTTAGAGTAGTTTTCCTTCAATGCAAGAGTTGGTGGTTCAATTCCATCAGTAGTCACATGCCGAAGTGTCCCTGCATAAGACACTGAACCCCTCATTCAATTCAATTAATTTTATTCACATAGCGCCAATTCACAACAAAGTTGTCTCAGGGCACTGAACAGAAATATTCACACACATACAAAAGCCAATTAGTAAAGTTCTCTATCTAAGGAAGCCAGCAGACTTGTTGAATCTTCACTTCATCGCAGTCTCCCATCCTGAGCAAGCACAAAGGCAACAGTGGAAAGGAAAAACGCCCTTTTTAACACGAGGAAACCTCCAGCAGAACCAGGCTCAGGACAAGAGGCCATCTGCTTCGAACGGCTGGGTTTGATTGCCACCGATGTGTGTCCCATCGGTGTATGAATGTGATAAACGCTGATTATTATTTGTATAGATCTAGTAGAGTGCTGCATGAACGGGTAAATGAGGACACAGATTGTAGTGTAAAGCGCTTTGAGTATCTCAATAAGATAGAAAGGCGTTATATAAGTAGAGTCCATTTACAACCCTGATCAGAATAAGATCATGAAACCAACCACTGAAGACGACATGCTTGTGTCAGCAGCACCGTTTGAACGTGACATGATCACGTAGAGCGTAACATTGTCCCAATGCATTCCAAGAGTTTAAAGATCGAGTTGTGTCGTTTCTCCACTGAAGAAAGTTTTCAATATTTGCCTCAATCCAGTTCTGTTAGTTTGTGCAAAGTATAGAAGTTTGTCATCCAGTGTGAAGGGAGATTAAAAATGATTGTTGAAGAACTGTACGTATTTTTTTTTTTTTTTCCCCACATTTCATCAATAGATGATAAAGAAGTTTTTTTGTTCCTCTTTCATTTAGTTTTAGTTTTCTGTCACAACTGGTAAAAGAACTTATTTGCAAACACTGTTTGCTGTGTGAAGAGAAGATTCTGCAGCTAAAATTTGAACAAAACATTGTAAACGCTCACATAATCACTCAACCCCATGGCAGTACAACGACTGACTGAGAGCTGAAATATAGAAGAGGAAACCAGGAGAGATATTTCAAACATTTTTTTTTTATTTAAATTGACACATATCTTTCTTGTGTATCGTTGTCTGCAGAATAAATCAAACATGGACATGAGCCATCTCCAAGATTTAAAACGTCAGCATTTGAAACAACATGAAAACGTTCATGTGTTCATAATCTTCTGACTGAAGCATGTTGATTTAAACATGCATGCCCTTTCATCTCAGTATTCAGCATGGATGTAATTTTTTCATCAGGTGCTTTTGTTGGTATTTATGTCTTTGCTGTATGAAATTTTAGTTTCAGGAGTGCAGACTGACATGAAGAGTAAAAATAAAAGTGATCAACTTTATTTTAAAACAAAAAGCTGATGTGACTGTAGAGTTACAGAACTCAGGGTTTGGACTAGGAAGCACTGAGAAAACTGGACATCTTATAAACTGAGCAATGATCCACTGAGGAAATGAGAACAAACTGAGGAACTCATGGACTGAGGCTGAACAGGGAGATGTAATGAGACTGTGGACAGGTGTGGGTGGGCGTGGTCAAACTACAGAGTAAAGACTAAATGTGAAAAATACTGAGAACAGCTGAAAAACACAGAGAAGCAAACTAAACACAATGCACATGCAGACTTTAAGCGTTACAAGAAAAACCCTAATCATGACCATTAAAGTAGAACAGGAGTTTCACACATGCTGGATCGGTGTAATCTTTCATTCTTGTTAAAACAATAAAAAAATAAAGCATTTGTTCTGGAAAAATCCATCCATTATCTTTATCAACTTCTTCCTTTTTGGGTCACGGGGGTCAGTGGTGCCCATGTCCAGCTATCACTGTGAGAAGCTGGGGACATCCTGGACAGGTCTCCAGTCCATTACATGGACACATAGAGACAAACAAGACAAACATTCACTCTTTCACTCACACCTAGGGACAATTAGAGTTACCGATCAGTCTAACATGCATGTTTTTGGTCTGTGGGAGGAAACTGGAGTACCAGGAGATAACTCCACACGTGCACAGAGAGAACATGCAAACTCCACCCAGAAAGTTCAAGTCAAGTTTATTGTCATTGGCATCACATGTGGCACATGAGGTGGAGAAAAAATGTGTACTCAGGGTCCCAGTTACACCCAAAATAGCTAAAAGAAACAGTATATAAGTATCTAAGATATACACTAAAACAAAAAGCTGACGGGGCAGCTAACTTACTTTAAAGTAGGAGACACGGAGGGATGCAGAAACATGAAGCCATTGACAGGACAATCCAGAGACACTGACAAGACACCAAGGGGCTGAATATATACAGACACTAACAAGGTGAAATGAAGGACACCTGCGGTGATTAGGATCAGACACAGGTGTGACAGTGCTGGAACACAAGGTGGAGAGATGCTGAGGAGTGACAGGCAAACATGAGGAAAACGACATGTAAGACAAGACCCCAGCAACCCTACAGTAACAACAGCAGCCCGAACATGAGTCTGTGGTGAACAGATGGGTATGAATGAATACATCAGCATGAGATAATCAGTAGCATGAGATCAGCAGCATGGATAATCAGCAGAAAATATAAGTCGCATATCACCAATTAAAGTGGCATTACAGAGATTTTTTTATTTTTTTTCCCCCTGAAAGATCTCCAGCAGGGATTTGAACCAGCAACCTTCTCACTGAGAGCAACAGCTCTACCAACTGAGGCCCCGTGCTGCTCATTCAAGGAAACGATGAAAACAAATATCCTGATGCATGCTCAATAATCCAGGTAGAAAAATCTAAAAAAATTAAATCTGGTCCTCTGATGAAAACAAATGTTTTAACAGTTTCTTCAAGCTCTCTCGCTGATTTTAATGGTTTTACAGCCAATTTAGTCTCTTGCTATAGGAACTGTGCAGTGGTAGTTTTCTTCTCCTGCAGCATCAGACACTGAAGCAGAGGGAGTCTGCTCTCATCAGGATTGAGAGGCGCCCACAGATGGAGAGATCTGCCTGGCAGAGAAGAGCAGCGGACCAAGACAGAGTAATCTAAAACACAAGTTGAACGTGCTGCAGCACGCTGACATTTCTCTCCCTTATTTCTCTTTTTCATCTTCATTACACTACGAGCACACACCAACATTGCGCACATAAATCAAGAATCATACCCTCGCTCGCCGATGCTGCCAGCTTGTTTACTGCACCCTTCAAAATGGCATCGAGCCTCTTTGTGTCCTTACAGTAATGCCTTTATGAGGGGCGGAGAGTAAGGTGTGAGACTTTCTGTGGGTCTCTCTGTTTTCTCAGATAATAGTTGAGAGGCTCTCATGCACAGAAGTTGCACTCAGCCTTTCAACCTGGAGGCAATTATTTGATGCTCTATATTTGGCAGCAGAGAAAAGGAGGAAATGAATTAAAATCAATATTCACCTTGGAGTTTATCAGAGTGTTTCAAAGGAGATTTGATTTGTGGAGAAATTCTTTATTTTTAGCTACGTACCAGGTTTGATTGAAACAGGTCTTTTTTTCTCTTTGACTTAGTTTGTTCATAATGAAACTTTAAACGGGTGCCAAGATAATGTCAAACACACCAATCAGCATCTAACTTAATATACAGTTTCTCCACAGCTAAACTGTATATTTGTGTGCTTAAGCAATGAAAAATGCTCATTTGAGTGCTTCTATTTCCCTCCAGGGTCACTGCAGTAACAAAATTGTAGCTCTCACGAGAAAATAAGGTATTAAAGTTTTGTTAGCAGTAATAAGATGGGAGGAAAAAAATACATAACGCTGTTCTAGTTTCTGGGCTTTTCACCACAGTACATCTGTTTCTAAAGAAGAAGATAAATCATTGTAAATGTTGAAAATAAGTCTCTACAACACAATCAAACGTTCAAAATACAATAGGTGTGAAACTGGAACTGTACCACGCATGTGACGGAAGCAATGAAAGGCATGGATTTGGCTCGCAGTGTGGAAAATCTAAAAGGGTTTTCAGCACAGTAAATCACTGGAAGAATGAAAAGCGTCTACACTACAGTACATGCTCACAGTTGAAAAAAAAAAAAAGATTTGCTAAAAAATTTGCACTAAATAGATGAAAGTTGAAAGCACAGCAAAAATGTGCAAGAACAGAAGAGAACAAAGACGATCAAATAAACAGAAAGTGTAAAAGCGAGCAGATGGTTTCAGTTTCAACTAAGTTCTTTGTGGTTTCCTGCTAATGTAAAATGTCAGTATTAAAGTCTTAAATGTTCACTAACTAAAACACTTCGTTTGGGCCATAAATGCACACAGGATGGGCCATGCTGAGGATTCAGATGAATCATCTTTCACATTTAAAAGCCCAGCATTCCTTAAAATTATGTCTGTCGCTCACCTCCTTTCATGCTCGGTGTTTTAGAAAAATATTGTGTTACACATAAAAAAAACAGAGTTGTAGACTCCAGGGCTAACCTTGAAAGTAACATTTTGCACAATCTAACGCAACATCATGACAAGCTTGAGTATGTGCAGGGTAGGACTCTCAGCTACTAGCTCAAAGGTTAGCTCAAAATCTATAAAACAGACCGAGTTGTAGACATTTTGTGTTAGCTAATGGCAAATTGGCTGTGGCAACCATCTTGATTTGGGTTGACTCCAGTGGTGTAGTCTACATTTTTGTAGTGGGTATACTGCAGTAAAGTTAGTTTTTCGTTGGACACCGCTGAAGCTACGGGGGGTGAAAGTCCAACGTCCAACATAAAACTATCTTTACCACAGTCAGTCCATATACTGTGATTAGAATCCAAAGTACACTGGTTAAAACAACGTAATCGTCAATTTATGTTAAGTTTTAAGCAAATTGAACATTTCCAAATTGCTCTGATGCTTATATTTGAATAAATGAACAACAAACGTTGTACAACAGATGGCTTTGTATTAAAAACCTGTGTTATATAATTTATAAAACAGTATCACAACAAAACATGCTCAAGTATTAAGTAGTAAATATACAGAAGTATTAATTATGCAATAATTAGTTGGATAAGCAAATATATTAAACAAGCTCTGCATACCAATAGATTGTTTTGGAAACATTTAACTTCCGTTTAACACATCAATGACACGTGCCTAATGATATGTCATGTATCACTGGGCATGGATGGATGGATCAATGGGCACTTTTAAGTGGATATACTGTAATTCTTAAGCTTTTCTAGTGGATAACAACAAACTCCATGCTCAATAATACAGGTATACAATCCAACATTTTTCAGGATTTTCTAGTGGGCATACTCCATGTGCCCGCATGTCACATAGGCTACACCACTGGTTGACTCCAAAGTTTAATCAGCTGTAGATGTACACCCATTGATTACTTCGCCAACAATAAAACTCATGTTTTAAGAACAGAGTTCTTGTGCAATAAGCAGAACTTGGAATATATATTGTATAAACCTCTCAGTTACTACCACACTGAACTCTAGCACACTATCTTTAAAATTGAATGAAATATGGTCATTTTAGTGTTTTTTCCAAGGTTGTTTTCACACCTGATAGTCCGGTAGACTCGGTTCGGATGGGGACCAATATTCATGAACTTTTGTTTACATTTGAGCTGGTGTGTTTGCATTCACACTGCACTGTGCAGTCGAGTCAACCTGTTGAACCAACCTATTCCCCCATTTGCCTGTGGGGGCGCTGCACCAAGAACTACTGAAAGAAACAACACAAAAACCTCTGATGACACTTCTTTTGTAAATAAAAACAAAAACAGAGTGGCATCAAGTTTTAGCAGTTTTAGGAGTTATATTTTGTCATTTTTCAAAAATGAACTCAGCATGAGCAGAAGACGAGACAGAAGACCATGGAGAATATTGTTTTTCACACAAGGTAGCTGACGGCTCCATATGAGGTAAGAGAAATGTGTGTTTGTATGCCCTGCACTGTACTCCACTTTTTGCTTGTGGAGTGGGTCCGGTCTGTTTGCATTCACACTGTACTCGAACCGCGATGGAGTTCTCTTCTACCGGACCGAGACCTAGGTTTTAGCCCGGGCCAGAGTTCGCCTTTTTGTTCCGTGACAGAGTTCGATGGCGCGTTCACACCTCCCCAAACGAACCAGACTTTCTAGGAAAATGAGCTAGAATTTGATTAAAGCGGACTAAACAGGGCTGGTGTGAATGCACCCTAAGAGCAGTTGATTGTGACGACCATCTTACATTGCAGTGGTTCCAAAAGGTAATCAGTTGTAGAGATACATTCAGAGATTACTTGCTGAAAGTTTTTCTTTTTATTAGTTCAGTGGTTCAGGAGATAGTTTGCCATCAGACAGAGTTGACCCCAAACTGGTAGTAGCAACATTTTAAATAAAGATCTTTCACAATCTGTTGGTGCTCAGAATCTGTGTTTGAGATCTTTGTTTTAAGTCAATTCCTGTAAAATTGACCATGTTACACACATGTAGTAACTAATACATTTTGTCCCTTACCCTCACAAACCAAAACATTATCATACAACGTTGTCTTTTGGTCAGGGAAAATCTTTACAGAAATTTACAGTTACCAGTCTCCCAAGTATTTATATGAGGAATGTCTGGTAGTTGTGTGAGCACAAAATGTGGAAAAAATCTGTTACACTTAGATATATGAGTGAAGCACACAGCACCACTGGGATATTTATAGAAACCAGTGGTACACGTAGAAGTTGACTGCCAACCATATAACTCAGAGTCTAACACTGTTTTACAACACTTCTCGTTATCAGAGGTACAGTATTTCTAGCTGCAGATGGAATGTGGTGTTTACTCGCAGCAACTAACTCATTTATGTCAGACTAAACCATGAAGAGAAGAACAATGAGCAGAGGTTCATATGGGGGCAATGAATTAATCGATATGGAGAGCTGGAAATTCAACATCTTCTCCACCATCTGCTGGTCCTCCTTCTCTACTCCTGAACCATCTTATACAGTGGAGTTTAACAATAGTACTTTAAAAGTACTTCAGTAATCCCTGATGCTTTTAAATACGAGTGGTAAATCTGTTAATTAAAAACCCTGGACTTGACTCTTCAGCTTGTTCAAATGTCAAACCAATCTCAAAACTTCCCTTTCTTTCTAAAATCCTGAAGGAAATAGTTTTTATTCAATTAAATGCATTTTTGAATAAGAATGGCATTTTTGAGATGCTTCAATCTTGTTTTAAACAATTAAACAGTACCAACACAGCTTTATTAAGTGTTTGTAATGATGATATTGTATTGCTGTTTTGGACCACTTTAGCCATGGCTGCCTCAGACGTGTCGATGGGAGAGAGGGCGGACTCCAGAAACCATCTTATCACCATCAAATTGGTTGGCTCCTCGGACAAATGAAGTATTTTGGATGAAAGACAAAACGTAAAAAAAAATAAAAAAAAAAAATAAACCATCCAAAGGACCTGACTTAACTTTGTTGGGTTTGTAGTTATATTGATCCATCCATCCATCCATTATCTTCCGCTTGTTCCAAAGTCAGGTTGGGGGGGGCAGCAGCTTGAGCAGGGAGGCCCAGACATCCCTTTCCACAGCCACCTCTTCTAGCTCTTCTGGGAGGACCCCAATGTGTTCCCAGGACATCCGAGAAACTAGTCTCTCCAGCATGCCCTGGATCTTCACCGGGGTCTCCTCCCAGTTGGACATGCTTGTAACACCTCCCTAGGGAGGTGCCCAAGGGGCATCCTTACCAGATGCCTGAACCACCTCAACTGGCTCCTCTCGATGTAGAGACATAGTGGTTCTACTCCGAGTCTCTCCCGGAAAACTGAACTTGTCACCCTATTTCTAAGGGATAGTCCAGCTACCCTGCGGAAGAAACTCATTTCTACTGCCTGTATCTGCAATCTCATTCTTCAGAAGACTCTTATGGACAGAAACAAACAAGGAACTCAGTGTCCCTTGCCCAGACCTGGGTTACCGGGGACCCACCCTGGAGCCAGGCCTGGGGGAGGGGCTCATCGTCGAGCACCTGGTGGCCAGGTCTCTACTCATGGGGCCCGGTCAGGCTCAACCCCAATGAGCAACATGGGTTTGCCTTCCTGTGGGCCCACCACCTGCAGGAGGGGCCATATGAGTTGGGTGCATGACTCCATAGGCAATGGCCAAAGGCCCCCGGGGACCTTGGCGCTCTGACCGTGGCTTTTAATGATGTTTTTTTTTGGCAGATGACTGTCATCAGTTATACTCCTGGACCTTACTGCTGCTTTTGATATACTGCTGACCACAGTATCCTTATATCACTGTTAGAACACTGGGTTGGGATTACAGGTGGAGCATTAGAGTGGTTCTGTTCTTACCTGAGTGGCAGGAGCTTTTGTGCTAATCTTGGTAATATAGTACAATAACTGCTTCAGCACCTTTTTCCTGCGGGGTTCTAGAGGGCTAGATTCTTGGACCCTTTCTGTTGTCACTGTATCTGCTCTCTTTTCCTGAGAAAATGTGGTCTTTTTTTTCATTGTTATGCTGATGATTGTCAGATTAATCTGCCCTTACAACCCTATAGTTCTTGCTTCTTGCTTCCTTCTGTTAAGACGACTTGATGTCATTAAGGCATGGATTCAAATGTTTCAAGTTTTAACAATCAGAAAACTGAAGTCATTGTGTTTAGCCTAGTGGTGGGCAAACTTTTTGACTCACAGGCTACACTGGGTTCTAAAATTGGAGCAAAAGGCCGGGCCAGGAACAGATGGATGAAGTGTTTGTGTGATGTTACACCCCAGTGCAATAACAGCCACCGGGACTCAATTAATTATGGGCAATTCTACCTTTTGCACCACTCAAGCAGCCACAGAGTCAGGATTATATGATAGAACAGTGATTTTATTTACAATAATGAAATTATTGATTTTGTGGAGTCTTACAAACTTCAGGCGAGCCCAGGCCCAAACAAATTTTCTCTTACCTGAAGAAAAATAAAATTCACCAAACCACAAGCCTCTTACCTCACCATGCTAATGGAATACAGTAGAAAAGTCAAAATAAAGTGGCAAATCACCTCTACAAACTCTCCACAAAACCGGGGAACCCTGAGGAGCTGTACGCAGGCTCGGTGCGCCTTCCCATGGTCTAAAGTTGATGACAGCAGGTCAGCTGCAGTAGGTTGGGGATGGAAGCCGACGTCATTACTTCTGCAGTTCCTGTTGCACAGCCAATTCTCGTTCAATCACAATAGAGTACCTGGACAATAATTCACACACACACATTTTTGTCTTTCACTTTTTTTTGGGGGGGGGGGGGGGGGTAATTCCCAAACAATTGACATGCACACACGAAGCATGACTTACAAAGCAATTCCTGATGGATGATGCAATGACAAAAAAAATAAAAATAAAATAAAAAACATCCTGGTCGGGGTTTTCCTCTTTCACCTTATCATGGATTATTTTCAGCAGCCCAAAATGTGTTCCAGTTAAATTTGGTGATCCATCCATTATGACATTGGCAAGTTGACTCCAGATAGGTTCATTCTCTCGATGACAGCAGACACCTGGTTATACAAATCCTCTCCACTTAGCAACTGTTTTAGCTCAAAAATAAACAACTGTATTGTCAGCATAGAAATGTAAGGATGCATCAGGGATGGTCTGACCTACATTACCTATGTAGATTATGAAGCGGGTGGGACCTAGGACTGAACCTTGAGGTACACCATTGTTAACTGTTAAATAACTAAATAACTGGAGGAAGTACCATTATGTTGAACATAGTCTCCGATCTGAGAGATAGCTAGTGAACCAACCAATTTTATGGCATAAGATGTCATGGTCCATAGTGTCAAATGCTTTAGACAGGTCTAAGTGCAGCACAAAATTCCTAAGCATCCGATGCTTCAACAACATAATTAAAAACCTTCAGTGTCAGTAATTGTGTTGTGTTGCTTCCTGAAACCAGATTGATGGTGAGGTAAGGTGTTATGTGTCTCTTAATCTCATTGTACTTGTGTATAATGACAATAAATGCATTCTGATTCTTCTGATTCTGAAATGAGAGCAAATACTTTTTGATTTGAGAGTTTATCATTTTTAATAGAATCTTAGCTAAATAAAATACAGAGTTTAGAGATTGATCGATAGTTGTTCAGTATGTTGGTGTCACCTCCCTTCAGCAAAGTCTGTTTTCAAGGAGCTAGGACAGAGTTTTTGCTTATGGACAGGTTAAATATGTGAGACACTGCTTCTGTGATGATATGAGCTGCCAGCCTTAAGAAATGAGGTGGAAGGTCATCAGTGCCTGCAGATTTTTTAGAGTATGTACCTTTTAACAATTTATTAACCTTGATAACTGAAAATGTTGAAAATGAAAAGGTCTGGTCTATTGATGATTGACTTGTAGGAGATAATTGATTTGTAGATGTTTGGCTTAAAGGACAAGTGGTTGATTTTCCATTAGTGACTGAGGTAAACAAATCTTAAGCAATCCATCACAAATCTCAGGATGTTTTTGGACTCTTTGGTGACATTAAACTTTTATGTATACAGTTAGTCTCATTGAACCTTGAGGACTCATTTACAAGAAAGACCTGTTTAACAACATTTTGGCCTTTCTGCACCATGAGACTTTTCTTTTTTTTTTTTTTTCCAACTTTGACTCTTTGGCCACATTACAGACACTACCAGCACCTTCTAGTGGCCACATGACAACATTACACTAATTGAAGTGAACACTAGATGGCAGCAATTCCAGAAAAAAAAAAAAAAAAAAACTTCAGCAGCTCTCGTCAGAAAAAAAAGGGAAAGGTACAAATCCAAAAAAATTGTCATGCTTGAAATTAGTATTTTTTTATGCACAGTTGCATCTAGCTTCTTAAGGCATGTACATTTGACAAATGTTTGCAACTGTAGCAAAGAACCATGTTGATAAAGATGAAGTACTCATCTGAGGACATTGAGACTTTATTTCATTATTAATTGTACCATGCACTTGATATACCTGGAAATATTTAGAAGAGTTTACAAATGTAAATACTTATTGTAAGAGACATATTTGGTCACAAATGTTGGTTAGATAAATCTGAAAATATTTAGAACAATTCAGAAGAGTAAATAGTGCGATTGGTACATTTGTTCAACCAATTAATTTTCTAGCAAGCTAGCAGGCTATATTATGCATGAGCCACCTGTCTCTGGTCTAGATTTTGATTTTAATTTGGCGTTTATTTTCTTATTACAGGGAAACTCACATTGGCAAATGCAGAACAACTGCTCATGGCAAGTGTAGACAACTCTGAGGTTGAAGATTTATCAGGTTACGAAGATAATGATCCTTCTGGTCAAACTATCTGCAAATCCCTGCCATTGGTGATAGGGATGGGGCCGATCCGATCCAGTATCGGTATCGGCCTCCGATACCAGCAAAATTTACGTATCGGATTTTCCAATCCACCTGCCGATATTTCCGATCCATGCATGTCTGCGGTTGCGCTGCATGTTGGCTTCAAACTATGGGATGGATTTCCTGAGCGGCGGCATGTCTCATGAACCCATAGTAATAAGACCCGCCTCACATTCAGGAAATCCAGTTCATAGTTTGCAGCCAGCTACAACGTGAGTGCTGAGTTAGCAGCACTGTGGCTAACAGCTAACAAACTTTTCATCTAAACATGTCCGCTGTGTGGAAGTATTTTACACTAAACACCACAAAACAAGACAGCAACATGCAATGGCTGCAGAGCCATAGCGTCACATTAAACCGCTGTAAAGTTAGTTTTACGATGGACATTTGAGCTCCGTGGCTTCAGCGGGGCTCTGCTCTTTGCTCAACTCAAAACAAGCGACTCGACACCGGCCAGCCGCGTCCAATCTGCCCCGCTCAGTCTGCCCGTCTCCGAGGTTCCGAGGAGGGACAGACTGAGCGCGGCTGCCCAAAATCAGGCTGCCTGCTTCGGATTGAACAAGAAGTAGACATCGCTGAAACCATGGAACTCAAATGTTTACAGAGAAGTTGTTAAACTTCATCATAATTAATGACCAACCACAATCAGTTTTAGAAAACGAAGGATTTCACAGCTTGATACTTGCAGCCAAGATATAGTTTACCCTCCAGGAGATATTTATCAGTACAACAGTAGACAATCATAAAAAACATGATTTGAAAATTATAATAAAAACAAAAACAGCTACATTATATAGTGATGTAAAATACTAAAAACAGGAACATGTCTGTTGGTTTATGCCATGAACTTAGCAGATGTTTAAAGTCATTTAACAGTTTATTTAATTTAATTCATTCATTTAAATGAAACAAAATTTAAAAAAAAATAATGAAAAAGAAAATGTTGAATGAAAAGAGTGCAGAAAGAAGAAAAAAATATTATATCTGCCCCTTATAAAATATAAAACAACTTTAAACAATCACTTAAATTAATGACTTTAAAGCTAGAAATAAAAAGAAACGTTTTGTGTTAGCAGAATTTAATTCTAACTTTAAAACTTATCCAACATTAATAAAACTTTCCTCAAGTTGCCTTTTTGGACATGCATTCATATATAATAATAACAATAATAATGTCATCACAATGTCAGCACTGTATGTTTCCATACAATGGCGAAATTAGTCTCTGCATTTAACCCATCCACCACCAGGTGGTGCAGTGGGCAGCTATTGAAAGCGCCCGGGAGGCTTTTGGGGATGAGGTGTGCTGCCCAAAGACACCACGTGATGTGCAGTGACTGGGGATGGAACCTGGGACTTTTTGGGTCCCAAGCCGGCTGCCCTGCCTCTACACCATCTCGGCCCCCATATATTTGTACAAATTCAGAATCAGTTTATCAGAATCAGTTTATTATTGCCATGTCAATGAACGAGGTTCACAAACTAGGAATTTGCTTCGACATAAGGTGTGAATAGTAGTAAAGTAAAATAAAGTAAAAATAAAGTAAAAATTAAGTAAAAATGAGAACATTACATAAGACATAAGCCTGTGTACACCCACAAATAAAGTAAAATTAAAACCATAACATAACCATATGTACACCCATACAATAGAAAACAATAAAAAAGCTTAGAAAACAGTACAGATGGAGTATTCAGTTATAATACAGATGTAATGTGACCAAATTTTACTTGAGAGGAGATTATTACAGCCTCATACAAAATCTATAATGATGATGATATTGGAACTGGATCGGTATCGGCCGATACTCAGTTCTAGGTATCGGGATCGGAGCGAGAAAAAAAGTGGATCGGTGCATCCCTAATTGGTGATACAATGTCAGGTGATCGGTTCTTCAAATTGAGAAGCAATTTGAAAATTGTCACTGATGATGATATTCCGAAAGACAAGAGACAAATCAACAAGTTCTGGAAAGTGAGATCTTTCATGAATCGCATACTCAATGGCTGCTGCCTTCAAGCACAACCAGAATGTGTCTCAATAGATGAGCAGATGATCCCATTCACTGGAGCCTGCCTATTCTGATAATATGTGCTACTAAAGCCCAATCCAGTTGGCATAAATAACTTTGTTCTTGTATCAGTGAATGGAATTGTGCTGGACTTTGAAGTCTACCAAGGTGCAAAGACACTGAACTCACAAGTTCAAGGCTCTGATGGATTGGGTGTAGGAGCACTGGTGATCAAGTGTTTGTCTGAAACTGTTCCTGCTGGCACAAAAGTGTATTGTGATTGGTTCTTCATGACCATACCAGCTGTGGATCACATGCTGAAGAAGCAGGTGTATCTGACTGCCACAGTGATGAAGAACCGAGTTCCCAAAGTAATAGAGAAGCTGCCAAGTGACCTAACCCTGAAACAGCAAGGAAGAGATGCTTCAGCAACAGTTACAAGGGCTGATGGGGAGCTTTGTGTACTCAAGTGGTATGACTATAAGCCAATTGTTATGGTATCAGCTGCTCATGCAGAATAACCTCAATACACCTGCCAGTGATTGTCAAAGGACAAAAAATATGTGTGTTACACAATTGAGCACTGTGCGAGAGTACAACATCAAGATGGGTGGTGTTGACTAGTCAGACAGAATGATAAGCTACTATAGAATGAGTATCTGCACTAAGAAGTGAACAATTTGCATGCTGATGCACTTCACTGATCTTGTCAACAGCTGGCTGTTTTATCACCAAGATAACCTGGAAAATAGTACCCCAAGAAAGGCTATCTTGAAGTGTTTTGAGTTTTGCAGGTTAGTGGCTCAGATATTCCTCAACAAGTGTGACGTTCTTAACAAAGATGCTCGTGTCACAGATGCAGAAGGAGATAATTCACACCCTTCACAGTCAGGGAGATCTCGGGTCACTCATGTCCCAGATGTCTGTCTGCACATAATAAGTATAAGTGTTAAGTGTTGTCATCAATGTACGTTCCCATCCAATGGCAAAATTAGTTCCCTGCATTGGACCTAGCGCACCTGGGATACACCCAGGTGAAGCAGTGGGCAGCTATGTGAGCACCTGGGGAGAAATTAGGGATTAGATGTCTTGTTCAGAGACACCACAACATGTGGGACTGGCTGGGGATCGAGCCTGGGACGTTTGGGGTCCGAGTCGGCTGCCCTACCTCTACTCCATCTCGGGCACCAGTGCTCTGCTTCTTATTTCCCAGAGATGGCTGACCTGAAAAATCTGATGTGCCACAGAGGGCAGGGCTGCCCTGGGAAATCCCGTGTGAAGTGCACTAAATGCAACGTGTTCCTCTACTTGCAGAGTGACCACAAGGGCAGACTGTTTTCTGCAGAGGTGTTTTGCACTAAAATTTTTGAAAAGCCATGTTTAGGGCTTGAAGGACTCATATGTTTACACTATTGAAAGTTTCTCAAAGGCCTGCAGGGCTGTTCTGGAAGGACAAACTGCTTGTTGCATAGGTTATCTGCTAATTATGTATTTGGGTAGCCTTGCTAGTTGCATGACATACACCATTTTTTTACTCCTTTGTTTTGTGCCCTAATGTTTTTAGTCTGAAATAAACTGTTTTTATAAGTTTTCAACCAATCATGTCTTTATTGTGTCCTTCATGAAGATGGACCCAGTGTCCTCATGGGGACATTGTTTTTTTGTTTGTTTGTTTGTTTGGAGTTCTGCTTATCATAGAAAGCTGCAAATCTGTTGTGTACGTGGGACCTTCTGATCCCAAATTACAAGGGGAAATATAATATGCAAACATAAACCGACTGTCCTCATATGAGGACATCATTTTTTTCTAAAACCACTTCCTGTACCATGACAAAGTCTAGTTATTTAACGTATTAGGTCCTACTAATCCCATGTACCTTGGAGAAAGAAAAAAATGCACACCAAACAAAATATCGGGTCTCAGGAGGTTAAACAAAGAGCACAGATGATGTGAACAAAAAAGGTTAAATCATGTCATCTGGACCAGTTTAACACTTTAATAGTGCTTCAGTAGGTCTTTAATAGTTGCAGGTCTAAACTTACATTTCACACAAAAAAAAAAATACTTAGATGAAATCAAGAAGAGGAAGACGGCAGCAGTATTGTTTTAAAAATGCACACATTGGAGGACATTTATTTTGATTGGATAAATCACAGGTGTTATTTTAGTAAACTGAAAAAAATGATTAAATGTTTTGTTGATTTTTCAGTTTTGATTTAATCACAGTGGATAATGCAACATGCAGTTTATTGACAGAAGCAGAAAACAAAGTAAAGTGAATATATGTATCTTAAGTTGTATTAGAGAAGAACATCTCTGGGGATTTGCTGTACAAAGTGAAACATGATGATATTTAAATATTTATCAATAAATTAATTTTATGTTTTGATTTTATTATAATTTATTTCTTGAAAATTAGAATCATTGCTTATTACTAAAATTATAAATGACTTCTCATTTCAGTCTTTTAGAGTAAGGAAAAAAACACATTTAGGACCTTCCAACATTTTTCAGTCAGGTCATCTGGACAGCTTCTCTTTTTGTGCCTGAAACGTTTCGCCTTCAATCCAGAAGGCTTCATCAGTCAAGGAAACACAACAAAACTGACTCTTCCTCCAACAGCTTACTCCAAAGTGGAACAAACCAATTCTGCTTGTGATTAGATGGTCTCTTTGGTACGCCCCTCCTCTATTGTCTGCCCTCTTCCTTGTTGACAGTCTTGTCAAACTGGTTGAAAACAACAAATCAGTTTTGTTGTGTGTTTCCTTGACTGATGAAGCCTTCCGGATCGATGGCAAAACGTTTCAGCACATAAAAAGAAACTGTCCAGATGACCTGACTGAAAAATGTTGGATTGTATACCTGGATTATTGAGCATGGACTTTGTTGTTTTCAACCAATTTAACAAGACTGTCAACATGGAAGAGGGCCGGCAATGGAGGAGGGGCGCACCAAAGAGACCATCTTATCACAAGCAGAACTGGTTTGTTCCACTTTGGAGTAAGCTGCTGGAGGAATAATCAGTTTTCTCGTGTGTTTCCTTGACTGATGAAGCCTTCCGGATCGAAGGCGAAACGTTTCAGCATAAAAAAAGAAACTGTCCAGATGATCTGACTGAAAAATGTTGGATTTTATACCTGGATTATTGAGCATGGACTTTGTTGTTTAGGATTTTGTTTACTTGTTTATGTCAAGCATTATTTTTATACAAAAGTTTAACAAACTATAATGTTTCTGATATTAGTGAGTATTTTGAGATTTAAAAAAGGCATCTTACACTGTGAACACACATCAAGGGTATATGAGAAACACATTCAGGTTGTTGGACAGACTTTCTGTCCACCTGCCAGATTGACAACGTCTCTTTGTCCTACAATGTCTCTTATCTGGACCGTGCAAACTGCTGATTTTATATTGCATTTATCATGCTTGGAGAGAACTAATATTTAGGGTTGTGTGGTGGAGCAGTGGTTAGAGCTGTTTCCTTCCAGCTAGAAGGTCACAGGTTTGTATTTCACCTGCAGTCTTTCTATGTAACGGTTGCATGTTTTTTTTTTTTTGTGTGCGGTTTCTTCAAATTGTTTGGTTTCCTCCCATAGACAGAAAAAGTATGCGTTAGGTTAATTGGTAGCTCTGAACTGTCAGTAGATGTGAGTGTGTGCCTGAATGGTTATGTGCGTCTCTCCATATATTCCTATGATGGACCGGTGACTTGTCCACAGTGTCCTCTGAATCTGGTCCAATGACTGCTGGTGAAAGACACCAGCCCTCAGTGGCTCTGCATGGAAAAGCTGCTGAAAAAAGTAAATTGAATAATTTTTAGATGGTATTGCAAGTTGAACTTGTTTTTGTTTTACACAAACCACTGACATCATCAAAGCTGGACAAACACAAACCTTCTGTATATTCATGACATGTTTACAGAGTTGATGAAGAGATAAATAAATAAAAAAACGCTGACGACTGATGGAATTTGTTCTTCCTGCAAAGGGAGGTGTGGGGTGAAAAGTTTAAGAACAACTGCTGTAACTAGTTTGAGAAATCTACAATCCATACCACGTAGATTGGCATTGTTTGTGTCCCTGTGACTTCAGTGCATTTTCCCAGTCGCTGTAATTCAGCAGAAAAAAAAACAGTTATCTAATCTTAGCTGTGTTTCCTGTGCAGAGTCAAAGTAAGTGCAGGCAAATGCCACTAAATGATTTCATGCAATGCAGTTTTGAAATAAAGCTAACCTAATATTTAACTGGTCTGAAGCAGCAGCCAAGGTTAGTGTGTGTTTGATACAGCCTGCTGTGCATGTGATCAGATTCACGTTCTATAAATTCATAGGAAATTATGACCAACAATGAAAACTATAATTTTAAACTGCAGTCTGAAGCCTCCTTGAAAATAAATAGAAAATGACGTGGTGATCATACAGGTTAGTAAAATGTGTGGTTTCTAGATACACAGGTATTTGTTTTATTTCAAATGGTCGAAATTGCAACTGGTAGGTTGTGTATGTAATTTACATGTTCTCCCTGTGAATGTATGGGGTTTCCCAGGTATTTCCTGTACTTTTTAATGGACTGAAACGCATGCTTGTATAATTTGTGTATCTAAACTGTCTCTAGAAGGGACTGAGTGTGGGTATGTATGATTGGATGTCTCTGTGTTGGTCCTTTGATGGACTTCGACCTGTCCATGATACACCCCATACCTTTTCATTCAACCTTTATTTAGACAGGTAAATCCCATTGAGCCTCGAGGACTCACAAGAGACCTGATTTCAACAAAGAACAATGAAAACAATGGACAACAGCAACAACAATAGACAGCTACAAAAAGGCTTTTTTTGTACAAATAACATGGAAAAAAAGTATCAAAAATCAGCTAGATTTTAAGGCGAATGTAGAAAACTAAAAACAGGAACATGTCTGCATTGGTCCCTGCCAGGAGTCCAACAGATTCTTAAAGCCACTTAGAGAGGTCAAGGTCGAGAGCTTCAGGTCTTTTTCTAAGATATTCCAGGAAACGGGAGCAGAGTAGGAAAAGGCCCGATTGCCAAGTTCAGTCTGCACTGAGGGAACACTGCAGGTAATAATATCCTGAGAGCGCACGCTGTAGCTGCACTCACTCAGAGACATGTAGGAGGAGATGTATGAAGGCAGCAGACCAAGAAGTGATTTAAAGATGAAAATATACCAGTGGGAGAGTCTGCGTGAAGTTAATGATGTCCAGTTAACCAGTGAATACAGGGTGCAGTGATGGGTACGATAATCACAGCCAGTTATGAATCTTAGTGCACTAAATTAAGCTGCAGTGCTGTGGCTCAGTAACGTGATCAAAAAGATGACACAGGATTACACACCAACAAACAGATATGTTTCTGAGAAAAAAATGATGAGCCACAACAATGTTGTAGTTATTTAAAAAAAAAAAACTCACAGAGGATCACTAAAGTGAGTTAAATCATAAAGTTTAGTAAATGACACGCGGGAAGCGTCCAGCACACATTTAATGTGCTGTTCCACGTCAGCCCAGCTGAGTTCTGCTCCAAGCCTTTTCTGGTTCCACACTGCCTGCTTCATTTCTGAAAGCTCACTTCTGTGGGGGAAGTGGCCAGCTCCATCTGTGATTTATGAACGGCCAGAGGGCAGAGAAAGATGGACTGTGTGGCCATTTTACAGAGCTGCTTTATGATTTATTTATTTTGAATGTTTTGTTACTGGGCGGTACATTAACAACACTTTGCAACCATTAGAGGTTCACCTGAAAGTTTGTTTTGTCATCAGACAATCTTATGAATGGTTGTAATGAGGAAGGTTAAATGTACATTTCACTCTCCATTATAACAGCTCCAAACATGGAGCACACAGTATTAGTTGTGTAACTATATTATTTTGTACACAACAGTCTTGGTACAGACATGAGATGAAAACACATTACAGACAGGTGATCACATGTATTAATTTAGTTATTGAACTTTTTACTCTCTGCCACACCAGATAAAAGTACATGCTCTAAAGCAGTGGTCCCCAACCTTTATTGTGCCACGGTGGCCTGGGGTACCCAGAATTTTGAATAAAGTAGATGCCATTTACTCTGACTGCATGACAAACAGCTTCATGAGCTGAGATCATTGTCTGAAAGTTCAGGTAACTCCCGCAGTGATTCACACATTAGATTGTTCACAAAAGCACATGAACTTATGCCTAGTGCAAAGCGTTTATTTGTATTTTTGTGTTTTATAATAAAATTACCCAAGACTTTGAACTTTTAGGGGGCAGGGATTTTTTTTTTTGAGCAGAAGCAAAATGTGAAGTGACAGCTCTGATGTGATATTAGGAAGCTTGTTAAAATTATAGATTTATTTAGTTATAGTTTTATAGTCAATCTTTGTCAGGCGGGTTGAAAAATAGGCAGTGTAATCCTTCAAAATGCGCAGATACGGCTGCGCACCTCCACCTGTCTGCTCCAGACCACGTAGCTGAACTGCTTTGTTCTTCACCAGCAATGTAGAACTGATTTGCACATGCACCTAGCACAAACTGAAACTAACCATTTGTGTATATTGACCTGCGTCAAGAGTGAGTCATAGACTAATGTGGTAGAGAGAATCGGGGGATTTTTCAAAATAAAACTTTTTTTCCTCTTCTGTGTGGCCCAGTAGCCAGACCCACGGACCAGTACCGGTCCGTGGGTCTGGGTTTTGAGGACCACTGCTCTAAAGCACTCTCCATCAAAGCAAATCAAGAATGTCCATAGATGAAACATGGGAGGTTGAAGACATCAACTGTGTGGAAGTGTTTTTATTGTGAGATTATTAGTTGAGGGCAGCACGGTGGTGCAGTTGGTAGAGCTGCCGCCTCTCAGCGAGCAGGTCGCCCAGGTTCATATCCCGGTCCGGGGACCTTTCTGGGTGGAGTCTACATGTTCTCTCCGTGCATGCGTGGGTTTTTCCTGGGTACTCTGTTTCCTCCCACAGACCAAAAACATACATGTTAGGCTGATTGGTAACTTTAAATTGTCCCTAGGTGTGAGTGAGAGAGTGAATGGTTGTTTGTCTCATTTGTCTCTATGTGTCCCTGTGATGGACTGGAGACATGTCCAGGGTGTCCCACGCCTCTTGCACAGTGATTGCAGGACATCGGCGCCAGTG
Source organism: Nematolebias whitei (assembly GCF_014905685.2). Lineage (NCBI taxonomy): Eukaryota > Metazoa > Chordata > Actinopteri > Cyprinodontiformes > Rivulidae > Nematolebias > Nematolebias whitei. Next base: position 22,902,164 of record NC_056503.1, read on the forward strand.
ACCTGAAAAGGAAGAAGCAGGTAAATATAATGGATGGATAGATTGATGGATGGATGGATGGATGGATTGTTAGTTGATACAGGTTCATACAAGTCCTGGTAACTGAAACTTGCAGAGGTGGTTTGTTTTCTGTCTCCTGGGAAGTTTGTGAGGAAAAAAAAAAAAAAAAAAAAGCAAAAACAACAACAAAAAAAAACCAAACATCATTTGGTATTTGCTTATTTTCTCCTGCCTAACCAAAACTTTCACTTTCATAAACTGAGGCTGGCACCAACCTGTGGTTTATGTCCACCATTACACCCCAACCCCCACCCCCACCCCAATAGTCAACTAGTCTACACATTTACAGTATCTGCTGCACTGTGGCTACAATTCTGCACTCTAACATAATTTGTTGGTAGAATTCTCCTTCTTCCTCACATTTTAAGACAAAAAAGTAAAGAGGGGATTAAAGAAAAGGAGAGATAAATGAAGAAAGTGAGAATATTCCCAAATGCACTTAATCCTCAATGTCTTCAGGAGTCCAGGAGGAGCTCTGTCACATTTGCGCCTTAAAAGACAAGAGCTCCCGCATCTTTCTCTCCTGGGTTTTAAACCTCATTCCTCTCTTTGAAGATCCTTTTTTTGCAGCATCTGCTTTTTTCCCCCCCTCCATACCACATTCCCCCACCCCGCAGCCCAATGCCACATTGCCTCTCTGCTTCTTTTCACACTTTGATTGCATGTATCTCTCATCGGAGTCCTCTGGCTAATTGCATCATTCTGATGGGTCTTTTTCATGATCTCACTGTGGTAAGTTGACGCTTCATGCAGCTTATTAATTAGGATTAGTAAGAATAGGACGGGGGGGAAGAGGACGAGGAGGAAAGTGCTGATAAGTAGTTTGAGTGCAGATATCACAATAGTCATGAATCGGTGGTTCAGACCTTGAGTAGATCTGGGAATGCGTCAGATCCAAAAAGTTTGCATCATTCTTGGCTAACCTCTTTATTTCAATTTAGCCATTTTCTGTGAAATAATAATAATAAACATCATAATAATCCCACATTTTCACCAGCAAACAGCCAACTGTAGCAGTGCTCTTATATTCTATTATGTTATCTCAGTTGGCTGCAGCCATTATCAGCAGCACGCACAGCAGCAAGACTTGGCCTGCTAGTGGGAGAGTAGGTGTCTCCATCCTCATTGCTACACACACAGACACACGCGCCTGCGCGCGCGCACACACACACACACACACACACAATAGCAGCAGAGGGGACGTTGGAAGCCTCCTTCAGTAGCTGGAGGGCTTACCTCTCTCTCCTCTCTCAGTCACTCATGTGATGCCGCCACGTCAGTGCAATTTAACAGTTCTTTGATCCATGTCCTGAGAGTGAATGGCAACAAATTAAGCAAATTATCTGAACCACCCACAGGCCTAAGGCAAAGAAGGAGGTGGGGGTGCTAAGATGGGATGGTGGGGGGTGATACATTTGTCAAAGGGAGGTTGAGTGAGACTGCCCGAGCTGTGAAAGAGTGAGCAAATAAATAAATAAATAAATAAATAAATAAATGTGCTGCATAGTAACCGAGGAATGACCTGAATCAGGGGAGACGTGTTCTGCCTCAATGCTCTCTACCTGAGAGGGAGAGCCTGGCTTAGGAGTTCTCGAAGAAGCCAGGCTGAGCCATTTTACTTTGACAACTTAATGAATGGGGGGGTGAGGTGGTGGTGGTGGGGGGGGCTGAGTCGAGCAACACAAAGCATCATCATCACAGTGTTTTAACTTTAGAACGGAGGAGGGGGGAATCATGCTGCTGCAAAATGGATTCCTGTCTATTTTTTCTCTCCTTTTATTGTGAGAGCAAAACAGTTTTTGCTATTTATTCCTTGACATCCTATGTCTTTTTCATGTATTAATATTGTTGTCCTGTCAGACTGCTGACAGCCCATTAGAGGGGAGAAAAAAGAACTAAACAAGTAAAGGGGTACACAGCTGCAAAGCTGTGAAATGCTGAATGACAATGAGCTTCATCCCAGCTTAGTTTTAAGTGCCAGTAGTTGCTACACACACAATGTGTGTGTGTGTATGTTTTTTGTTGTTGTTGTGTAGTGGCATAAAACAGATCACATTATACCCTAAGGATGGAAACGTTAAAGTTCCTAAGTTTTTATTAGTTCTTTTCCATAAATTTACTGATTCACTGCACATTTATGAATAAATAGTCAATATTTTAAGTACAATCTTGGCCATTTCTGTTTGTATAGGCCACCATTTAAAGGTAGCTGTAAAAACTGACACAGAAGTTAGTCATTGTTTTTTTCTTCTTCTTGTACGTTATTTCATTTTGATCCCAGAAGTCAAGTTTTACTTCTATGAAAAAGTGTTTCTAATTATTTAGGTGAAGAATACCTGCAAGAAGAACTTATCAGTCTGTCTAAAACAAACAAACAAACAAAAAATTGGAATGTCATACTCAGAGAACAATATATAGTAGTTCCTTACTTATCGTGGGGGTTACTGTCCAGACACCCTCGCGATAGGTGAAAATCTGCGAAGTAGGGACGTTATATTTATTTTAGTATATTTATATATTGTAAGGCTTTATAAACCCTTCCCACACTCTTGTAATGTTCTAAACTCTTAAATTTTAACAACAAATATATATGTACTGTACATTACTGAAAACATTTATATGGGTACTCACCAGTGAAGATATTACTCCATCTTGAAAGATGAGTTCAGCTTCGAGATTATTTGCAACTTTCCTGCCAGTTCTGTGAGTTTAATAGATAGATCGTTACACCTGACTTTGCGTTTGAACGTTGGGGCCTTTCTTTGTTGATTTTGTGCTTGTCCAGTGTTGTAACTGGTTTGAACAGATCTCCTTCAGTCTAAATATTAATGGGTCTTAGGTGTTAAATGGCATGCGTGTGTGTTTCAAGGTGAACTCTTGCAGCTCAGTGAGATGTACTTTATACGGGTCTTACAACCAGTACTACTGATTAATTGACTTGTTTTTACACTAAAGCTGTCAACTTGTTTTATCCTAGTTCGTATCAGTGAATCAAAAACAAAGCACACGTTAGTCACCAAATCTCCTTTAGGAATATTTTGAGCACATTGATATCAAGTCATGTCACCTGATTGTTAATCTAACATGTCACTTAGGGAGCACTTGATCCATTAGTTGATCTGCAGAAAGTTACAGATCCCAAACTGGACCCTGAGACTCTGCTAGACCCTGGGACTCTACTGGACCCTGAGACTCTACTGGACCCTGAGACTCTACTGGACCCTGAGACTCTACTGGACCCTGAGACTCTGCTGGACCTTGAGACTCAGATTACATCTTGAGCTGATGAAGAACCAGCTACGAACTTTGAATTTGAACACCATCATTTCCTGTTGAACAGAAACCAACTCTTCTTGACTTTGATCACTCAACACTGACACATGGGCTCTCAGATAATAGTTAAGATGTAACAGATGAACAAAGTATCACAATTAACCAAAAGGCCTAGTCTTGATACTGTTCTATGAGCTTGACCATCAACTGAGATATTTGGAGCTCATACTTGCTACATTGATGTCTGCAAAACTATTAGTTCAGGACATTTTCTAAAGAATCCTCAAATATGTCTCATTTTACAAATGATAACATGAAACCCGACAATTTAAGTAAAACATTGTAAGGTTTGGCTCTATACCTAGATAGTGTGAGACTGAGAACGACTTCAGGGCCAGGAGAACGTTTAACAGTGTTTATTTACAGAAGTGGATAATGATGAACAGTGCTTAGGATCTGTAGATCTGGACATGAACCCTGGGGAGTAGGGAACAGTGTTAGTAGATGGCTCCTCTTTGAGATTGGTCTTGATGCTCAGATTCCTTATTATGAATATGCAGTGTTGTTGCATGGGAAAAATCCAAAAGGGTTCAAATATGTCTCCCACAACCATTGGGCAAGTGTTGGAAGGTAGGAAACAGCTGGAGAGATCACAAGGACGCTCAGGAGGCAAACAGGAAAGTCCAATGCTCAAGAGGATAACAGGAGTCAAGCTAGAACAAGCAGATTCAAGATTTGTCTTTCACAACACACTGGGAGCAAAGTAAAGGCCAGGACACAACTACCGAAAGGCAGTTAATGCACCAGCATCGGGTTGCAATCATCAAGTGCCTTAAGTACTCCTGGCAGCTCATCAGTTGTATGATCCTCAGGTGTAAATCTGTTAGCAGCCTCTAGTGTAGAAGAGCTGAAAAGGAAAATGCTGGAACTCTAACTCTGGTTTGATATTGACGTGAACCCAAACCAAACCTGAACCTGAACCTATTGCTAACACAACCATTACGTTCCTTCTCAGCGGACAGGTTCCGCTTTTGACATAATTGCTGTTTAATTTTTTTTTATTTTTGCCTAACAGCAGAGGAAATAAACCACTAGGAAAGTTAGTAACCATCAAGATGCTGTGTATTATACAATTGGCTGTTAATGTGGCCTTAGTCTGTTTATTGTTTCAGAACAGGGAGATCTATACTGCAGGTTTTGTTGATCTGTACTTTTCCATGTTGACTGTTGTACAAGGCACTTGTTACACAGGAGCAACTAGCACACACCCCATCATCCAGGTGTGAGAAGGTCCCCTCTATTCAGCAGACAGTCATTTCTGAGCGTTTTTTATGGCATCTTTATGTTCATTGCATCCCATCTGCTGACAGAAATTGTGCTACAGCAGTTACAAACTTGTTATATTGCTTCTAACTTCTCCTCACCGGGTGAAATAATGAAGATGATGTAAATCCAAACCAATTTTTCATCGACCAAAAAAATCTCTCTTCCTGAAAGAGGCAGAGTGCACCCGCAATGTGTCAATCATTCCCTGCCATTACCCCTCTCCCAGTGCGCCCACTCCTAAAATAACTCAGCTCCATAATATTCACCACTCCAGCCGTCATGATTATGTTCAAATCTCTTAAAGCCTCGTGCATCGCATGGCTCCTCTTCACTCACTGGAATTTAACTTGGACGAGTTGTCCTCATCCTGTGGGTCCTGGAACAACTGGGCAAACTGGAGCCATGGCTTCTGTTCATAAAATCATTTCACAGCTCATTACAGTCAGACCATTCCCCTCAGAAGGTGTCAGCAGTAATGATATATAGGTTTTACCTGGCATATCTGGGTCAGTTTGTTCAACATTTTTAAGTTTGAGCTGTCAAAATGCCACAGTGATTGTAATATTAATAAAAGAAAACTTTATTAGTTATTGAATAATTTATTTCAGTTCATCTTAAAATGTATTTTTTTAATCCCATCTGGTCCTTTGTTTTACTTAAACTAATGTTTTCTTTAGTATTTAATAAATCAAGGCCACTTTTGTTGGTATTTAACCCTTGCCTAGACGTAGATTCACTGCACACACTCAAACCAATTAATGCTGAACGTATCGCATTATTGTAATGAACCTTAATGAAGCATTTTCCCAGAGCCATTAGGATAAAGATCATAATGGATTCGGTACACAGGTGTGCTAACATTTATCATCAAATCAATGGATTCCCACTGCCTGAGCTGTAATTAAACTGCCAGACTCTGATAAGAGTCTAGCCAAACTTGTGTTGTGTGCTCAGCAAGTGCCATCAAAGAGGAGCGTGTGGCTGAGTACACGGTACAGCCACTGCTGCCTCAGCTGAACTGCCATCCAGGAAAGGTGCTTTGAAACAGCAACACTTTGAATTATCTGATTAACCTTGTAAGAGTGAGGGCAGCGCTTGATTTTTGCTCAAGGTGCCGTTGTTCTATTACGTTGCATAATAACGGATACAGGACCAACATGCAAGCTGAGATAAATTGGTAAGGTGATTTAATGTCAGCGGATAGCACTCTGTAAGACTACAGCCTGTTGTGGGTGTGTGTGATTCTGTTTAATTTGTTTGCTGCAGGAAAGAAAGGTGCAGAGTAGTACCGAAGGCTTGGTTAAATGCTTGAATTGGTGCCTGTTTGTGCTTTTTTACACATTTAAAAACAATACACGACTGCCTCAAATCTAGTTTGTTGAAAAACTTCTTTACAAACTCATAGAACTAATTTTTTTATTTGGAGAAACGAGTTATGTCTGTCATCATTTTTTGTCATTATTCTCCTTTTTCCACTCACAGATCTTTAACAATGAACACTGTGCAATTCAAGAAAGTCAGAAACATTAGAAAAAATTGTGGACTTATTAATATGACCCATCTGAATGAATACATCTGTCTTATTATTAAATATTAATCCTGGAGGCACACTGCACTTTGCTGCACTTTGAGAACTGATGGCAGGTGTCTGGCAGGTTTGATGTCCAGGACAATGTTCACTTCATGCCAAAAAACCAAAGAAAGGGTCAAAAGCAGATTTAAGGCACCAGATTAGTTGGGGTAGCAAATAGTAATATCATCAAACACCAATAACCAAGGACATGAAACTGAAACCCAACAAACTAATGTCAGCAAACAATATCAGTCCTTTCGGTTCAATATGCTACAAAAATAAACTATAGAAATTGCATTTTCTGTGAAAATGCAGGGTGAATGCTTTTTGCTCAAGAACTTGCTGGAAAACAGCTGAAACTGAACCTCTACCAACCTGCTGAAATGCAGCTGAAATGGAAAAACAAGCCTAAGTTAGTAGAAGAAAGCAGAAAGAACGCATATTTGCTGACTTTAGTTTAAATAAGCAGAAATGAACCCAACATTTAGCAAATCAGCTAAAACATTTGAAATTAGCAAAACAATTGCTGACAAGTATCTAAAAAGGCAGAAAGAAGCTTGACTTAGCAGAAAGACGTGGAGAGATCACAAGTGTTCCCATTTAGGCTGAAAGAAGCAGAAATGAGCACAAAAAGTGGACATTATCGGAAAAAAGCAGAAATGTGCGCACACATAAAAAAAGAGCCAACCAAACAAACAAAAAAATGTGAATAGTAGCCAAAAAAGCAGAAAAAAACTTAAATTACCAGAATGAAGTGGAGAGATCCCAGTTTTGCTGAATTAGGATGAAAAAAGTTGAAATGAGTGCAAAAAATGTGGAATTAGCTGAAAAAGCTAAAATCAGCATAAAACAGTAGCTGAAATATCAGAAAAAGTTAAAACTTACAGAAATAAGCTGAAAGGAGCATAACAATCTAAAATGAGCATAAATGAGTTAAAAGAAGCTCAACAATAATGTAGTTAGCAGAATAAAGAGTAAAAGAGCTCAACGGCTGGAAAAAACAGCTAAAATTAGCTGAAAGTAGCTGAATTTTGCTGAACGTTTATATATGATTTGTTGAAATAGCACAAAAATTGTGGAATGATAAAAATGCTGAAAAACGTGCACAATGCATGAAGTAGTTGTAATAATAAATATAGGCAGGATCACAATAGTATGAATGCATTAAGCATTCACACTATTAGCACAAACAACATCAACAACTTAACACAGAATATTTTAACGATGTATCAGTTTACTGCATGGAAATCACAACACAGACCCTCTTGCTTTAAATGCCCTGTCAGGAACGGAGAGGAAGCAACATGAGCTCTGTGTCTTCTTACACCTTTCTGCCACGGACAGTGTTTGGGTTTCTGTCAGTATGTGCTGCAGCAGCTCTTTCTGTCACATCAGAGCAGCCTTCACCTTTCATGCACATTGTTGAGTTTTAGACAATTTATTTACAGCTTTGCCTGTTCCTCCTGCTTGGATCTCTGATGGTAGATACACATGCAGCATGTTCCCAGAACCCTTTATAAGACCTGAAGTTTGGGGGAGCCACTTATTCAGTCTTCACTGTCTGACCCTTGTCAGAGTCACTCATATTATTACACCTGGGTGTTTTCTTTCACTGCTGCTAATTAATCATTTACTAGAATTGAACGGCTGGGCTGGAGGGACGGCTTTAGAGCTGTCACGTTTTAAATCATAATCTTCATATATTATGAAACAACTCCAAATATTATCATTTGAAAACGTAATACATAAATAGTTTATCTGTTTGAACAACCTCCGTTTAAAGAGATAGTATTGATTTTTGACCAGCTGCATAAGCTAACATTTTGATCAAGGCTATTTTCAAAAAATACACCCCCCCCCCCCCATCTTAAGCAACTCCAGTGTAAAAAAATGGCATGGCAATTTATGTTAATGCTATTTATTAAGACTAGGGGTGCACAATATTATCGACATGGTATCGGTATCAGACGATATTAGCGATAAAGTTAAACATCGGACATCGGCCATTTCATCAAAATAACTCACCGATATTAAAGGCGCTGTTTTTGAATGACAGTCCATGCCTGCAGCGCCAGCAAAACGGTATGATGTCACGCATGCCGTTGAGTTTAGATTTGTAAAAATTTACAAATGTGCACTATTTGAGTGTTATTGTGTTAGAGAGAGTAAATGTCATGAATAAATTTGACATTAAACATAATCCAAGTTACAGTGTTAGATCATTTTCAGCCCCTTTTTGGCATCTGCATTTGGTAGCAGACCAAACTGACAAAGACCATGTGGAATAATGTAGTATTTTAATACCACAGCAAAGAAAGCTATGCATCTCTGTAAGTAGGTCTAGGGGAAACAATATTGGTATTGGTATCAGTTATTGGCCAAATAAGTTTTAACATAGCTGCATATCGGATATCGGCCAAAAATCCAAAATTGTGCATCCCTAATTAAAACTTTAAATAAGAAAGGTTCTGATCTGTTTTTTTTTTTGTTTTTTTTTCCCGTCACAAATTCTTCTGTTTACTTTGACAGTCAACCACAATCTCACACCACTAGATTTATCTGACCTCCTCCACATCCCCACCCTGTCCCGTTCCCTCAAATCAGCCTCCTGTCTCCACATCACTCTTGCTCCCCCCCCCCCCCACCACCACCACCGTCATGAGGAGCATTCATCTGCTCCCTGCCTCCACACAGAGTAAATCAGAACCTCACATTCTCTCCCTCTGTTCAAGGACAGACTCAAAGCTTACCTGTTCATGATCGTTTCCCCCAGTTAAGTATAATTTGCAATAACTTGTCTAGTTCTTATGCTGCTTTATATATATTTTTTATATATATGATGCATTTCTATGCATACAGTGAACCCTCAGTATAACGCGGTTCACCTTTCACGGTCTCGCTGCTTCACGGATTTGCATCGTGCATTGTGTTATGCATTCTGATTGGCTAAACAGTCTCTCCAGTACAGTAGTTATTTGTAAAAAAAACCGTTTATACAGTACTTTTATTTGTTAAACAAATGCTTGGGCCTATAAAAAGGTTTTGTTCTTTGGTTTGAATGTATTATGGAGTATTTCATTGTATAATAATTGTAAAAAAAATGAAGGTTACTACTTCACGGATTTCGCCTATCACGGGTTCTTTTTGGAACGTAACCCCAGTGAAAACTGAGGGTTCACTGTATTTTTTTATTTTTTATTTGTGTGTTACTTATGTCCTTGAGCTTCAGAAAGACACCTATAAATCATTTTTAAACAAGTATTATTATTATTATTATTATTATTATTATTATTATTATTATTATTATTATTATTATACTGATTGAAGTCATTTAAAATGGTGATTTGCTAATATCACGTCTCTATCTAACATGTACATTGTAATTTACTTTTATTTTACTTTTTTAATGAACATGTTTGCCAACTACATATAAATTAAAGTTAATAAGTGAACCCAGTCTTTTATCCTGATGCATGCTCTTTTATGTTTTTAATTGTTTTCTCTCCCTCTTTTCACTTTTTTTTTAATTATTTTTGCATGTGCAAATGCATCTAGCTGTAACACTGTCACAAACTGACAGGGCTGTAAAGGTTTACAAACAGTCTGAATCACTATTAAGATTTTAGTACAGTTATGGTCCACTTTGGTCTTGGTCCTGCTCAGACCAGCTGCTAGCTCATCATTCTGGTCACGATCAAACTCTTACATGTTCAAACTGAGGTATTTGATGAATCAGTTTACTGCAAGGAAAGACTTGTGCAAATCACTGGTGTTGGTAACCTTTTCTGAGATCTGAACAATTCCTTCAGGGATTTTTGTTCCTCTCTGTGTTCTGCAATTCTGGTGTTCGTATTGAGTTTGTCGATTCCTACAAATACTTGGATATCTTGGTCGATTTGCATCTATCTTTTAAGCCCCACGTGGAAAACTTGGTAAATAAACTGAAAGTTAAATTGTGTTTTATGTTCAGAAATAGATCCTGTCTAACTCTGAATGCTAGGAAAAACCTTGTAACTGTGACTTTCCGACCTTCAATTGACTATGGTGACATAATTTACATGAACGCTCCTACAAGCATCCTGCAGATGTTGGACGCTGCCTATCACGCTGTGCATATTCATAACTGGCTGTAACTACCGTACACACCATTGCACCCTGTGTTCACTGGTTAACTAGTCATCATTAACTTCACACAGACTCTTTCACTGGTACATTTTCATCTGTCAATCACTTCTGGGTGTGTTGTCTTCATACATCTCCTCCTACATGTAACTACGTGAGTGCAGCTACAGCTTGCGCTCTCAGGACATTATTACCTGCAGTGTTCCCTCAGTACGAACTGAACTTGGCAAAAGGGCCTTCTCCTACTCCGCTCCTGTTTCCTCGAATATCTTGCAAAAAGGTCTGAAGCTCTCAACCTGGACCTCTCTAAGTGGCTTCAAACATCTGCTAAGTTCATGGCAAGAACCAATGCAGACATGTTCCTGTTTTTAGTCTTTTATATCACTTTATAATGTAACTGTTTAACATCATTTTCTTCCAATATTTATTTTTTCAATTCATATGCTGTATTTTATGATTGTCTACTGTTGTCATCCTTTTTTGTTAAAAACAGGTCTCTCTTGTAAATGAGTCCTTGAGGCCCAATGAGACTATCTTGTATATATAAAGGATTAATTGAAATGAATGCTGTCCAGCAAAACAAACTATTCTAGGAGCTGTTTTTCTCTCACTAAAAAAAAACCCTGTGCTACTGCTTTAATACCACAGCTCATCAAGCACCTGCTGTGTCTTGACAGGATATTTACATCACACTTTGTGGTTTGTGCTGCTTCTGCTGCTGCTATTTGTCTACAGGACATCCTCTGATGTTATGTGTGGTCCTAGGTGCTGCGCCATCGTGCGCATACCTGTATTTGTGGTACATATATATAAACATATATATATATATA
>NC_056503.1:22913447-22916608 GCF_014905685.2 Nematolebias whitei
AATGTTGATGTGTTCATGCGTGCACATCTGCTCACAGACTCATGTTCATGTTTGTGGTGATGTTCAATGTTTTATGTTATGAGTGCTTAGTGTATATTTAGTTGATGTTTTTCTTAGTTCATATCTTAGATGTTATTACTGTTTTTCTTATACATTTTATTGTTGGATGTAACTGGGACCCTGTGTACATAATTTCGCTCCACCACATGTACCACATGAGGTGCGAATGACAATAAAGAAACTCTGACTCTGATTATTCTTTGTATAGATCTTGTAGAGTGCTGTATGAATGGATAAATGAGGTGTCGACTTACAACCAATAATTTCTTTCTTTTTCACTGAAGTCGGTCCATCAGCTCAGGAAATGGGCACAGACATGGGCAAAAACATGATCCCCCTTTTTGCTTCGGTAGTGAGCAGTAAAAACTAAGGGGCTCACTGGAGATAACCCTCTGCACCTGAACTGAAACCAGATCATGTTCAGATGCAGAAGTGGAGCAAAAAATCATGCACAAAAATGTTTAAGGTCTTCATTCATATTCTCTCATGAGTTTTTTTTTTTTTTTATTCTGTATAAACACACGTTGTGGCATTTTGTAGACACAACAAAACATCTTCAGATTTATTGACGCTTTGTTTCTGCAGGAAAGTCTATTTTGGTGTAAATCTGTAGCTGCTGGTAACAAGTGGCCCAGCGCAGAACTGAAGTTGCCTCAGAGAAGTGTGGATTGCCTCATTGCAGGAGTTGGACTGTAAAGCCTTCATTCCAGGGAATTCAATGTTCATTCACACAAATAACCTTCACTTGTATTTATCCATTTGTTTATTTGACCAAAACACATTTACACCAAATGAATAAAAAAAAACACCTTAAAAATCATTTCTTATCTAATCTTCCTGTGATGTGTTGCACAGAAAATACACAGGTGTTTCCTGCAAGAGAAGAAAACACAACAAGACAGCTTCAGTATTGAAGACTGTGGTTAAAATGACAAAATAAGATTTTTTTTGTTGTTGTTTTCTTTTCTTTGTTTGTTTTTGTTTGTTTGTGTTTTGACAAATGACAAGCCTCATAATCTTTAACTCACCAGAGGAAATATGAGACGAGCAGGATCTATTGAATAACAATATTTTATATTTTGTTACTGGATGCATCACAAACAAAGATGAGTCCAGCTACAGGCAGGAGGTGGAAAACCTGGAGAGCTGGTGCAGGAAGAACAACTTTCACACCAATGTAAAGAAGACAAAGGAGAAGGTTGTGGACTTCAGACAGAACAAATACACCCACAGTCTACAGGTGTGCAGTGGAGAGCATCCTGTGCTCCAGGATAAACGTGTGGCATGGAGGCTGCACAGCAGCAGAAAGAAAAGCTTTGCAGAGAGTGGTGAAGGCTGCACAGAAGACTGTTGGAGTCAGCATCCCCACCATCACATACGTCTACACCTCCAGATGCAGGAAGAGGGCCACCTGCATCATGAAGGACCTCACTCATCCAGCACACACATTTTTTGCCCTGCTCCCCTCAGGAAGGAGGTTGAGGAGCATTAAGTGTAGAACCACTAGACTGAGGAACAGCTTCTACCCTGAGGCTGTTAGACTCAATAATCTCTAATCAGAATAATCAATGTGAAAAAAAAGAAAACAAAATCACTGTAATGCCACTTGATTGTTATGTGCTGCTGATGTTGCTGATCTCATGCTGCTGATATATTTCAAGCTGCTGTGTTTATTCATACTCTTCTGCTCACAGACTCATGTTTGTGCTGCTGTTGTTTTGGCGTATTGCTTTTGACTATTTGTGGTCGTGTATTCTTAGTTTAGCATATTTCTTGTTCATATCTTAGATCTTATTACCGTTTTTCTTTACAATTCATACGTTTGTTGGATGTAACTGGGGCCCTGTGTACACAATTTCATTCCACCACATGTACCACATACATATGACAAATAAAGAAACGTTGACTTTGACTTTGAAAAGTAGGGTTGAAATAATGTTTTGGTCAGTGTGTGTGTGTGTGTGTGTGTGTGTTTGTGTGTGTTTATGTGTCTCTTAGCAAAATCTGATGAACAACCGTATACATTTTAATGAAACTCTAACTAATCACTGAATACTCTGAACAGGACATCTATCAGTATTGAATGAGATAGTGCATAAAGTTTTTTTTGAAGGTTTAAACAACACAGCTACAACTCTGTCATTTCTCAACATAAAATCTAATCTAAAATGTGAAAGGCAGCAGGTGATATGCATATTTTTCAACCAATCGTAGGCATATGTCTGTTTGTTTGTTTGTTTGTTTGTTTGTTTGTTTATTTATTTATGTACTTTGCAGTAATTATATATATATATATATATATATATATATATGCATTGCACATAATCAACATATACCAAGGGTCATTGGGTCATAGTTGAGGGAGCTCATCTTTATGCTACAAAAGTAAGCCTGTATTCTGTTGTTTCAATGTTGTCAACATTACAGTTTACATTTCTACATGTAATAAAGTGCAGAGGAGATATTAATGTTACCAAACAGTTAAAAAAAAAATCCCTGATGCACAGCAAGTTGTTTTATTCAAATGCCTTCTGGAATAACATCTGTTTGCAGAGATCCCAGAGGAGAACAGTAGACGGCGGCAGTTGTTGGCTCTTAGGTGAGATCAACATGTTGTTTTGTTTGTGTAGCTACATGCAAAGCTTTAATTAGTTTTTATTACTTATTTGTGTGTCTTAATATGGACCATGAAATATTAACACATTTAAATGTGCTTAAAGAGTCAAGTTGTAAGACATACATTTGAGTGCGGAGGTTTAATTATTGAAGTGGAAGGAATAAATTATCAGGTTTGAGCTTTTATAAAGGTGGAGCAACAAGAAGCAAACCATGTTTCACCAGTAAGCTAAACAAGATCATTATTATGAACCATGTGCTCGTTTGCAACTGATAGGTTTAAAGAGCAGCTTTGTTTTGGACTCTCACCTGTGGTACCTCACTCTACAACCCCATTATACAGTTAATCTTAATCTGGTAAAAATCTAAATAGCATGCAATTAATATTTTGTTTTCATCAGGATCTTTTTTTTTCCAAGCTCATTGATGCTAGGTGCCAGTCTAGACATGTGTTCATTTTGTTGTCTTACATTATGTCAATTGTT
>NC_056503.1:22916708-22918749 GCF_014905685.2 Nematolebias whitei
TATGTATGTATACTGTATATATACAGGTAGTCTCATTGAGTCACAAGGATTCATTCTCAAGAGAGTGGTTAAGTGCTCAAGGGCTCAGAGTGTGGCAAATGAGGGTGGAGGCAGTTGTGGGTGTTTCACACTTCCCACCCACATTTTGATGTTTTTTGTTCCAGGGAGTCAAACTGGCAACCTTAAGCAACCAATCACAGGCTCACCTTCTCTAACCTCTGTGCCACCACTCCCCCACATAAGGTACTGTACTGTATTGCTGTGTTGGTCACTACAGTACATATTTACAGTATCAGAATCAGAATAAGATTTATTATCACTGCACCGAAGTACAGCGAGATGATATTCTTTACAGTCGTCGGAGTGCGGTTGGGCGGAGTCCACGTGGCTGCAGCTCCTAGGAGCGCAGCCCCTTATTCTTTAGATAGTATACAGTAGTAGACTAGGTTTACAGTAATCTCAGTACCAATGCTGTACGAATAGATTGTGAAATACAGTATGTCCATTGATGTTTCTGTTGAATGCATGATTTTCTTAGAGCGCTTGTACATTTCAATACTCTAAAATATGTTTGTTTCTCTAGAGTTGAAAGAATGTCACGTGGAGGTGGGAGGGTTGCCATATTTATAACAATTCCAAATTTGTGTATAAAAATCTAAATTTAAGATATTTTAAAAGGTTTGAGTGCAGCTACTGCCTACACCCAGACACCCAGAATGCCCAACTCTTCCACTTGGGGGGGGGGGGGGGGGTTCCACTTCAAACTCTGTGCAGTACCTTAACTGTTCCTGTGCTCTTCTGGACAGAGATCTCTGAGGTGGATCTGTTGGAGCCACTCTTTCAGTTTCGGTGTACAGAACAATTTTCTCCCGTGACCACTGGGATTACAGATGCTTTGGCTCAACACATCTTCTGTATTTCCTCTTTCAACCCTTGGTATTTTTCTAGCTGCTCCTTCTTCCTGATGTTACAGGCTCTTGGTGTTATTACATCTATCACCACTGCCTTCTTCTATAGCTAAACTAGGAGTTGGCACTGTGGATAAGTCACATGACTTTGCTGTGGGAAGATGGGGGTTCATGGTTTGAATCCTGCAATCTCTGAGCAACCTTGTTTACAGAATGAGAGAGAGACATGATGAAACCATGCTGGCTCTGACGTCGCCTGGATTAAAAAGGACTGCGTCGGATATTGGGGAACCAGGACATTCTCATGATAAATGGGCTACTATGTCGTGCAGGAAATGCTTTATTCACTCTTATGGTTTAGCGTTGCTTATACGTGAGTTTTTAGAGCTATTGCATTTATTTTGGTGTTTGTGCACATTTGCATGACCCTTCAACATTACATAGTTGAAGCAAATATTTCAAATTCAGAAACGATCATATAATGACTTCTTTCAAACAAGAAGTGCTTCAGAATATTGCAAATGCTAAGCAGATTTCCCCCTGAAGCAGATAATGTTACATCTCTGTGTTCACTGCACCATGGAGATGATTCACATTACACCAAATGATGGTCAGTAATAACATGTATGGTCAGCTACTGTCAAATTAAATTTCTAAATTCATCCTCAGTAATTCTTATATTGAAGGTTAGAACAGTTGGTGCATAGCAACACAGTGTGACATCTGACCTCTCTTTAATTAGTCTTCACATGCAAAAACTGGATTCCACCATTAATGTTTAAACATGGAAATGTGACATTAGACAGCAGAGAATGTGGCATTTGCAGCAGACCCAACTTGAATAGGCTGCTGGTTCATTAGCAACGTCAAAGAAGAGCTCTGCATGAGAAGAGCCTGCATTTTGGGGGAACTCTAATCAGCTTTGGTAATGTCAAAAGATCTCTTTCATGAGCAGTGATGTAGTGATCCCTTGTCTCCTGTCTTTACCCCCACCTTGACTGACAGAAACACTTTAACTGTCTGACAAAGTTGTCCCCAAGGAAGAACCTGAATTTCTTTCAACAAAAAGCTTCAGCTAAAGTATACTTTTCTTACAGTTAATTGAAATATTGGGAAAAAAGTATATATATATA
>NC_056503.1:22918849-22924372 GCF_014905685.2 Nematolebias whitei
ATATATATATATATATATATATGTATTTACACACACACCCCTACACACACATACTGTGACTGCGTAGTTCACTGATTCAGTTTTGTGAATAAATGTACATGCATCGTCTGTTACATCATTGTACCATTAAAATACAATCTGTTTAATAATTAAGTAAAGAGTCTGAAAACAGCTTTATCTTTACAGACATCCACTGTAAACAATTAACGTATCAGAAATGGTTATGTTTGCATAGGATGTACAGATACCCTCTACATGTTTTATTTTGACCCAAATAAATATTGACAAAGTATCCTTTTTTACATATCCGTTGCTTGACCTACTTTGTGTTAAAGTGAAGCCAAAGTGTTTATTTATTTACTGGTATTTATTTATTTTTGTTGTTACCAAGTTGCAGTTATGCACACTAGAGTTGTGTGGCTGTACCCTTAATTCAAGTTTAAGTTCAAGTAAGTTTATTGTCATTTCACCACATGTGGTACATGAGGTGGAACAAAACTATGTACACAGCGTCCCAGTTACATCCAACAATAGCAAAAATATAGTGTAAAAAGAAATGGTAAATAAGGATTCAAGATATACACTCAGATATATGCTAAATGAATGCCAAACGCCACGCCAAAAGATCTAAAATATACGCTAAACAGTTATAATGCTAAAAATACAGAATAACAACAGCAGCACAAATATGAGACTGACATGAGCAGATGAGTACAAATGAATACAGCATCATGATACAAAGGTACTGGTCAATGCATGTAATGTATTGTATTACCGTATTAACCTATATATAGGTTAAATGATAAATGGACTGTACTTATACAGTGCTTTTCTATCTTTTCTATCTTATCAAGATACTCAAAGTGCTTTACACTACAATATGTGTCCTCATTTACCCATTCATACAGCACTCTACTAGATCTACTGTATATACAACGACTAATCAGTGCTTTATCACATTCATTCACCGATAGGACACAGATCAGAGGCAATGAGGGGTTCATTGTCTTGCTCAGGGACATTTAAGCATGTGACTGCTGGTGTCACATTGGAGGACGACATCTCTAAACAAACAGCCACAGCTGCCAGCTCTGGTTAATACAAAGATCCTGCCTACACACTTTCCAATCATATCCAAGTTTATTTGTAAAGCACTTTACACACCACAGCTGACCAAAGTGCTGCAATTAACATTAAAACATGATCACGCAATACAATCAAAACACAAGGGAAATAAAACCTGGTGATATAAACAATAAAATGGGTCAAATCTGATTAAACATTAAAATCTACAAAAAATTAAAATCAGATAAAAATTAATAAAACAACCCTTTACAAAGTGTTAAAAGCCAAAGTCAAGTGGGTTTTAAGAAGAGTTTTAAAACCAGATAATGACAAGACCTGTATCTGTGATGGAGGGCAGCTCATTAAAAAGCTCAGGAGCTGCTGCAGCAAAATGCTCCATCCCACCTGAGTTTCAGTTTGGTTTCAGGGAAACTCGAGAGCAGTCAGCTGATCTGAGTGAGTACGAGGGTGTAGGGATGCAGTAGTTCAAAGAGGTATGCTGGGGCAAAGCCATTCGAAGATTTAAAAACAAATAAAATAATGAAAAAACGAATCCTAAAATGCAAGGGCATCCAATGGAGTGATTATAAAATGGGGGAGATGTGCTCATGTTTACATGTGCCTGGTAAAAACCCTGCTGCAGCATTTTGGACTCTCTGCACTTGGGCAAAGGAAGACGCACTAACCCCCAGATAAAGTGTGTCACAGTAATCCAGAAGGGTGGTGACAAAAGCTTTGATTATAGTTTCAAAACATGTTTTTTTTGGTTATTGATGTATTTTTTGTCTCAAATGATAAAAACTTCTTTTCACAACTTACCTGATCTGGCTGTCTAGTTTAAGGTCAGGGTCCGTTTCAATTCCTAAAATTCTTATTATCAATTTGCTGTACAGTAGTCCCTTGCTACATCGCAGTTTGTTTATCGTGGACTCCCTCTATTGCAGTTTTTCAAAATAAAAGTGGACATGACACACAATTGGCTGATTTATGGATGAGCCGCACGATCGGCATGGGATTTTTATTTAAAATAAATTATTTCTTTAATTAGGGCAGCACGGTGGCGCAACTGGTCGAGCTGCTGTCTCTCAAACCCCAGTCCAGGGGCCTTTCTAAGTGGAGTTTGCATGTTCTCTTCGTGCATTCGTGGGTTTTCTCCGGGTGCTCCGGTTTCCTCCCACAGACCAAAGACATGCGTGTTAGGCTGATTGGTAACTCTAAATTGTCCCTAGGTGTGAGTGAGAGAGTGAAAGGTTGTTTGTCTCTGTGTGTCCCTGTGATGGACTTGAGACCCGTCCAGGGTGTACCCCGCCCCTCGCACAGTGATTGCTGGACATGGGCATCGGCGACCCCGTGATCCAAAATGGAATAAGTGGGTAAAAGATAATGGATGGATGGATTTTTAATTAATCCAACAATTTTCGGTCAGGTCATTTGGACAGTTTCTTTTTTTTGTTTTTGTGCTGAAACGTTTCACCTTCCATCCAGAACGCTTCATCAGTCAAGGAAACGCACAACACAAAACTGATCTTCCCCCAACAGCTTACACTAAAGTGGAACAAACCATCCACAATTGAGACCATCTTAGCACCAACATAACTGGTTTGTTCCACTTTGGAGTAAGCTGTTGGGGGAAGAATCAGTTTTGTGTTGTGTGTTTCCTTGACTGATGAAGCCTTCTGGATGGAAGGTGAAACATTTCAGCACAAAAAAAATAAAATAAAATAAAAAAGGAAAGGCCCCCGTGACCCAAAATGGAATAAACGGGTAAAGATAATGGATGGATGGATGAAAAAAGGAAAGGAACTGTCCACATGACTTGACTGAAAATTGTTGGATAAAGTTAAGTGCCAACTAGTATTTTTGTTTGTCCTCAAAGTGCCATGATCGGTGTATGTTTGGAACTGAAATGCAGGCAAAGCACGAGGAGCTCAAATAAAAATGGAAATATTATGTAAAAAAATAAAATAAAATAAAAGACCCAAAGTCTTACATGACGGCAACAAACAAATAATTCAGGAGGGAAAAATAAAAACACAAGGAGGCACAGGTTCACCTCATGCCAGCTGGGATGAGAAGAGATGGTGGCGCCGTGCAGAAGCACCTCATCCGTGCAGATGACAAGTACGAGCCAGGTGTTGACAGGATGGAGGGAACGCAGCAAAATAAAAAGGCAAGGCACCCCTTTCAGAACTGACCGAGAAGCATCAGAAAATCACACCAAACACATTCTTATCCTTACCAGCCAATTGCTGTGTTTACCCTTGCGGGGGCACTAGTTCTGCAGAGATGGGGCTGGGGCGCGGTGCAACAAGCTGCGATGATTGAAAAAAAAAAACAGGTGCAAAATGTTTTATGTCCATCATATCTAAAAATTTGGAATATATGTGGCAAAGAGTTGTTAATCCAAAAGAGTATGGTGACTGAACACCAAAAAGCAGTTGACATGCTAACAGCCTGTTAGCTGAAAAGCTGACAAGATGGTGCCAGTGAGTGCGGTGCACCTTCTGTTACTGCCAGCTTTGTTTGTTTTGTGCCGTTTGTAATTTTTATTAATCAGCATGTCAACTTGCTGGTGTTCAATTGCCGAACACTTGTTAGCAGTGCTGCACCACCTAAACAGTAATCAGCAGTAATGAGTAAACCTTACTAAAAAAAAAAAACAACAACAAAAAAACAACAACATATGATCAGATATGTATTTCATCACTGTTTGTTTCCAAATAGTTACCTGAGGCTTAAAACTGATTTCTGTTACTCCATGACCAACTATGGCTGCTGCTAACAACGACAACAAACACTGACCATGTGCATCTCTACATTTTGAATGAACCTGACTTTTATAAACAAAAGGTTGACTTGTACATTCATCCATCCATTATCTTTTACCCGCTTCTTCCATTTTGGGTCAGGGGGGTCGCTGGTGCCCATGTCCAGCAATCACAGTGCGAGGGGCGGGGTACACCCTGGACTGGTCTCCAGTCCATCACAGGGACACATAGAGACAAACGAGACAAACAACCATTCACTCTCTCACTCACAACTAGGGACAATTTAGAGTTACCAATCAGCCTAACATGCATGTTTTTGGTCTGTGGGAGGAAACCGGAGCACCCGGAGAAAACCCACGCATGCACGGTGAGAACATGCAAACTCCACCCACATAGGCCCCTGGAACGGGATTTGAACCTGCTCGCTGAGAGGCAGCAGCTCTACAGTTGTGCCAAAGTGCTGCCCGACTTGTATGTTCATGGTTTAAAAATATATTTCCTGCTCATGACTTAGTTCCTGAAAGACTCACACATCTGCACCTGACAGCCCTACTAATTTGTAATTGTGACTAGGTGCTGAATTACATCAGTTTTTGCTGCTCAGGTATCTTTAACGGATCAAAATGTTGTCAGTTTATCAAGATGTGTATCGTATCGACCTCTGACCAGAGATGCACAACCCTACGCAGGTATCTAGTTCTAGAAATATCAATTTTTCACAATGCAAAATAAAGAAGCGTGGGAGTTTTCTAAATGATGTGCCCTCACAAAGTGATGACTAGAGGAGATCAGTGACAACTTCAAAGCTGGGTAAATCCAGGTCAACTGTGAGCTCTGAAATATATGCACACTAGCTAAAAATAAACCGACTCTGACTCTGTAACAGTGCAAAGAAACCATAGTTTGTGGAGTAAAACTAGTGAATTCTGAATTGTTGTGTCACTAATTAGAGCAACAAGGTGAATCAGGTAAACTTTTTTTTATGTCCTTCAATCCATTTAGAAAGCAGCAGATCCCAAATCACAGAGTATTCCTTTGATCTTCCTGTTCCCTGAGTGTTCTGCAGAAAAAAAATAATTAACACAACACACACAATGCACAAACAACAATGTCAAAAAACAACACAACAACAGAACGCCAAAACACACAGTACAACACCACTGCACACAACAAAAGAACATCCTAACAAATAACACAACACAACATCAATACACAAAACAATGTCATGACAACACAACACCACAATACACATACACAACCCCCCTAAACACCTAATTTCAACAGCATGACACACACACCACCAAAACACACACAACATCATAATATATAGGTCCTTCTCAAAAAATTAGCATATTGTGATAAAGGTCATTATTTTCCATAATGTAATGATAAAAATGAAACTTTCATATATTTCAGATTCATTGCACACCAACTGAAATATTTCAGGTCTTTAATTGTTTTAACACTGATGATTATGGCATACAGCTCATGAAAACCCAAAATGCCTGTCTCAAAAAATTAGCATATCATGAAAAGGTTCTCTAAACAAGCTATTAACCTAACCATCTGAATCAACGACGTAACTCTAAACACCTGCAAAAGATTCCTGAGGCTTTTAAAAACTCCCAGCCTTGTTCATTACTCAAAACTGCAATCATGGGTAAGACTGCCGACCTGACTGCTGTCCAGA
>NC_056503.1:22924472-22933742 GCF_014905685.2 Nematolebias whitei
ATATATATATATATATATATATATATATATATATATATATATACACATATATTTATATACCGCTCACATTTAAATGTTTGCTGGGCCTCTTAGCATGAGGTTTGCATGTCCTCCCTCCCTGTGCATGAGTGTGTTTCTCCAAATTTTCCTACAATTCAAATACACAGAGGTTAAGATTTCTTGATAACTTTAAATGTACCATAAGCACAAGTTTGTGTCTGCGTGATAATTAGCCTTTTGTGTCAAAATGGAGAAAAATATTCTGTTTAACTCAAGTATTAACACACACACAGTAATGCCACACGAACATTCAGAAAGGAGCACCGTAAATGGGCTGGAGACAGTGGAGTAGGGAGTTACTGTAAAAATGGCAATTGTTCAGCTGAGCTGAGGACTGGGACTCTGAGAACAAAGAAGGCATCTGAACAGATTCTGCACTGGGAGTTTGCACTGTGAAAGGGAAGGGATGGCTACTGCTTCCTTTCCTTCCATTACCCAAAGGTCTTAATTAGTTTGGGTTAATCATGCACTGCTGTAAGTGACTACTGTTGTTTCCTCCTTTCATGTATCAATTCACTGCCTGGAACCAACCTGTAGTGGTTCACCTCATTTCACAAAACACAGATACACCCCAATTCCCTAATATGATTGTTCTATAGCTTCCTTCTCCCTCTCGGTCCCCTGTTTTCCCTTTAATCTCTGTTTCCCACACTTCTCTTTGTCTTCACACACATCGTTAATTGCACACATATTTTTGTACCAGCAACACTTTTTTCTCTGCTGTCTTTGCAGTTCTTGTGTTTTTTTAGTTTTTTTTAGTTTTTTTTTTTAGTTTTAAGCAGCAAAAGTTGAATGTCAATGATGCAAGACTTGTGCGTGCATGATCAATAATGAGGAGTTAGGCTACTGTAATTATTATTCATAGCTCTTACAAAAAGTTGCAGTATTTTTGATGTTTAGTGGAAGTAATCTAGTCTCCCTCTTACTAATGCATTTTTTTGCAACACTGATTATTTTATAATAGAAGCAAGGACACTTTCAGACACAAAATCAGCCAGAGGGTACTTGTAATCACAAGGTGCATCTGAAAAACATTCATCAGAAATGCTAATTGCATTTAGTTTTCAAGAGGTGTGCTTCTTGCTTTGCTTTAATTTAAGCTATTTGTAAAGTTGATGACTTTCAGGTTGTATGAACTTGACATCTTGTTGGCAAGTGCACAATTTTGTCTTTAGGCTGTTTATTTTAATATGCAATATTTTTTTTCCTTTTTAATTTTTTGCTTGTTTGTTAAATCAAGTCTTGAAATTGTTAATATGCTTTCAGATGCACAATATTCATTAGATTTTACAGGTTTTTATGTTGTGAACCTCAGTTTCTGGTAGTTTAGTAACCGATCATCATTAAAGTAAAACTAAAAGCATAAATGCAGGTTCCTTGAAGGAATGCACAAAGGCTTTCACGTCTGAATTTTAACCTGAGATCATCTTAATAATTATATAATTATGAAACAATATATGTACAGTATAGTTTTTTTGTTGATCGTTTGAAAATACCATTATCCATGTTTTTTTTTGTTGTTGTTTGTATGTTTTCATGTTTTTAAATGTTGCTTAGTTTTTGCAGCCTTCACATATTAAGTAATCTCTGTTATTCATTAAACAATTTACAGTACAATATATAATTACAGTAGTCCCTTGATTATCGCAGGGATTACGTTCCAGACACCACCACGATAGGAGAAAGAAACACAAAGTAGGAACGCTGTTCCCGGGTCAATTTACCTCACAAGACCCACGGAGCATGTGGAGGGGCATTAAGTACATAACAAGTTATAAAGGCAGGAATGAACAATACCCTAAAGACCCATCTCTGCCTGATGCCCTCAACAAGTTCTATTCACGCTTTGAAGACCTGAACAAACCACACAGCATCAGACTCACCTCACCACCGGATGAAGAGTTTCTCAGCGTGACCTCAGCCAAAGTGAGGCGTGCTTTCAGGCGGATTAACCCTCACAAAGCAACCGGCCCAGACAACATCCCTGGGAAGGTGCTGAAAGAATTAGTCGATCAGCTCTGTGAGGTGCTGGCCGACATCTTTAACTCCTCACTTACCCTGGCAACAGTTCCCACCTGCCTGAAGACTGCCACCATCATCCCAATCCCAAAGAGCTCTACAGTGACTGGTCTGAATGACTATCGACCAGTGGCCCTCACCCCGATAGTTGCTAAATGCTTCCAAAAACTGGTCAAGACCCACATCAAAACAACCATCAACATCAAGGAGGACCCTCACCAGTACGCATACTGCGAGCATCAATCAACAGAGGGCTCCTCTGTGGTCCACACCCACTTGGAGCAGAAGGACTCCTACTTTGTGGACTTGACATCTGCCTTCAACACCATGATCCCCAAAACCCTGATGAACAAACTACTCGCACTAGGACTAAGCCCCTCCATTTGCAACTGGGTAATAGAATTCTTAACAAACAGACCACAATCTGTGAGGATCTACAACTTCTCATCCTCCACCATAAACTGATTCTTCCCCAGAATCAGTTTTGTGTTGTGTGTTTCCTTGACTGATGAAGCCTTCCGGATCGAAGGCGAAACGTTCCAACACAAAAAAAGAAACTGTCCAGATGACCTGACTGAAAAATGTTGGATTGTATACCTGGATTATTGAGCATGGACTTTGTTGTTTCAGTAAAAATCCTTCCAGCTGCACAGCATCCGATACCAGAGGAAACAATCATCCAAAAAATGTGATTTACATCCAGAAAAAGAGGAATTAAAGTTTTCAAAAGCAAAATCTCAGAATGTAATTAAGAGAGCTGCTCCAACATGCAGCCACCTTGAGCGGAGCAATTCTTGAATAATTTAATGGAGCTTTAGGATTATTTATGAATTTCCTGCCAGTTCTGTGAGATCAAGAGATGGATCGTTACTTCTGACTTTACGTTGCAAAACTTTCCCTCCATTTTGGCAGAGTGGCCGGAAGCACTGTTGGCTTCTGGGTAGTGCAGTTCTTTTGACTGATGTTACAATATAGACTTATTGAAAAAAAAAAAAAAAAAAAACTACAAAATGGTGGTGCCTGTCTGAGGTTTGAGTTTTTTTTTGTTGTTGTTGTTGCTATCTTTAAATCCTGTACCGTCCCAATTACATGAGTAAAATTAAAGTTGACAATCTTTGAAAAACCGCAAAAGAGCGAGTCTGCGAAAGTCGAACCGCAACTACTGTATTGCCCACTATTCACCTTTTGGTGGTGGGTGATAATATTTTCACCTGTGTCTGTGGGTTTGTGTTAGTCTTTATGTCATGTTAGCAAAATTAAACTTGAAGAAAGTAATAATGGGATGAACATTTATAACTGATGAACTTGTGGATTCAGCCCACCTGAAGATGGCCTCCACTTCATTTATACCCATCTACTCACCACAGACTCATGTTTGGGCTGTTGTTGTTACGTCATATCATTTTACATTATTAATGTTTAGCATATATCTTAGATCTTTTAGGGTACTGTTTGACATTTGTTTAGCGTTTATCTTAGTGTATATCTTAAATGCATAATTACTGTTTCTTGTTATACTTTATGTTTTTACTATTTTTGGGTGTAACTGAGACTCTGTGTACATAATTCCGTTCCGCCTCATGTACCACACGTGATGCGAATTATAATAAAGTTGACTTGAACTTGAACTATGGGCACAGAATATAGCCATATATATTTTGTGCTTGTAAATCAGACCGTGTAGTTGTGAATAAAATTATCATATTTTAAACCAAAATGTCTTACAATTACTTCTTTGTGCAGTAATATTTTTTGACAAGATGATCATGTTTGTGATAATGCAGTCTGTTTTATCATCAAACTCTAAAATATTTAAATGAAAAGCTGAAATGAATTTGATCACATTGGCTGGTCTTGTTTTGCATTCTTTGATGTGTAGGTCAGTGTGTTGCTGATGGTTTTACAGCTTGTGCTCTTGGGAAACATAAAAACATCAAAAAGTTGCTACAAATAGTTTTGTCTTTTCACAAACATTTAAAATGATAAAGATAGATAACATTTCTAAATAACAACCAGGTCTCCCTAGTTTGTTAAATAAAAAATCCTGGGTTAATGTTGCTACCATTTGTTTTTCAAAGCACATCGGTTGTTTTTGGCGGTTTGTTTTTTCGTTGCTTGAATGATGTAGTTTTGATGCTAAAGCCTCAAAAAGGAATACAAGCTACAAACAAATTGAAACAAATGAAAATCAATATATTAAGAAATAATAATAATTTAAAAAAACTGCTTGAACTCGTAGTTGTTTTTTTTTTACATTTTTGCAAATACAATTTTTACCTTCTAGGAAACCAAAGCAAATCTATTGCTCGTATTTTTTCAAACTTGGCCTAAACTCATGTATTTAATTGAAGAATGCATTCCAGTGCTCTCTAGTATTTACAGTATACTATGGATTTCATGTATGTTATACTTCTTGTGTGTTTTGAGTGTGGCATACTACTGATTTTACTATTTATCTTTGTTCATTTGTCAGGGATCATGTAAATAAATAAAAAAACAACAACATTAAACTCAAATTGAGTGAAGGTGCTCTGTACCAGATTGTATTTGTTTCCATCTGCAGTTCCTGTTCAGCTAAGAAAATATATTAAATACATCCAAGTTAAAAACAGCACACAGTACACAGCAAGTACACAGAAGCCATTACAACATGTACTTTCACACAATAATCCATACAGTAACAAGACATAAGATAAGATCATTAATTTCAAAAGGTGCATAGAATCTGATCATATGTAAAATCTCATATCATACAAAAGTTAGCAGTCAATGTTGACATGCTGGAATTTTTAAAATCCTTTTTGTTTATTTCTCAGCAAAAGGATCTGTAGTTTGTTCTGGTCTTCATGTCTATGGGGAGGGGTCTGGGTGTCCTCCCCAAAATTATTCTGAATAAAGTGTATGCCATTTCCTGCATTCTGGTGTATTTACAAAGGTTTATTACAGTAGATTAACATGAAACAAAATATATAAACACATTATTTAAATCTATATGAATGCAAAGCATTCATAATGGAAAGCTGTTGCAGCTGTGCAGGTAAGGGGCGTTCACTTCAGGACAAATTGAGGTCACCAATTGGTCAGTTGCTGACGTGCCTACTGGCTTGATTGACAGGAGGCATGAATTGTGCAAAAAAAAAAAAAAAACTGGTCCGTTTAAGACTGTCGTCATTTATTCTATATTTATTCAATAGTTTGGTGAATCTAAGGTTTGAGAACTGTTTCCTTACAAAAACCTAATGATGGTTTCTTTTTTTTTTTTTTTTTCAGGGGTGCTGAATTAAGTTCTAGGGGTGCTTGAGCAAAAAAAATAAAATAAAATAAAGATGTTAAAATCACCACTGAAGCCAGCTTATATTGAAAATGTACTTTTAAACACTTTATGTGTCATTTATAAGTGCATTAAGTGCAGGATCATTTTTCATCTACTAGTTGTTTTGTATATCTGCACCTCCTCCTCCTTCTCCTCCTCCCTGCTCCTCACTGTGGGATAACAGGCGCTGATCTGAGATTTGGCCACATCTTAGAAAAAAAACTGCGTAATATTTAGAGCGTTGTCACTGGCTTAGAAAATGTTTGCTCTCAATCCTCCTGCTCAATTCAGAAAAGCGTCCTGGTCGCTCCAACATGGCTTCAAATTCTCTGACTGCACGACAGACAGCTTTATGAGCCGAGATCATCGTCTCTTTTTGCAGTTCAGTGAAAGTTCAGATAACTCCTGCAGTGATTCACAAATCAGATCGTTAACAAAAGTGCAGGAACTTATGAAAAGTGCAAAACTTTAATTATAATTTTGTGTTTTTTTATAAACTTGCCCATGACTTGGAACTTTTAGGAGCAGAGATTTTTTTTTTTTTTTAAGAGCAGAAGCAGAAATGTGAAGCAACGGCTTTGATGTGATATTGGGAAGTTTGTTATGTTTAAAATGAGTGCGTATGTAATTGTTTTCAGTGTACATATCCAATATAGTTTTTATTAGTTCAAGGCAGTCAAATTTGATAATAAATGTATTGTTATTAGGCCTGAGAGTTACCAGATTCAAGCAAACAGTTACCAGAACGCACCCTGTCAAAATAAGAGTTTTCCTGGATCTTGTCTGGCTCAAATTAAGCCCTGATTCTGTTTTCTCAAAGTGTACAATTACATCCGGACCAAGTAGTTAAACACAATGGAAGAATGGTCTGATTTGGCCATAGTTTGTTCTAAATGTAGACCAGTGATGAGTATGTAAATTATTAGATTTGCACATCTAGAACTAGCAATAGAAGGCTTAAGTGGTTGCACCATGAGTTGGTTGATACTGTTATCCGGTAGATACCAGAATGTCAGACAGTCAGTCAAAACAGTGAGAGAAGGTCGCAAGACACAAGCTTCCTTGTAAATGCATTAGACAACGCTGTTAATCAAAAGTTCTTTAAAAAAAAATTAACAAAAACGGAGCGCTGTCCCGACTCCCTACAGCCCATACATCAGACCGGCCCACCATGAAATCTCCAGACCCTCCCACAGCCACGCCGAACATGATTTTAATTCTCTCGTGGCAAATTCCTCCATTTCTCACAATTTCAGTCATGGCGTCAACGGATAAGGAGGAAGAGATTGCTTGCCTCTTGGCCAAAAAAAAAAAAAAAGCCATTAAACCAGACCACGGATGAAGAAGGGGAATTTAATGCATTAGCGTTGAATACAAAACATTCCGTCGCCGAGCAATTTATTGTACGACACCGCGTGCGCGTATGCAGTCCTAAAAGTTGATCTTTGTGTGGACATGGCTTGCGGACATCCGCTTCAATTCTGTGTTGAGGTTGCCTCGGGTACACGCGGACCTCTGCGGAGTGAAGTATGCCCGAGTATGTGGCAGCCTTTAATCTGACCCAGATCATTGACACCCCCACCAGACCAAACAAGTATTGTCCTGAAAATATCTTCCATTTTAGACTTTTTTTTTATATGCCCCATAAATTCTCTGATATGAGTGTTTTTGCTGATAATATGAGTGATCATTGTGTTATTGGGATTTTCGTGGCCAAGGCAGTGCCACACCCTACAGACATGAGACCAATAATGGGCCTATACTAACAACTCCATTATGCATTATATATTATCTTATAATCATTGCAAAACACTCCCATAACCCTTCAACATATGCACAAGAGCACATATTTTCACTTACGTCAGTACAGCTCGCACCTGAATGTCCAACTTGTTGTCAGTGAATGTATTCACTGACATTCATCTGTTGGCCTCGGGAGGCTTTCTCACCATTAAGAGTGTGGAGGATGGTTCACTTTATGAGATCTGTGCAACAGTAAGATACATTTTATAGTTTATAGTTTCACCTATTTTCTACGCCATCTTCATCTTTAGATTCCATTAACAAATTCTTATTATAAATTAGCTTTTGTCATTCAGATAAAACTTTGATTACCAGAATAAGGCAACTAGCAATTCCAACCTATTCAGACGACTGTGCTTTCAGTAACCAACATACACTCTAAACACACAATGTCAGTTCATAGGTTTCGCTAAATGATAAAATAGCACACATTAATACACAAACAAATACTGGAAGTACTCACTGTAAGAGTTTTATGTATCTGTCCATTTACAATTCATGTGAGCATTCTTAGTCAGCCAACCATGCTGGGAACACATGGGTGAGATAATGAATACTTTCTGCGCATAAAGCAGATGACAGAATATAAGTGGCTCTGTCAACGCTTCATGCAGGGTTATGTTCTTGACTGAAGGGTGCAGGTACAAAATAATAAAATAATAAATACAAATATTCAAGATACTTTAAAACAAAATGAATATGTGGGGCGTTTCTGAGAGTTAAAGGGCAGTGTGTGTCTCTCTGTGCTTGATCCATTCACTCTTATCAACAGCCCACTGCTTTCCTCTCAGTTTTCCTATCAATAAAACCAAACTCATCACAGAGAAGTCTGCACATCCTGAGCTCACCTAGAGCTGATATAAAGCAAATACGGGAATTTCACACCAACTGTGCAAAGCAAATGTGTTTGTTTTTTTGCTGTCACATTTTAATGTCGGCTGTCCCTTGAGGGCGAGTCTTTCTGCATAAACCTGTTTCCTGATTGAGTCATATCTTGGTGGGTTTTCATATTCTTGTTTAAAAGTGCCCTCAAATTGTTTGTCTAATTTCTTTGTGCCACTTTCTGTATTTATTTAGGGCTAACAGCAAGTCTTGGATTGGATGAAAAACCAAAGAGACAGGCTGACACTGGGCTGTCAGGGTGATGCCAAGCCATCTGCTCTGCTGGTGCTTCCAAGGTGGGCAGGAGAAGAGAAGAAAAGAATAAGATTTATCACACTAACTGCAAACTGTCTCTCAGTTCTTCTAGAGGCTCACGCTGAACTAACAGGAGTTGACACAAGAAAAAGATGTTAGAAAATATTTGAGGCAAAGCTTTCAATTCTCTGTTGAAGACTGCTTGCATGTCCCAATGAGTAAACTTTTCCACACAGAGTGTTGCTCATTGATGCTCAAGGAGAAACCCAGAGGACAGCACCTTAACAGTCCTGAGTCATCTGGTGTAAAGAGAATAAACGTCACTCGATGAGAAAAAGAATGACAAAGAAATGAGAGACAGACTGGACAAAAGTTCCACACAACAGTAGTATGAGTAATTAAAGTGGAATGATGATTGAACAGATTGGTATACATTTTTTTAAATAAAGTCTCTCAAGGACACTGTTTTTAAACAGTTGAAGTGTTTAGACAAGAAGACAGATGATCTTTATCAGTTTAAAGTGAATCAATTAAAGGTCTACATCATAGCATGCATTAGATAATTAATGATGGCAATTACTGAGTACACACTATTTATTCTGGTAATAAATTATGAGAAAAAGCACTGTGCAGCATTAAATATTTATCACTCACTAACTAATTTTCTGTACATGTTTTGTCCTGTTCAGGGTCACTGGAGGGCGGAAGCTTATTCTAGCAGTCAACAAGCAAGAGTCTTGATGTATCTTGGACCAGCTTACTGTCATTTCCCATTCATGTTGTTGATATTTAAGCATTTGACAGGAGGTATGCTATACCTCAATATGAGGGTTCCAGTATAGTACATATTCAGTACACCAGGGGGAAAAGAAGCCCCCCCCCCCATAACACGACTGCTTGCCATACTTCACCTAATATGCATATATATACTTCCCCTA
>NC_056503.1:22933842-22940545 GCF_014905685.2 Nematolebias whitei
ATATATATATATATGTATATGTGTGTGTGTGTGGGTGTGGGTGTGTGTATGTGTGTGTGTGCGTGTGCGTGTGCATGTGTATATGTATGTTTGTCTGTATGTATGTATGTACACTGGCCAAAAAAAGTTGCCACCAAAAATATAAGGTCACACACTAATCTTTCGTTGAAGCGCCTTTAGCTTTGATTACATCATGCATTCACTGTGGCATTGTTTCAATAAGCTTCTGCAATGTCACAAGATCTATTTCCATCCAGTGTTGCATACATTTTTCACCAAGATCTTGCACTGATGACTAGGCACTAGGCATGATGGGTGCATCACTTCACCTGCCTCTCTTCTTACCCTGATGTGCCCATCACTCTGGAACAGGGTAAATCTGGACTCATCAGACCACATGACCCTCTTCCATTGCTCCAGAGTCCAATCTTTATGCTCCCTAGCAAATTGAAGCTTTTTTCCAGTTAGCCTCACTGATTAGTGGTTTTCTTAAGGCTACACAGCTGTTCAGTCCCAATTCCTTGAGTTCCCGTCACATTATGCATGTGGAAATGCTTTTACTTTCACTACTAAACACAGCCCTGAGTGCTACTGTTGTTTTTCTTCGATTTGATTTCACAAAACATTTAAATGATTACCGATCACGATCATTCAGGATTTTTTTCCGGCCACAATTCTTCCTGAAGACGATGGGTCCCCACTATCCTTCCAGTTTTAATAATGCATTGGACAGTTCTTAACCCAATTTTAGTAGTTTCTTCCATCTCCTTAGATGTTTTCTCTGCTTGATGCTGCCAATGATTTGACCCTTCTCAAACAGACTGACATCTTTTCCACGACCACACGATGTGTCTTTCAACGTGGTTCTTTAAGAAATGAGAAGCAAATCATTGCACCAGTTGGGGTTAAATAACTGGTTGCCAGTTGAAAGATAACCGTCCGTGCATTAATTATCCAATAGGAGGCTTGTACCTATTTGCTTAGTTAAATCCAGGTGGCAACTTTTTTTTGGCCGGGCATTGTATTTTAAAGTACCTTCCAGAACACTCTACAACAAAAAACAAAAAATAAATTAAATAAAAAAAAATAAAAAAAAAAAACAGCAGAAGATTCAATAGTGTAGCCAATGAGTTGAGGAAAAAAAGTACAAGACAATCAAATATTAAACTAGAAAAAACACCTGTAATTTTTGCTGAATAACAATGTTTTTTACAACAAAGTTTGGTGTTCATAGAACCAAAATTCTCACCAACTCAAAATGGAAAACGTGTTTTTTTAAATTTTTTTTGCAAGTACATACGGGATTACGGACTGGAAGAATCTGCAAAGATGTAGGTATTGTAAGTAACAGTGATGTGCATTTAGGAGGCATGTGAGGCAGTGCTGCATCTGTCATCATGACAAGTAAAATACTAACATTGATAAGAGAAAATACATTTGACCACTTGACTGTTCCATAAAACTGTTTTATAAAACTGTTTTCTGAAATATTTCAACACTTCAATGTCAAAATCACAGAATTTATGAATTGCCTGTTCCAAGGGCGTGTATGTAGGTGTGTAGGCGTGCTAAAAGGTGTACACTAGTGAACAAAAAAGCAGCATTTCACCTAGATTTCCTTTAATTTCACACATTTAAAGCGTGTTTCTCACCAAGTTTGTGTAAATTCAACTCTGGGTTTTAAAGACATTTAAACTTTAATACACTAATACAGAGCGTCATGGTCGGCACTATTTGTGTTTGTAGAGAAATAAAAAAAACACCACCACTGGACTTTTTTTACTTGTGTTCAACACTATTCATCTAAATGATGTTTCTGACGAAGCTTGAGGACAATAAGGTGTGAGATTTTAAAGACATTTAAACTTTAATGAACCTGAACACGCAGCATCTCTTACACCTGCAGCCTCTTACAACGTCACAGTTACTGCTAAGCTAAGATGCTACAGACGTAGCGCTCCACTTCTCTCCTCCTAACCATGTGTATATGTTTATGATCAAACCCCCTGGTCAACAACTGCCAGCACTAAGTTTGCTAAACTGGGGAGCGAGCAACACAGAGGTACCTCCTCCACCTGTGCGCGGTTTTTGCCAAGGCAGGAGACTCAGTGAGTTGGAGGTAACCAGGAAAACCTGGAGTGAAGTTTTAGTGGTTTGAGTATTCTCCTATTAATCAAGTGGAATGGATTTGTTCACAAAGAAAGAGAAACTGAGCCGACTGAACTACTTTGTATGTTTCATAGTAAAAGTCAGGAGGGCCAAATGAACGTTGTTGTTTTTCTTAAGTGGTGGGACATGTCCCCTTCCCATATAATGGTTGTGACGCCTATGGCCTGTTCAAACATGGAAGAAATACGCTGGGTGCGGCAGTGTAGTAATGTGACTCATCTCTGGGGGCACTGTGCCATATACAATTTATGAAGTAGGCGGTTGCACATGCCCATTGCCGTCTCTCTTTATATTGTCAATATACATGTTTGATTACACATGTGCTGCACATGCTGACATTCTACAGTCTGTCTAATATATTGACTGAATGTGTGTGACATATTTCTTCTGATAGGTCATAAATGCATGGTAGAAAATAAACTGGGGTGAGGCAGAAAGTACCGTGTCTCACCGATAGGGGGCAGTGCTGCTACATAGGGACAATGAAGCACATAGAATTACTGTATGTTCTTCTGTTATTACACAGAGGGGCGGTGTGGAAGATCATATCTCAAAACTAAAGGATTTTTCTAAACTCAATTTTCAGTTGAAACAGAAGGTATTAGAGACTCCTCCTTGACCCTTTATCTCCTTTGAAGCAGCCAAACTTTTAAAAATGAAGGCAAACCGCAACGAGCTTTATAACAGAGTAACAGAGATATCTGTGAAGAAGGATAGGCGCATGGACTTCATCTTAAAATAAAAGTAAGATAATACATGATGATGACGTGAACTCTGCTTGGAACTATTTGCATAATAGTTTCATTTATTTTGTGAACAAACATGCTCCTTTTCGTCAGTTCTGAATAAAGGGACGAGACAGCCCCTGGTTTACTCCAGAGCTAGCTGACCTCCTACACCGGAGAGACCATCTTTGGGCCGCAGCGAGACAATCTGGCTCAGACACTGATTGGTTGAGTTTTTGGCAGATGAGGAATAAATGCACAACTGCTGTCAAAGCTGCAAAACACAACTATTTCTTATCTCAGACCTCCAAAAATCTAAATGACCCTAACAGATTCTGGAAAACCATCAGGCAGCCTCCAATCATCTGACCTCCCATAACAACTTCTTGTTAACTCTGTTCTTGTGTCAACTAAACATGAGATCCTGAACTGTTTCAACAAACATTTTGTTGCTTCTAGTTCTTTATTTGACACAGTTACTAATGGAAAATCAGCCACTTCACTTAATAACCAAACTTCTACAAATCAAATCCCTTCTACAAGTCAGTCCTCAGTTAAACACAGCTTCTCTTTTTCTCCGTTCTCAGTCACTGAGGTCAATAAACTGTTAAACGATCTTGATCCTAAAAAAATCTGCAGGTCCAGATGAACTTCCACCTTATTTCTTAAGGCTGGCTGCTCAAATCATCACAGTCCCTGTGACCCATATCTTCAATCTCTCCATAAGCCAAAACTCCATTCCAGATGCTTGGAAAACAGCCTTTGTTCTACCTTTGCTGAAGGGAGGTGACCCCACCTCACTGAACAACTATCAACCAATCTCTAAACTCTGTATTTTAGCCAAGGTTCTAGAAAAACTGATAAACTCTCAAAGCAAAAATTACCTGGACTCATTTAACATCTTACCTCCACATCAATCTGGTTTCAGGAAACAACACAGCACAACAACTGCTTCACTGAATGTTCTTAATGACATTGTTGAAGCACTGGATGCTAAGGATTATTGTGCTGCACTTTTCATAGACCTGTCTAAAGCTTTTGACACTGTGGATCATAACATCTTGTGTCATAAACTCTCAGAAATCGATTTCTCAGAATACACCATTGGTTGATTCTCTAACTATCTCTCAGACCGGAGGCAATGTGTTCAACATAATGGTACTTCCTCCAGTTATTTAACAGTCAACAATGGTGTACCACAAGGCTCAGTCTCAGAACCCACCCTCTTTACAATCTACAGTACATACGCAATGTTGGTAAAAACATCCCTGATGCATCCAATCATTTCTATGCTGATGACACAGTTGTTTATTGTCGAGCTAAAACAGTTGATAAGGCTTTCCAGCTTTTGAAATCTGCATTTGACATCATCCAGACAGATTTGTTCCACCTCAAACTTGTCCTAAATGCCGACAAAACCAAAGGGATGCTTTTTTGAAATAGGAAGTTGGTCCCAGCAGTTCTTCTTCTGATTTCATCCTCAAATGGTGTCCTGATTGAGTTTGTTGATTCCTATAAATATTTGGACATCTTGGTCGACTCACATCTCTCTTTTAAGCTCCATGTGGACAATTTGGTAAAGAAAATGAAAGTTAAACTGGGTTTCTTTTTCAGAAACAGATCCTGTCTAACTCTGAATGCTAGGAAATGCCTCGTATCTGTGACCTTCCTTCCCTCCATTGATTACGGTGACATTATTTACATGAACGCTCTTACAAGAACCCTGCAGATGTTGGATGCTGTCTATCATGGTGCACTAAGATTCATAACTGGCTGTGATTATCGTACCCACCACTGCACCCTATATTCACTGGTTAACTGGTCATCAACTTCACATAGACTCTCTCACTGGTACATT
Organism: Nematolebias whitei; assembly: GCF_014905685.2. Classification (NCBI taxonomy): domain Eukaryota; kingdom Metazoa; phylum Chordata; class Actinopteri; order Cyprinodontiformes; family Rivulidae; genus Nematolebias; species Nematolebias whitei. The sequence continues at coordinate 22,938,595 of NC_056503.1, forward strand.
TTCATCTTTAAATCACTTATTTGTCTGCTGCCTTCATACATCTCCTCCTACATGTCTCTGCGTGAGTGCAGCTACAGCGTGCACTCTCAGGACATTATTACCTGCAGTGTTCCCTCAGTGCGGACTGAACTAGGCAATAGGGCCTTCTCCTACTCTGCTCCTGTTTCCTGGGATATCTTACAAAAAGATTTGAAGCTCTCGATCTTGACCTCTCTAAGTGGCTTTAAGAATCTGTTGGACTCCTGGCAGGGGACAATGCAGACATGTTCCTGTTTTAATTTTCTACATTCACTTTAGAATCTAGCTGTTTTTTGTTACTTTTTTTTTTTTTAGCCATCCTATTTGTAAAAAAAAAAAAAAAAAATTGTATGACTTTTTATAACTATTGTTGTCGCTGTTGTCCATTGTCATCATTCTTTGTTGAAATCAGGTGTCTTTTGTAAATGAGCCCTCGAGGCTCAATGGGATTTACCTGTCTAAATAAAGGTTGAATGAAAAAAGATAATACATGTTTTCTATTTATTTATTTTAAAATAGAGAGAACAAATAAATTTATTTTTTTTTAAAGATAAAATAAGGCTAAATTGAAATATAAGCTTCTATTGATAACATCCAATTCCAGACGAGTCAGTGTCTCACCTGTCACAAACCTCACCGCACATCACTGGTAAGTAACAAGTGATTTTAGTAGAAGGAGATTGTTCTTACTGTGTGCTGTTTTCTGTTTTTGGTTCAGAGGCGTAGAGGATTCCAGGTTCCAGACAGCAGATGAAGATATCAAGGAGGTAAGTGTATGTAGAAGGGAGAACAACAGGTGGGACCAGAGGTGGAGGATGAAGCCTATAATATCCAATCTTATTTTTCAGGTTTATAGTTGAGGTTGAGAAACTCTAGGCTGCAGTTGATAAGACACAGGGAACCAAAAACTCATAAGAAGCAGCTTTAGCACAAGGTACAAGAGGTAAGTTTCCACAATGGGTGGCTGACAAAACATGAAAAAGGGCTATCAAACATTCGTAAAGGTCTTCCAACTAGAAAAATGGCTATAGGTTGACTTCCCCTTAGGAGAACCAATGCTCAAACATGGGTACGTGATGTGGCTTCATTCTTTATGTGGTCCTCCTCAGGATAGCACCAGCTGTAGGTTATGAACCCCACCTGTCTCTCATGAGCTGTAAAGAAGTGACAGGTAGAGGAATCTGGTAACTGGAAACCTCACAACACCCGAGTAAATTAAAAAGGACAGGGTAATCTAAAGTAATGGGTTTTCAGACCAGTTTTGAACAGTACGAAAGGTGATTTCCCGTAGGTCAGAGTGTCCAGAGTTGAGGAGCAGAGTGACTGAATGTCCTGCTCCCTATGGTGGTGAGGAGGGCAGAAGATACAGAGAGGTCTCCACTGCTGCCGTGGATCATGACCAGGATTTTTCTCCACAAAGCACATTTTAAACAAACAGGCAAGTCATTAAGCATGACATTCAGATGAACCCATGCATCAAAATATGTCTGTACTATATGGCTATTGGCCAATGTTGACAGTGAATATAGAGGAACAATGTCAAGGTTAATCTAAAAACAAATGTTGGGTTGTAGGAAAAATATCCTAAAACTTGTCTGACATGAGCCTACATACTGGCATTTAAGTGATGAACATTTTGTGTAAAACCCAAAATAAGTCTAAATGGTTGTTTGACAATAAAATGTACTTCTGCTAACATCTGCACCTTGTATTGCTCTGCTTACAAATGTTGCAGCTATAAGACACAGGCAGTGACTGGAGTTGTTTTTGTCCAAAAAGCTTTATCTTGTTGAAGAACAACACTGAAAATGGGCTCCTTCCACACACTGTGCATTTGCTGCAGTAGGAGTTGGAGCTAAAGTCACACTCTTGGACCAACTGTCAAAAAAAAAAAAAACAGAAAATAAAAACACACATATATACACTTGTAAGC
>NC_056503.1:22940645-22949590 GCF_014905685.2 Nematolebias whitei
AGATAGATAGATAGATAGATAGATAGATAGATAGATAGATAGATAGAGAGAGAGAGAGAGAGAGAGAGAGAGAGAGAGAGAGAGAGAGAGAGAGAGAGAGAGAGAGAGAGAGAGAGAGAGAGAGAGAGAGACTTTTATGACATACACAAACATGTATTACATGTATGTATTACATCCATACTACAGGTGTCCAGTATCATATTGTAAATGTTAGCACTATAAAAAATGAACTGTCTAGAGTGAACATATACCCACAAATTAATTGTGGGGTGCGTTTGAACAGTTAAACACACCCACACACAAAACTATAAACCAGCATATTCATATTAAGTAATCTGACTTCAAACAATGTCTGGGTCTCTCACACAAACAAACAGCAACCATGCATCTTCTCAAACAAGTCCTCCAGTAATGTTGGTTGTATTTTTAGCCACCTTTTTGTTAATGCATACATATACTTGTATTCTCATTTCTATGTTGTCCTGAAAGTCACAGTTACTTATGTGCAACGCTCAGTATCAATTACAAACATTGCAGTGCTATACTTTTCCTCTCAGTTCTTTACCCCTCAGAAGGAACAAACAGTGACTTGCAGACCTCTGAAGTCCTGGTTCAGTGGGGGAGTGGATGACAGGCAATAGCAGGTTTGAAAGAAATGTGGCAGAACAGAGCAATGGCAGACAGGGAGCACACAGAGAAACTTTTTGCTTTTGCTTTCTCAATTGTTAAATATAATCATTCTTTGTTCAGCATGCACACCAAAGACACCCCCTCCCTCTGAGCTCATTCACATAAAACTTGGCAAATTGAACAACTCAGATTTATTTCTATATTTCTTATGTGTGAACTTGGGACTTAAATGTGCTGACTCTGAATTAATGCATGTCAATGATTATTGTGGTTAAGACATGTGGTAAGTTACTGTGACAAGCTTTAATAACTTGTATCAAAACATACTGAATGCACTGAATACATTTTTCTTCCAATTGTCCCATGAGTCTTTTTCTACACGTCCTACTGTTAACATATAATTTCCATGTTTTACATATTTTATTTACCTAACTCAGGTACTTAGTTATCCATAGGTACACATAGACATGTGTAAAACATGATCTTCAGAAAACTAGAGTCTCTCAGGTGACTGTACACCTACTGGTTATTTTATTAGGTACCTTGACAGAACCAGGTTCGGACCACTTTTTGCCTTCAAACTGTCTTGATTCTTTGTAGCATATAGGTTCAACAATGTGTTGACAGTGTTCCTCAGAAAACTCCGTCCATATTGATGCAGTAGTATAATGATGCTGATGCATATTTGTCAACTGCACATTAACAATACAAGTACATTACCACCACATTCCAGGTATCTTGAATGGACAGATCTGGTGGCTGTGGATGTGTTTGGACTCCAGTGATCTCATCAAAACAGGCTTTTTTTGTTGTTGTTGTTGTTGTCAATATCCAGTTTAGTTAGGTGAGACTGTACCCTTGTTCTCCATTTGACATTTGGGGCGGGGGCGGTGGGGGTGGGGGTGGGGGGTGTAGGCTGCCTGGTTGGGGTCTGGGCTGTGGGTGGGCGTTGGGCCTTGGGGGGTGATTGGGGATGGGGCCAGTGCTCCGGTTCTCCCTGGGTTAATCGATTCTTTTGATCAGGGTTCCTGGTTGGGATGGCTGGCCCTTTGGCTGGGGTGACTGCCGGGTTCCGGGATCGGCTGTGGTTGTGTGTGTGTAGTTGTTGGTGGTGTATGGCGGCGGCCAGGGGCGCGGCTTCTTTCTTTATCATCGTGGAACCATTTGTGTTAGTTTGATTGTTGTTGGGATTTTGTATTTTGCTTGTTTTTGAATTTTCACTTTTTGTCACGCTCAGCGGCCTCCGCTGCCCCCCCATCTGCCTAAGCCTCTGCTCTTCATATCACAGCCCCTGTTTTAAGATCATTCACGTTTTTTCCTGCCTCAGTTTCTGTTTATTTCATCCTGTTTGGTCCTGCACTGTCTATCACCCATTTTCTGCTCCTGTCACTCTCTCTCAGCAATCTGCACTCATCTGCTGCACCCTGTCTCTGCAATCACCACTCACCTGCCACACCTGTTCAGCTCACTACTTAAGCTCCACTCTCACTCTCCTCAGTGCCAGATTATTGAAAGCCTCACAGCCAGTAAATTATCCAGCATTCGCTTGTTCCTAGTTTCTTTGTTTTTGACCACAGCTTCCCTCTTGACTCCTCGCTTTGACTTTGCCCCTGTCTGGATACCACGCTCTCGGCCTACATGGTACAACCTCGCTCTCCTCTTCGACCACGACTACGGATCATCCTTTTGCCTGTTCACACAGCTCCTGGCTCTCGACCCCTGCTACGTCCCTGGATTCTGTTTCCTGCCCAGCCCTCCAACGTTCTCTGTCTCAGCTCTGCTCCTGCCACAGAAGGTTAGTGACGTGCACACCACCTCTCAGCTCCCAGAACCTTTTTGCAGTCATTAACCTGTCTGTCTTCATAGATTGGACCAGAACTGAGGCTCAGATCCTTCAGACGAACGCCTTTAATAAAATAAAACCTTTTATTTTAATTTTGTCCTGAGTCAGGTGTTGTGCTGATCCATACAGACTCGTTACACTTTTGTTTTTAAGTACAGTAGTTCCTTGCTACTTTGTGGTTCGATTATCACAGACTTGCTCTATTGTGGTTTGTAGACGTACAGTCCATATACTGTATTGGACAAAAAAATAAAATAAATAAATAAATGTATAAGACACCTGATTATGGACTGTACAGTAATACTGTATCACTTTACTATTGTGGTTGTGAAAAAAGTTAATAACAAAAATAAACTACTTTGGACAGGTGCCACTATTTTGTAGTTTTCTCTCAGTAATCCTCAACTATATTCCCATTCATAATGACCGCAGTTCCCAGAAGGCAACAGGGACCCGCCCAGAAGCCCTATTTCATTCTGAAAAAAAAAAAAAAAACTGAGGTAAAGTTTTGATCTATTGGCACCCCGCGGATGCAGAGACGCAGCACTGAGCCCACCAAACCAGAGCAGAACCAGACTTCTAGACCCATTGGTGAATCTTGAGAGCTGGTACCTGGCCCCTGAGGACCTATAAGCGGGGATGCATGCCCAGCCCATCGGAACTTTTTTCATCCATGCTTTGACTCAAATCGACCACCTATGGTCCCACACCACCTAACAAAAAATATGTCCCCCCTAAATGCACTTCAGCACTCACACTGGACTGGACCAGAATCGAACCTCCAGACTCATAGGTGAACCCGAGAGCAAATAAGTAAAAATTAGTAGCTAGATATAAGAATGTTGTTAAAATTTGTAGGATTAAGAGTTGACAGCGTTGATTGTGGGCTTGTCACTGACGGTTAGGTCTGCAAAAACAAACTGGGTAAGACCAGAAAAGAGTCGGACCAGAACAAGACTGGCTCCTGTTCTGCAGAGCCTGGCGAGTAAAATGTAGTGGCTACATATATGTATGCTGTTAAAATGACGTAGGTTTAGAACATTTTTTTCATTCAACCTTTATTTAGACAGGTAAATCCCATTGAGCCTCAAGGACTCATTTACAAGAGAGACCTGATAAAACATTGCAAGAGTGTAGGAAGGGTTTAAAATGCCTTAATATATACCTGTATATAAATACTAAAATAAATGACTACTTGCTACTACCTCCACTACTTGTGCACATAAATCCATTAGTGACAATAAAGTTTACTTGAACTTGGACTACTGTACCTAAACTCAACAATCAATGAGGGACTACTGTAGTTGGTTATTTTTCAGAACAAGAAGTTATTGTTGTTTTCAGTTACTTTGTGCAAAGAACACAAGTCATTGCTGTGTTTCGTTTAGTATACTCATACACACTGTAAAAATAATTGTCACTTAATATTGTTTTAAACAAACTTTTGGGTCTTGTCATTTATGCGTCCACAGCGAGCCGGTGTGTGGTTGCATCAGGAAGGGCATCTGGTGTTTAACAATTTTCATGTCCTGAACTGTTTCAAGAAACATTTAGTTGGTTCTAATTCTTTATTTGACACAGTTACTAATGGAAAATCCGCCACTTCCCCTAAAAGTCAAACATCTAAAAACACATCTCTCCTACAAGTCAAGCTTCATAAAATCACATATTTTCTCGTTCCTCATTTTCAGTGAGATAAATAAACAGTTAAAAAGGTCAAGATAGACTCTAAAATGTCTGCAGGACCAGATGAACTTCCACCTTATTTCTTAAGACTGGCAGCTCATATCATAGCAGCACCGGTGTCCCACATCTTTAATCTGTCTATAAGCCAAAATTCCATTCCAGATGCTTGGAAAACAGCCTTTGTTCTTCCTTTGCTGAAGGCAGGTGACCCCATCTCACTGAATAACTATTGACCAATCTCTAAACTCTGCATTTTAGCCAAGGCTCTAGAAAAATCCATCCATCCATCCATTTTCTTTACCCGTTTATTCCATTTTGGGTCACGGGGATCGCTGGTGCCCATGTCCAGGATCGCTGGTGCCCATGTCCAGCAATCACTGTGCGAGGGGCGGGGTACACCCTGGACGGGTCGCAAGTCCATCACAGGGACACATAGAGACAAACGAGACAATCAACCATTCACTCTCTCACTCACACCTAGGGACAATTCAGAGTTACCAATCAGCCTAACATGCATGTTTTTGGTCTGTGGGAGGAAACCGGAGTACCCGGAGAAAACCCACGCATGCACGGAGAGAACATGCAAACTCCACCCAGAAAGGCTCCTGGACCGGGATTTGAACCAGGGACCTGCTCGCTGAGAGGCAGCACCTCTACCAGTTGTGCCACCGTGCTGCCTCTAGAAAAATTGATAAAATCTCAAATCAAAAAGTATTTGGACACATTTAACATCTTAACAACCTCCCCATCAATCTGGTTTCAGGAAACAACACAGCACGACTGCTTCGCTGAAGGTTATTAATGACATTGTTGAAGCATTGGATTCTAAGAATTATTGTGCTGCACTTTACTTAAACCTGTCTAAAGTTTTTGACACTGTGGACCATGACATCTTATGCCATAAGCTCTGCTAAATTGGTTTCTCAGATCATACCATTGGTTGGTTCTCTAACTATCTCTCAGACTGGAGGCAATGTGTTCAACATAATGGTATTTCTTCCAGTTATTTAACAGTCAAGAATGGTGTACCATAAGGCTCAGTCTTAGGACCCACCCTCTTTACAATCTACATAGGTAATGTAGGTCAGAGCATCCCTGACACATCCTTACATATGCTGATGACACAGTTGTTTATTGTCGAGATAAAACAGTTGCCAAGGCTTTCCAGCTTTTGCAATCTGCTTTTGACATCATCCAGTCAGATTTGTTCGGTCTCTAACTTGTCCTAAATGCTGACACAACCAAAGGGATGTTTTTTTTTTTTTTTTTTCAAACAGGAAGTCAGTCCCAGCAGTTCTTCCTCTGATTTCATCCTCAAATGGTGTCCCTATTGAGTTTGTCGATTCCTACAAATATTTGGGTTAATTCGCATATCTCTTTTAAGCTTCATGTGGAAAACCTAGTAAAGAAACTGAAAGTCAAGTCAAGTCAACTTTATTTATACCATACCATACCATACCAATTTATTTATATAGCACTTAAAACAGCAACAAGGCCAACCAAAGTGCTGTACAAAAGAACACAAACATGCACAGCAGACAGGAAAACATAAAATAGAAATACAGATACAAATAGCAGCAGGAGCTAACTAAAATGGCCAACAGAGTAGAGAACAGACTGGACCAAAACAAATCACACCGTGTTAAAGGCAAGCGAATAGAAGTGGGTCTTCAAGCGAGACTTAAAGACTGAGAGTGTGGGAGCCTGCCGGACACTCAGTGGCAACTCATTCCACAGTCGTGGACCTGCAACAGAGAAAGCCCTGTCACCTCTGAGCTTACGACGGGTTTCTGGGACTGAGAGAAGCATCTGGTCTGCTGACCTCAGAGAGCGCGGTGGGACATATGGCTGCAGAAGATCAGTGAGATAGGATGGGGCGGAACTGTTCAGTGATTTAAAAACATACATGAGAATTTTGAAATGGATCCGAAGGTGAATGGGTAGCCAGTGCAGGGAGGCCAAAACTGGCGTGATGTGCTCTCTATAGCCTGTACCAGTTAAAAATCGGGCTGCAGCATTTTGGACCAGTTGTAGACGAGCAATGGAGGACTGACTGATTCCAAACAGAAGTGAATTGCAGTAATCAAGCCTAGATGTTATGAAGGCGTGGATCACTGTCTCGAGGTTCTTTTTGTTGAGTATAGGCTTCAGCTTAGACAGCCGTCTCAGCTGAAAAAAACAGGATTTGACCATCATGTTTACGTGACTGTTGAGTTTTAAGGACGGGTCCATTATCACCCCCAGATTAGTCACCTTTTGTTTCTCTAGCGGGGCTAGAGAGAATAGGTCAATGTCATAGTTCATGAGTGAGCCACTGGGATGGAACAGCATGACTTCAGACTTCTTCTCATTGAAGCTTAAGAAGTTTAAAGCCATCCAGTCCCGGATGTCAGCCAGGCAGTCAAGAAGAGGCTGAATAGAGCGTGTGCCTCTGTGCCTCAGGGGGAAGTAAATTTGGCAATCATCGGCATAGAAATGAAAGGGTATGTCGTGTTTGCGGAAGATAGCACCTAGTGGCAGCAGGTATAAAGAAAAGAGAAGGGGACCGAGGATGGACCCCTGCGGTACCCCCCACTGGAGTGCGGTCGATGCCGAACTGAAATCTTTGATATTGACACAGAAGGTTCTGTCAGAGAGGTAGGACCCAAACCATTTAAGGGCTGACCCTGTGATGCCCACCCACTGCTCCAGTCTAGAAATGAGGATATTGTGGTCGATGGTGTCAAAAGCAGATGTAAGGTCCAATAGGACAAGCAGCACAGAATCACCTGCGTCTGTGGATATGAAAATGTCATTAAAAACCTTCAGTAGAGCAGTTTCAGTGCTATGGAGAGATTTGAAGCCAGATTGGAATAACTCAAGGATAGCGTGATCCCCCAAAAACTGTTTCAACTGAGACTCCACAATTTTTTCCAGTAGTTTAGAGGTGAATGGGAGTCTGGAGACAGGCCGGAAGTTGGACATGACTGAGGGGTCAAGGTTAGGTTTTTTCAGGAGGGGCTGGACAGCAGCATGTTTAAAAGACGTTGGCACCACACCTGAGGATAAACTGCTATTCAGAATAGTGAGGATAAAAGGACCCAGGGTAGGAAAAACTTCCTTTATCAGTCGAGGGGGGACCACATCAAAGGGGGAACCAGATGGCTTCATGCTGCACATTACCTGCTCCAGAGAGGACAGAGAGATGGGCTCAAAGTGGTCAAACACAGCCACACACTGAGATGGGATGGACAGATCATGAGCTGGTGGAGAAATGAGTGCCCGGGTGTTTGCCACTTTTTCTAAAAAGAAATGGAGGGAGTTCTCACACAGCTCAGTTGAGGCTTCCAGAGGTGAAGGCTCACTGAGGTGTAGGACTGAGTTCAGGGTGGAGAAAAGAACTCGGGGGTTGTGGGAGTTGGAGACAATTAAATCAGAAAAGAATTTACATTTGGCAGCTTTAACGGTTTTCTGATAGTGACGCCAACTCTCCCTTAACATTTGAAAAGACACCTGGAGCCTGTCCTTCCTCCACTTTCGTTCAGCTCTGCGACACTGCCGCCTAACGGCTCGCGTGACGTCATTCAGCCAAGGCTCTGATTTAAGTTTTGTTTTTCTGGTTTTAAGGGGAGCAACACGGTCCAGAACATCTAAACAGGCAGAGTTGAACTGAGAGGTTAGCTCCTCAGTGGTAAGAGACACCGAGAGCTGTTCGATCCTCTCAGAATTAAAACCTTCATTAAAACGAGCAGCAGTGAAATGGTTAATGGAACGCGTACGTGCAGGAACGCACGTCTTAGCAGTAGGACAAGGGGGGGTGAAGTCAAACAATACAGGCATGTGATCTGAAAAAACATTGTCGCCGATTTTCAAATTAGAGACAGAGACATTGCGTGTTAAAACGAGGTCCAGCGTGTGACCATGTTGCTGGGTGGGGCCGCTCACCTGCTGAGCTAAGCCAAAAGAGTCCAATAAATCCAGAAAGTCCTTCACTAAGGGCTTCTCCTGACAACACACATGCAAATTAAAGTCACCAATAAGCAAAAAGTGAGTGTATCTCTGAGTGATATCAGCCAAAAAGTCAGAGAATTCATTTATGAAGTCCTTAGAACGAGGTGGGCGGTAGATGAGCGCACACAGGACCGGAGGAGAGTGTCCAAGTTCAAAGGCGCTCAGCTCGAAGCTGGCGCGGGACACCGGGATGGACAACTGTTTACACGCAAAGTTTGCTTTAAAAACTGTTAATAATCCCCCCCCCGCGCCGACCTGATGGCCGCGGGGCATTGCAACATACACAGTCCGGAGGAAGTAGTTCCACCAGGGCGCTAGACTCACCATCAGAAATCCAAGATTCTGTGACGAACAGAAAATCCAACTCCTCATCTTTAAAAAAGTCATTGAGGATAAACGTCTTGTTGGAAACAGACCTTGCGTTGATTAAAGACATCCTGATATTGTCCGACACAGGCACAGCCGTGGAGGGAGACGCGCGCGCCAGCGGGCGCAGGTTATGAAGAACAGCTCCTCCTGGTCTGCTGGTGCGGCGCACAGGTAAACAACTCCAGGTGTTTCCATGGACTGAGCGCGCGGGCAGCTGGCCAGCAGCCGGGCCCCGGGAGCACCACGGGTCAGAGAGGAGATGATCAGATCCAGAGCGAGTCCTGTTAGAATAATCCACACTTTGCCTCAGTTTCACCAAAATCCCTGCACGCTTCCCACGACGTCTGCGACGTTTCCTCCATGGAGAAAGGCCAGGGTCACGCAGAAGGAACGCAGGAATCTCAGATAGGACCGGTGGGGGAGAGTG
>NC_056503.1:22949690-22952984 GCF_014905685.2 Nematolebias whitei
GTAGTGAACTTGACCTGATGTCAAATCTTGACCTTAGGATCATATGGTCAGAAACTGTCATTTCATTGATTTGCATCCAGAAATACAGGTTGATCGATCCTGAGACTTTCTTTCTTGAATTAATCGAGTGGAAAAGACAATTCTCTATGATCATTACTATTTTACAAATGTTTTGATAATCAAAGTGTTTTGGTTCAAACAATGTCTACATGTTGACGTGAACTAACCATTTTTATTTACTTAAACAGTAGTAATGATTCTTATTCCTCAATTCAAAGTGAAATCAAGTTAGAGTACGTTACAGAGTAATGATTCAATTTCTTGATCGTCGGCTTTGAAGTGAGCAAATTTGTAAGTGTGTCAAAGTTTGAGTTTCGGTCAACTGAAAGTTTACTGAAAAGAAATGTCATGTTTAACTTTTACAGCGAGATACTTGGTGAGTGGCTCCACGAAGTCTGGTTTTCCCATGATATCTTTCTGTCTGTTCTTAAACAATCTGAATCTTTTCCTTGACTTTTAATAACACCTTACATCACAAACCACACCTCTGCTTTGGTCCATCGACCAATCAAAAAGCTCTCAAATGAACCGGAAGTGACCCTTCTTAAAAGGTTGGCACTTCCTAGTTCAAAAAGAAGAGTTTTTTGGAATTCAGAAGAGTTCAGCTCAAAGAGTTCAGCTCAGTCTTGAAGCTGCTGTAAGCTCTGTCTTGAAGATGGAGTAGGAGTTCAAAGAAGAGTTTTTGGAATTCAGATGCAGAGAGTTTGGGAGTTCCTGAATGCAGAACGCGGGCATTCAGGATGCTGCTAAATTAGAATCAAGCTGAACCAGAGACGATTTTGGGAATTATAACTTCTGTTTGGATAACCTCACACGACTCCCAAGGTTTTTAGCTGTTCTCACGGAGACGCTGAAAGAGTCAAAAGAAGAGCTCTACACCGACGCTGAAGCTATCGTCTGCAAGGTAAAAGTTCTATCTCGACCAAGCGTACCGTTGGCCCAAGCTGATTTCAATGGAGCGTGCTGTTCTGGTTAAAACAGACAAATTCCCTCACACATCTCTCTCAGATAAACTTCATCTTTCCATCTTTAAACTCTCCTATCTGCTAGAAAATTAATCCAGATGTTTTCAGAAATGTCTTTGGTGTAGCAACGGAAAATCATGGCCGTATGGTTTTCCTGGTTGTAAAGCTGATTAATTATGTCGTTATTTTCCAATTCTTGCCAATTAATGTAAATGTGTGATGTGTTAAACTTGATTCTGTTAATAAATGACCCACTCGCTTGGTGAGTCAAAGATAATTAACGTCTCACGTCCACATTTTATCTAAGTTCAATGCACGTATGTTATACAGTCCAGAAAAATGAAGAACCCGTTTAATGTATGAATATATCTCAGGATATGTCATACTACATATATATATATATATATATATATATATATATAATCTAACCACAGTGATGCCTTAGATTGTGGCTCCAGTCTTTCACCTTGATTTCTGTCACTGAAATGAACTTGGTGACAATTATTCTGTAGAAGTAAAGCATCTTGGGATATGTTTGAGTTTTTTATATATTTTTTTATTCATTCAACATTTAAGTATACAGGTTAATTCCAATGAACCTCAGGGACTTATTTACATGAGAGACCTGGTTTTAACAAAGAGTGATGACAACAGTGGACAACAAAGACAGCAATAGACAACCATAAAGAATGTGTACAAATTGAGAATAACAAGTGAAAATACAATGGTATTTTTTAAAAAAGTAACAAAAAAGAGCTAGGCAGTAAGGCAATGTAGAAAACTAAAAACAGGAACAATGTCTGAATTGTTTTTTTTACCATTAACTTAGCAGATGTTTGATGCTACTTAGAGAGGTCAAGGTTGAAAGCTGCAGATGTTTTTGCAAGATATTCCAGGAAATAGGAGCATAGTAGGAGAAGTCCCTTTTGCCAAGTTCAGTTCTCACTGACGGGACACTGCATGAAATAATGTCCTGAGAGTGCACGCTGTAGCTGCACTCACGCAGTGACATGTAGGAGAAGATGTATGAAGGCAACAGACCTAGAAGTGATTTAAAGATGAAAATGTACTAGTGGGAGAGTCTGCATGAAGATAATGTCCTGTTAACCAGTGAATACAGGGTGCAATGGTGTGTACGATAGTTACAGCCAGTTATGAATCTTAGCACACCATGATAGGCTGCATCCAACATCTGATGGGTGCTTGTCGGAGCGTTCATGTAAATAATGTCACCGTAGTCAATGGAGGGAAGGAAAGTTGAAGTCGCAAGGTGTTTCTTAGCATTCAGAGTTAAACAGGATCCATTTATGAAAAGTAAACCCAGTTTAACTTTCAGATGAGAAGACTGAAGTCATTGTCTTTAGCCATAGCTCAACTGCTGCCTCTGATCCTGTCAACCTGGACTCTCTTCAGCCATATCTTAAGCAGTTTGGTAAAAAAAAAACCTCAAGATGGTTTTAGACTCTGATTTCAAGTTTGACAAACAAATCAACTCTATTCTGCAGAAAAGCTTCTTCCAACTAAGACAGGTAGCTAAGCTCAAGACAGTATTGTCAAGACCCGATCTTGAGAAACTAGCCTTTGCAACGACTCGATTGGAATATTGCAATGCACTCTATGCTGGGGTCAGCTAGGCCTCCATCTCACGTCTTCAGCTCATCTAGAATGCTGCTGCTAGGCTTTTAACCGGAACTCGTAGGTCTGAACATATTACACCAGTTCTGTCCTCCCTTCACTGGCTCCCTGTTCGTACTAGGATAGTCTTTAAAATTCTTCTGTTGACCTTCAAATGCCTAAATGGCCTCACACCCCTTTATCTCTGAGCTACTGGAACCATATGTTCCCTCTTGGGCCCTGAGATCATCCGATCAGTTGCTTTGGGCTGTTCCTAAAATAAGACTGAAGCTCAGAGAAGATCGGGCATTTTCAGTCATGGACCCCAAACTATGGAAAAATCTGCCCCCCAACATTAGGCAGGCCACATCCCTTCTTCAAATGCCTGCTAAAATTGCATCTGTTCTTGCAGGCATTTCACACAGTGTGTGTTGATTTAGTGTTTTGTTATGTTTTTTGTTCGTTTGTCTGTTTGTTATGTTTTGTTCTGTGATCCTATGTTTTAAATGCTTTTAATTAATTATTCAGTATTATCATTAGTATATGGCATTTTTTTCATTAATTTTACTCCCATTGATGTTGTTGTTAAGCACTTTGATAACCATTTCTGTTTTAAATGTACTCTATAAATAGAGTACATTTTTTTTTTTTTTTT
>NC_056503.1:22953084-22957649 GCF_014905685.2 Nematolebias whitei
CGACGCTCTTCCGATCTCGATGATTCTCACTGCATCGTATATGTAAATAAAGTTTGAATAAATGAAACGTGTTCTCTGAATGCCCAGATAATGGTGGCCACTGAGAACCTACTCAGGTTTGGATAGACTTTTTGTCCTGCTTCAGCCATTGACATGCTGTGGACAAAGACTGTTGCTCTAATCTCGTCCACATGGTGCGTGGTTGTCTTGCTCAGCCCACTTGCCCCCTTCCCCCTTGTCCTGCTCCTCTCCCTCCTCTGACTCGAACTCATCTTCCTCTTCCTCCATCCATTGTGGTAGTTTGGAGCCTCCAATAAACTGTGCAGTCTGAAATGGCCTTTATAGGTGTGGTCACATCATTTGCAACGTGTCTTCAATTTTGAGTCGTTGTATTTAATGACTGAAGTCAGGTGTGTTCACTGTGCTTAAGTATTGCTGATTGTGTACCAATTTACATCTCCTGAGCTCAAGATTGAGAGTTTGAACAGTTATTTTTCAAACTGTGTTTTAGCAAGACAAAGCGTGTTTGGAGTCATGAGAAAAGCAGGATGGAGTTTTGTGAATTGTGTCTTTATGTGAAATGTGTTCATGATTTTGGCAAATAGTTTTATTTAATGTGTTCAGGGAATTGGTTTAGATAGTTGGGTTTTATGTTTTAGAAATAGTGAAAAACTGTAAATTAGAGAAAACACATGGCATTGAAATGGATTAAATAAATGGACCATTCCACCAGGAAAGTGTATTTTTCTCATCTTTATTTAGTTGTATTTTCATTGGTCTGGTCAGATGTTGTAACAGTCATGTTCGCCTCTGGCTGAGACATTCACCAAGTCTCAAACAATGCATTTTTTAAAAGCACAATGTAAGGGGACATCTAACACTAAATATTCCAGGGTTTGTATAGATCTAGTCTGGCAACCAGAAGCTCCTGTCATGACCAATTAGAAATGCTGTGTGATTCAAAAGCATACCCACAGGCAAAAAAACAACTCTACCTGTGGCCACTGTCAGTCAGCAGACCATGCAACTCTCCTAACCCTGTGCAGAAAAAAAAAAAAAAAACAGCTCTCTTAAAGATTTGACGAATACTTGAAAATGCATTACCGGAGCATGTAATTTACTACTTGACTAAAACTTAACTAGTAGAAATGAAGTGGTCCCCCCCCCCCCCCCCCACACACACACACACACTCCAACAAAAACAAATTAATTTAATGGTTAAAAACTAATTTAAGTACTTGAATATGATGTATTCCCTCATTCTTGTTCACTTCAAAGAAAACACAGAAGCTTAATAAAAGGCTGTAAAGTTCAACTCATCAAAGTTGTGATTCAACTTTCTGTATTGTGATTTCCCTGCAACTTCAATCAATTATTTTTATTTTTGTTCATTTAGTTTGCATTAAAAGGATCAATCCTTCTCATTTCTTTTTTTTTTTTTCTTTCTTTCTTCTTCTTTCAGCTGCTCCTTTCTTCAGGGTTCAACACAGTGAAATTACTCACATGAAGACAATTGTTTTTACACCGGATGTCCTTCCTGACACAACCACAGACCACCGAGCTACCACAGCCCTCTGTGTGGAGCAGAGAGCTGCTATCTAGGGTGCCCAGGGGAGCAGATGTGGGTTAAGGGCCTTGCTCAAGGGCCCAGAGTGAGGCAAATGAGGGTGTAGGCAGGTGTGGCTATTTCACCTGTGGGTGTGGCTGAGTGATTAGAGCAGTCATCCTCCAATGCAAGAGTTGGTGGTTCGATTCCACCAGCAGTCACATGCTGAAGTGTCCCTGGGCAAGACACTGAACCCCTCATTGCCTCTGATGTGTGTCCCATCGGTGTATGAATGTGATAAAGCTCTGATTATCTCCCCACCCCACAGACCCCAGTCTCCCCACCATCACAGACATCTACACCTCCAGATGCAGGAAGAGGGCCACCTGCATCATGAAGGACCCCACCCACCCAGCACACACACTTTTTGCCCCACTCCCCTCAGGAAGGAGGTTAAGGAGCATTAAGTGTAGAACCACTAGACTGAGGAACAGCTTCTACCCTGAGGCTGTTAGACTCATGAATCTCTAACTAGAATAATCACTGTGAAAAACCATATCATGTTGCTGCTGATCTGTTTCATGTTGCTGCTGATCTGTTTCAATGTTGATGTGTTCATGCGTGCACATCTGCTCACAGACTCATGTTCATGTTTGTGGTGATGTTCAATGTTTTATGTTATGAGTGCTTAGTGTATATTTAGTTTATGTTTTTCTTAGTTCATATCTTAGATGTTATTACTGTTTTTCTTATACATTTTATTGTTGGATGTAACTGGGACCCTGTGTACATAATTTCGCTCCACCACATGTACCACATGGGTGCGAATGACAATAAAGAAACTCTGACTCTGACTCTGACTCTGACTTTCTGGGAGGAGTTTGCATGTTCTCTCCATGCATGCGTGGATTTTCTCTGGGTACTCGGTACATGGGTTTAGTCCCATGTCTCCCCACCGTCTCATTTGTCTCTATGTGTCCCTGTGATGGACTTGCGACATGTACAGGCTGTCCCCCACCTCTCACACAGTGATTGCTGGACATGGGCACCAGTGACCCTCGCAACCCGAAAAGGAAGAAGCGGGTAAAAGATAATGGATGGATGGATTTCCAGTTTCACTGTCTCCTCCTAGAACTGGAATGAGTCAAAGATTTCTCAAACTTTTAACAACTTGGAAGCAAATATACCACATTTTTAAAGTTTAGTTACTTGCGGACGTGTTGACTTTTGTTTGAGACCATAAATATAATTCGGTAACGCCTCAGATGACTCGGAGTGATTCAAGCAAACAGTATGATTTGATGCTGTTTCAAACAAAAAGTCCTGCCAACTCTTTCCATTTTTATTCTGGCACGGTGTCTCAGGTGGAAGAGCTGATGCCTCAATGCCGGGGGCCCTTTTGGGTGGAGTTTGCATATTCTCTTCGTGCATGTGTGGGTTTTCTCCAGGTCCTCCAGTTTCCTCCCACAGACGAACATGCACGTTAGGTTGATTGGTAACTCTAAATTGTCCCTAGGTGAGAGTGAATGGTTGTCTCATTTGTCTCTATGTGTCCCTGTGATGGACTTGCGTCATGTGCAGGTGTCCCCCGCCTCTCACACAGTGACTTCTGGATATGGGCACCTGTGACCCAGAAAGTAAGAAGCGGATAAAAGGTAACGGCTGTATGGATGGATGCTTTTTAATTCCAGCTGGAGTTAAAGTTGTCCAGTCAGAAGCTGAGAGTGGAAACTTGTGTTTCTGCTGCAGGAACCAGTCTGTGTCTCTCAGCTGAGAACAGTCAGCTGGGTTTCTCGCTTTGAGAACGAGTTCAGGGTTGAACTTGCAAATAAACTTGAAGATCACATTTCTAACTTTCGTTTTTTTTTTTTTTATGTGCTGGAAGAGGAAGCCATTTTCTCTTGGATGTATTTTGGAAGTGAAACATGAAGAAGATTGGATGTCAGAAAAGTGATTCAGCAGCGGGGAACAACAACTGAGCCTTTCAGCGGCAACAAAAGGGAGAGAAATTGAGAGCTACAGCTGTGTGTTTTCTCTCAGTTTTTGTTTTTCTGCTTTATGTGTTTTCATCTGCCGTTGATCCAGACTCAAGGTGATAAACATGAAAATAAAAAGCCAGCTTTGTATATTTTCATTTCCTGGTTAGGAGCGTCTTTCAGCGAGCGCTCGCAGAGCTGAAAGACAAGGGCACATTGCACAGTATTTCAGTCTGTGAGGGCGACGTGACGTCCCACTAATGGCTAAAAAGCATCCGTCTTTCAAAACGAGAATTTTAATAAGCTTCTAATTGGGAGAGTTTAACATAAAAAAGTAATTCATAACAAGGTGAGAACTTCTCAAGGTTTTTCTGATTTCAAATGGCTGCTTTGATCGTCAAACCGCAAATTAAAACGGTAATTAAAAAGCAGCGAATGGAAAAAAGTTGCCTCAGATGCTGTCAAAGACAAACAACCCTGACGATCTGAAGCTGAAACACATAAATAAGACCGCACACCTTCACACCTGTCTTACCTGTCGCACTTTTTGACTGGCGGCTGCCATCTCAGTGTGAACGTCTCCCAAACTTGAGTTGAAAAACTTGATTTTTCTGACAAACGGCTGCACTTCACTGCTGCTCCATAAATATTTGAATATGTGATGCAGGATGTGAAATGTCAAAAAACAGAGTCTTACATCAAAAATGTTATTTTCTTACCAGACATGCTTTAATACTGATTAATACCCGACGCGAACACAGATAAGTTATCTAACAAAGTTAAGTCAGGTCCTCTGGATGGATACAAAAAAATAATAAAAAACGTGTTGAAACGTTTCGTTTTTAATCCAAAAGACTTTGTCAGTCTGAAGCTGACAAGCTGTAATAATTTAAATATTCAGTCAAGTAACATTATAGGTCAGTAGGATAATATTTAGAATAAAGTATGCGAGATAAATGTCCACAAATTCTACAAAACTGGTATGTTAAAAAAACCAAATCCATCCATCCATCCATCCATCCATCCATCCATCCATCCATCCA
>NC_056503.1:22957749-22960831 GCF_014905685.2 Nematolebias whitei
ATCCATCCATCCATCCATCCATCCATCCATCCATCCATCCATCCATCCATCCTCTTTAGCCACTTCTTCCTTTTTGGGTCATGAGGGTCACTGGTGTCCATGGCCAGCTATTATTGTGCAAGAGACGGGGGACACCCTGGACAGGTCTTCAGTTCATCACAGGGACACATAGAGACAACCATTACACCGGAGTACCCGGAGAAAACCCACGCATGCACGGAGAGAACAAACTCCACCCAGAAAATTCACCAGCTGGGATTTTAACCAGAGACCTTATAGCTGAGAGGCTCATTTGTGAAGTGTTTATAAAAACTTCACAAACGAAGCTGAATTTGGTCTTTTATACATTCATATATTCATTATATTTCTACATAAAGCATTGCAGACAAATAAAAATGGGCATTTGAACCAACCAGATGCTTATGTCACTTACAGTTCAAGATCATTTTTGATACCAGTTTCATTTTTGTCTGCCTGTCCCATGAAGAGTGCTGTCGGAGCCCGACACTGGACACCAACAAAAGACCTGGAAAGAAAAGAGAAACAACAATTCCTGCAAAAATCTAGTTGAATGCTGAGAGCTGAATGAGATCAGCAAAATAGTTATGAGCATATGACCAAAACTATATATATATATATTTATTTTTTCATTTATATATAGATGTGAAACCCCCACCCAGATGGAGCGACAGGCAGTTCATTTCCAGCGTCCAGCTGAGCCGGAGCCGTTCTGTCTTCCAGCTTCTCTCACATTATTTTATGGCACTCGAGTCGACGGGGAGCAGAAAGCCTCAGAGCCAAACTGTACCTACCGCTGGATGAATTTCCAGCTCTGATAATATTACATTTCTTTTGTGCGGAGAAGAAAATCAGTATTCTAACCCAAAGCAAAAATATGATTAATTGCCTCCTGCTCGAGCCCAGGCGTAAGGGTAATAAGCTCTACAGGAGGAGTTACTCTTTTCAAGCTATTCAGCGCTGCTCGCGTATGTGCAAATACATTTTTTAATGTATGCACTACTTAGAAATATCCACAGAAAATTGAATTTGGATAACTACATGTGTAAGTACCAAACTCATTTCAGATGAGCCTAAATGAGAGCAGAGAGAGAAAGAAAAGGCAAGCCTGCAGCTCTTTGATACACCGAACAAATAGCAGCTGTGAAAGCTCCCATTTTTCTTTAGCTTTTTGTGTGCAGACTCAAATGCCAAAGCCAGGGAATCTTTTCATTACATTCCGGCTCAGACACACTCAAATAAATGCACCTTTTTCTCACTGTAATGTCTGTTAAATATTTCAGGGATTTCCGAGGAGAGCTGCTGAGGCGAGAGGTTGATCTGCTCAACATTCGTCTTGCCGTGTTTTTAGAAAACAGTCGGCGTGTCGGCGAGGCCGTGGAGCCGCGCATCCGATGCTGTTGATAAACCGCAAGGCCTCCTGAAGAACACGTTCTAATAAAGAGAAGAGGTCTGATTCTGCTGCAGGGATTTTTTTTTTTTTTTACGGCTCAGTACCTGTAATCCCAGCGTTGGTTCAAAGTTTCCTCAGATAAAAACAGCATTGCTTCCTTAGTCACATCCTGTCAACAACCTGGTTCTGGAGTCAGATCCTGTAAGCAAACTGTTGTTTTTTGGGTCCTCTCCAGTAAATTCAACAACGGTTCCAGAGGGACCTCAAGTAAACACAGCGTTGATTCCAGGGTCACTACCGGCTAATGTGGCATAGCTTCTCAGAATTCAAACCAACATCTATACGATCTCTATGTTGATGGTAGATTTGCCTCATTTGAGCAGCTGGTAAAACTGCTGGCATAACTTTTCAGAACCTCACTAACCTACGCAAGACGAAGTCTTGACATTATCAAACGTTTAAAACCCCTTAAAGAAATTAAATACAATTTTGGCAATGTATTGATACCTTCTCTGGGACATGTGGTAAAACTGTACATCCATCACTACTCATCTCACGGTTTGGGGTGGTCCCTGTGGACACGTCCTTCAGCAAGTATGAGAAGGATGTGCTTGCTTTTGGATCTATTCTGGCCAGGAGGCTCATTTTGTGCAATTGGAAAGACCCACAACCCCCAGCATTTATGGTACATTGACTGTACTTATAGAGCATCTTTCTATCTTATTCAGATACTCAAAGCGCTTTACACTACAATCTGTGCCTCATTCACCCATTCATACAGCACTCTACTAGATCTCTACAAAGCTAACTGAGCAATTTATTCTAAAGAGACTAATCAGTGCTTTAGATCACATTCATACACCGATGGGACACACATCGGAGGCAATGAAGGGTTCAGATTCTTGCCCAGGGACACTTGGGCATGTGGCTGCTGGTGGATTCGAACCCCCAACTCTTGCATTGGAGGACGACTGCTCTAACCACTCAGCCACATCCACCCATTTACACAATGGATAAGGGAAGTCATGCATCATATTCATCTGGAAAATATCAGATATACCCTGAAAGGTTCTGAAAAAAAGATTTTGGGATACTTGGCAGCCTTTCGTGACATATGTTGAAAATATGTAAATACCCGTATGGGGACATTTGTGTGTGTGCGGATGATCCGGTGTGGGTGGGGAGGGGCGGGAGGGTTTCCTTGTTTTTGTGTGTGTTCTCTGGTCTGTTGCGTTTGTGTTGAAAAAAATAAAAATAAAATAAAAAAGACCTTTATTAAAAAACTAATTCAAACCAACACAAGGAGCTTAAAACTACAAATATCACATTATTTTCAAAAATTAAACAAAATGCCAACAAGGCAGCAAACTAAACTTTACAAAACACTCAAGGAGGAGAACATGATAGCACACAAGAAAAAACAGAACAAGGCAGGGAATCCAAAACTGCATAACTGGTGAGTTATGAGATACAGATATTAGATTTTATAGACTGGGGATAATGGGAAGAGTGACTACAGCTGCGACCAGTGAAACCAGAAACAGGTGTGACTGGCAGTACTGACTGAGGAGCAAAAACAGCTAAGGAGGAGTGGTGATGGCATGAAGGAAACACAAAGAACTATCCATCCATCCATCCATCCATCCATCCATCCATCCATCCATCCATCCA
>NC_056503.1:22960931-22964605 GCF_014905685.2 Nematolebias whitei
TGTATTTATTTTTTTTGCAGACCCCCATTCACCGGCTCCTGGACCCCTGGTGATCCAGGGACCCAAGTTTGAGAACCAGAGGGGCATATATTACAAATAATGAGGTTTTTATTATCAAACTTTCTGCTTGAGCATAACAAGTCTCTGATTTTAATACTGCAAAGTTTCAGGAAACAAAAAATAAAACAATCCACTTTCCTGCAGCCGTGTTGGTAGGACGTGTTTCCTGGTGCAGCTGGAGTCCACCTTGGGTCCAGTCAGGAGTTTAAATGAGTCCAAATAGTTGGCGTCATGACAGCTGGAATAAAAGAGAAATCATGTTTATGTTTTTCTGCTCATATTTCAGACAGTTTTTCCTCCGTATTCATAAGACACGAGCAGGAAGTTTCTGGATATGGGCCATCAACCTGGCTCTGCTGTGAAGCTGGATTATTCACACATTCGACCTCCAACCCTGAACAACAACAAACAGCTCAGCGCTCGCCGCTCGGCCTGCTTGCCGCTCGGCAGATTGGACGATTACGGGTCGTGACACCAGCCGTTTGGCGCGAACGTTCATCTCACATCTTCTCCGAGGTCAGAAATAGACTCCACCGTCTCAGTAATTCCTCCCGTATAGAAAATATTTGACATTTCCCTCTCAGTAACACACTTTTTTTTTAAAAGAGTTTTTAGATTACAATGTGTGCTGAGAGCGGGGTGACTCACAGAGGAAGCAGATAGAAAACAGCTACAAGGACGCAGCTGAAAGTTTCTTTTCACTCACTGTGAAGCACCATCTCTTGCTTTTCAAACGTGATGAATGCACAGACCTGACTGGTTTGTTTGAAAGAAAAAACGTTTTCATGGGGGGGTCAGTGACCATTTCTTGAGAAGATAATCTGAAGTCTTCACTTTAGTGAATGCAGGAACAATGAAAGAGAGTCTTCAAAAGGCAGCCTTTTTCTCCTCTCGTGAACTCCTGCAGATAATTCACGGCAGAGATCAGAGCAAGCGTTTACCGAGGAGAGAAGGTGCTGGATGATGAATAATGGAGAGCAGGATGCAGCCGGATGACGAGGCTGATGAAGTTTACCTGCCTGAAGCTTTTATGCATCTCGGACTTCCTTAGGAGAAAAACAGGTAAGAGTCTGACGGTTAAAATAAATAAATAAATAAAATAAACTCAAAAACAAACTGTTTATGGTCTTAAACAGAAACTTTTTGCATTACATGATTTATAAACAAAAATGCATCTACTGTTAAAAAGTCATCTACCTCTTAGAAAACATAATTTGTTGCTTAATATTGACAAAATTTGGGGTATGATAGTATAATTCTAAATAAAATATTCACAATTATTTAATTTAATGCAAATATAGAAAATGTTACTGAGAACACATTTAGACAATCGTTCTTTCAAATATGTCAGTTTTTCCTAAACTCAGAACAGATTTTAAAACCATTTGCAAAGAACATATATATACATATATATATAGCTATTTTAAACCCTTTCCACACTCTTACAATATTCTAAACAATATTTTGAAACTCTAAATGCTCTAAAAAAGCAGAGAATGTCATGATTCCAGCTCTCTGTCGGCTGCACTCTCGGCCACGCCCACTTCTCAGCTGATCTCCATGCAAAGCAGAGACAGATCAGCTGATCAGCTGCAAGACGAAGCTTCTCCCAAAGCTGTAGGCTGCACACGCTGCACATAAGTGCAACAGGTGCTAAATAATTTAAAATAAATTATTTTAAATAAAAATTCCATGCCGTTCTTGTGGCTCATTCATCAGTCAACCACTGTGTGTCATGTCCAAACTATGGAAGTACATATGTTTAAATATATGTGTAAATATATTCAGAATACAATTTTAACCTAAAAAATTGTCATTGTTTGACATTTTATTTGTTATTTTCACTTAAAGCTAAAAATCCACACTATTATTTCAAAGTGAAGACATTTTCAATAGCTGATTTTCAGTTTAACTTTTCAGTGTTAAAAAAAAAAATGGCACATAAAAAATTTCAACCTTTCAAAATTCAAAATCAATACTTTCAGTCTCCTGAGACTGGCTACATTTTGCTGTCTGAAATTCAGCATCTAAAAAATCAGTGTAAAAAAGGCAGGGTTACTTCAGGTCACAGGCGTTAGCAAAGGATGTCACAATCCAACACCCACATCTGCTTTCTTAGTCACGTGACGTTACACTTGTTGCGCTGATTTTGAAGGAAAACAGTATCTTTGAGGTGGTCATGGAAGCTAAGGCTAAGTCAATGGTGAGTTTAATGCTGTCATTTTTCTGTAGTTTTTGTTGTTTTTGGTTTTTGGGGTTTTTTTTTGGGGGGAGGGGTTACACATCAAGTTTGATACTGCATAAACCATACTACAGAAAAATGAAAGCATTAAACTCACCGTTGACTTAACCTTAGCTTCCATGACCGCCGCGGAGATGCTGCCCAAAATGAAACCAAGGAATAAACCTAATTACAAACTGTAAATAATCAATAAATAACTGAAGACTTACAGATACTGACATCCAGGTGACTCCCACAGTAACAGAGTGGAGATCTTTAGAGTTTGAGTTGAAGTTTTTCTCTTCTGTCTGGGAGCTGAAACTCCACCTGCCGCAAACAAACACAAACTTCAACATGAAGTGGAAGAGCGCAGATCAAAGACGTGAAATGTTTCCACGCCGTCGACCTGAAGGTGCTCCGAGAACATCAAGTGAGGAGCCGGAAGACGTCTGAGGGGAGAACGCCTCAAAGTGCATCCATCACTCAACCCCCTCCCCCCACAATAGATGCTTGATTGTTGGCAGTTCGGGTGGTCAGGCGGGACAGTTTAACCGAAGCAGTCCTTTTTTTTTTTTACATGGACATTTTTAATTTCCCTTTCACAGCTACTGTGCCAAAAAAGTAATTCTTAAAATATTTACATAAAATAAAAACTGAAATTATGTGTCTTTTTTTTCCTAAATAAAGCCTGTTAAAAACTGTTTTTGTGTTTTCACAAGTCTGTTGTTGTTGTTGTTGTTGTTGTTGTTGTTGTTGTTGTTGTTGTTGTTGTTGTTGTTGTAATCCACTTTAATAGGTTTTTATGATGTGAATTAAAATTTTTACAACCGGAAACAGTTCTGAAACTATATATCAAATCAAAATCAATCCAAATGTATTAACCACATTTAAAAACAGCTAAAGAGCAAAAATATAACATCAAACACAAGAGATCATGAAAACAAACAAACAAAAAATATATAAATATATATATATATATATATATATATATATATATATATATATATCTTTTAGACATAAATGTACAATTATACCTGAAAAATCTAAAATCAGTTTTACGTATGTTGATATTTGCTTTATAGAATATTTCCTAAATGTAATTGTAATAATAAATAAAAAAAAGTTCCCTATAAGTGAAACCAAAGGAGATAATCTGATGAAATGAAAAAAAATGTCAGAAAATAAATGTTTAAATTATTAAACCTGGAATAAAAGTGATTGAACATCAACTTAATGGAAGAATTTGGTTTAAAAAAAAAACTTAAACCATCATGCTTGACCATCCGAGGGGGGTTGTTGTGTTGATTGTACATAATTTTGATTGTCTACTTCATGGGTTTATTGTTGCCCGTGGGGGCCCGTGGGGGCCCGTGGGGGCCCGTGGGGGCCCGTG
>NC_056503.1:22964615-22965366 GCF_014905685.2 Nematolebias whitei
GCCCGTGGGGGCCCGTGGGGGCCCGTGGGGGCCCGTGGGGGCCCGTGGGGGCGGTGTCTACAGTAAAAAGGTTTTCCTGTTCCATCAACGAAAGCGTTTCAAGACAGTTGTGATTAAATCAAACAGCCACCGTCTGAACAATGACCCAAAACAACACAACGTTCAGACACGAACATCTGTCTCTGGGAGAAGTGACCAGATTCTGTCTGAACCTGTCAGGATCTGAGTTTTTTCTTAATTTGTTAAAAGTCTTTAGTGTTTTTATTGATTTATTTATTTTGAGTTACACGTTAAATGATTTGTTTGCTGATTACTTCTGTAAGTTGTGTTTTTATTTTATTAGTTCTTTGTGGGGCAGGATGGTGGTGCAACTGGTAGAGCTGCTGCCTCTCAGTGAGCAGGTCCCTGGTTCAAACCTCGGTCCAGGGGCCCTTCTGGGTGGAGTTTGCATGTTCTCTCCGTGCATGCGTGGGTTTTCTCCGGGTACTCCGGTTTCCTCCCACAGACCAAATACATGCATGTTATTGGTAACTCTAAATTGTCCGTAGGCGTGAGTGAGAGAGTGAATGGTCGTTTGTCTCTGTGTGGCCCTGTGATGGACTTGCAACCCGTCCAGGGGGTGCCCCGCCCCTCGCACAGTGATAGCTGGACATGGGCACCAGCGACCCCCGTAACCCAAAATGGAATAAGCGGGTAAACATAATGGATGGATGGATGGATGGATGGATGGATGGATGGATGGATGGATGGA
>NC_056503.1:22965466-22966844 GCF_014905685.2 Nematolebias whitei
AAAAACACAAGATGGCGTTGTCCAGCGTGTAGTGACCTGTCACTGGGAAATGTTCCTCGACGCTTACCTTGGAATAAGACTGCTGTCATCTTCTCCTCGGGGAGGAGAACTCACCGGACGACCGGAGGTCGACTGCCGGGCCAAGCATCCTTCACAAGGTTGGTCATTTACACAATTTATCTTCTTTGTTCTTCTGACAGTGCTATATTAGCTCGCTGAAGAAAAAATGGGAGCCGATTTCCCGCTCTTAACGTAATTTATACGGACCGGGTGGGGCCCACACAGCAGGTGGGCGTGGACTAATTTTTTCAGTGCTTATGCTCTGCATAACGGGATAAACCCACTAAAGCGAAGGCCTTAAAGGGCGAAGCTTATACGACATAGAACTTCAGTCTTGTCTGTGTTCAAAAGGAGAAAATTAAGGGTCACCCAGTGTTTTATGTCTTTAAGACATGCTTGTAGTCTAAGTAGCTGTTTGGATTCATTGGGTTTAATTGACAAATATAACTGTGTCATCAGCATAACAATGAAAATGTATCCCATGCTGATCCCATACTAGTAGCTAGTTGTGCTTTGTGTTAAAAAGGTCTGTACCTATTTTGCTTTAGAAACTCTGTGTATGTCCAGGCCTGAGCTACAAACAAAAAATAATTACACATTTGAGTTTTGGTTCAACTTCAACAGAACAAGTTTGTGAGACCAAAACAAATGATCAGAATGAAATCAATTACCGAGATTCCATTATTAGCTTTAATATTTGATTGTTTACTTGTTAGTGCATATTGTTTTCTCCTGGAAAAGCAGTTTTCTTTTCCTAATTGTGGCCCCTGAATACACAATGATAAACATCATTAGTCTAGATTTGAATGCATAGAGAAGATGTCAACACTTTTACACACTAACAAAGATGAGTTTGCTAAAAGATCATACAAATAAGTTAAAAAAAAAAAAAAGCTGCTCCACAGCACACTACAAACTCAATGCTTGTTAATGTCTTCCACAGAGGAGCATTCATTGTGCTAACACACACAAGCTATTAATGATAGAATGTAGGAGGATGCAAAGACAGCATGGGCTGTGGAGCCCCTTATAATCTCCCCCCAGAGTGACAGAATGAGTTTCCTCCCCATCTCACAGTGAGACGGCTCTTTGTGTCCTTTAGATTTCCAATCTTTCTGATGATGTGTGGGTTAGGAGAGATCCTCTTTGTGTCAAGCCATAAGACTTAAAAGCAAAGTTAGATCTGGATGCATCTGAGTTCTGAGTCTGTGCATGATGGTGGTGGGGGTTAGGGTTGAGATGAGCTAGAGTGAGAAAAAAGGTAGACAATGAATATATATATATATATATATATATATATATATATATATATATATAT
>NC_056503.1:22966944-22968047 GCF_014905685.2 Nematolebias whitei
GTTATATATATATATTCAAGAACATATAAAATGCTGTTTTACCACATATAAAAAATATAAAAAAACTTTCAAATGAAAAAAAAAAAAAAAAAAAAAACCCACCAGATTACTGAAACTTTTAAATTTGAGTCCAAGTATAAAGAGAAGTATGCAACTTTGAATTTTTCATTTTAGCTTAGAAAGAGAGAGAGGAAAAAAAAAGCTAACAAATTACCTTTACACAAAATCTCATGTTTTAATGTCATTACATAGTTATATGTAAAAGAGAAATGTTTGCTGAATGGCACAGAACATGATGTCTTGGACGTGTACAGCAGGAAAAAGCTCAAATGAAAGAAGCCTGAACACATGTGAGTGACCAGATGGAGAGGCCCCTCTCAGGGTGACCCACTCCTCCAGTCCAGAACTTCTCCTGCCATCACTTGCATCTCTCGTCCTTTCCTCTCTCCTTCTAGCTGTCACTACCAACACTACTGCTCCCACCTCTTGGATTGCTATATTTGTGACTGTGTCTACTGGCGTGGAAAAAGCCATCATCTGGGCCACTAAATCTGGAAATAGAGTACTCGCTGAGGTCGACCAGAGACAGGACTTGTACTGTGCCACTCTCCGAGCCAAGGGTCTAGGGGGCAATGAGTTCCACCTTGTGGGAAACCCATAGTTGCTTCTGGCTATTTTCTCAACATTCACTCTGGGACCTGACGTGCTCTGAAGCTAAGACAACACTTCCCACTGACTGAGGACTTCCCAGACTCTTGTTGCTGCAGAGCTGTGAGACAAGTTCAGATGTCTGCTACTTTCTTCCTGAACATTTGAATTTCTACTAAACTGGAGATTGGATGCATGAATCATTAAAGATGGTAGGATGCAACCCAGACAACCACTTAGGTAAACAGAAGGAGCTTTATACAATTGTTAGATTTCGATCCCCGGTCATTGCACATCTCATGGTGTCTCTGAGCAGGACACCTAATCCCAAATTACTCCCTGGGCGCTATCATAGCTGCCCACTGCTCCACCTGTGTACATCCCAGGTGTGATGAGTTAAATGCAGAGAGCCAATTTTGTCTTTGTATGGGAACATACAATGATGACAACACATA
>NC_056503.1:22968147-22969785 GCF_014905685.2 Nematolebias whitei
CTTTTTCCCATTCAGAGTTGCAACAGGTTAAAAATACAAGAGGCCCTGGAGGTGCTGGGAGAAAAAGCTTACAAAGTTGGACTCGCTCACTTCTCATGTCTCACAAAAAAATCCCCTGGTATTCAGGGACCAGGAGATTCTCGGGTCTGGTGGTTAGGATCTGGTGATGCTTCGTCTGTCTGCAGACTTATTCACCTCCTTTGCCAAAAAACTTGAACAGTGTTGTTTGCCTGCTTGGTTGTTTTAGAGTTATGCATTCTGTTGTGATATCAGGCAGCAGTGGGCCCGAGGATGCAGACAGAACTTGAATAACTCAAAAGTAAAGACAAACTTAGACTTATTGACAAAAACAGCCGATGGTGAGATGGCAAATTTACTTACAAAAATAACCCAAAGAAACTAAAGTAAAACACAGAGAGTCTGATACAAGAGATCGAAAAAAAAAAAAAGCTTTAATTTGTTTAACAAAGTTCAGCATTCTATTCAAATGAAAATAAAATATACTATTTGGAAACCAAACAGACAGACAAAGAAGAAGTCAGTAAAGGAAAAAAAAAAATGAAATCCTCTTTGTTTATAGCAAAAAGTAATGAACCCATTGGGCCAGCATTTTAGATTGTCATGTACACCTGAAGAGGCAGGCCATGGAGTGAAGATCTTCTGTTCTGAAGGTATGTGAATCCAGTGACCTGTGAAAGGAACTTCACAACTATTAGCCTTAATGGAGTTTGCCAGCTCTGTAATTAACTGTGCAGAACTGGGTTAGTCTTAAAAATGCAACCCCCAGAATGTAACTGATGCATATTTCACCCTTCTAGAAAGTGTTTGCACTGTTCCCAGTTAAAAAGGTCAAACTGCCAACTGGCCCAAAGGGACGACTTTATGATTCCCATCATTATATATGTCTGAAAATGTGATAGATATTTAAAAATATGGATGAATAATGTGGAACATGAAAATATATATTTACAATGAGTAGACTGCTTTTCATATAGCTTGAAGTTATGGTTTATAAATTCACTAAAAGTATTTTTAAGAGTTGTTAGACATTGAATTGTTAGCAAATATGCAAACGTTGCAGTATAACAATGACACATTGATGAGCTCATGAAACGGCTGTGAAGCATTTATGCTGCCTGCCATAATCATTTGGTGCGCTGCACTAAAACTAGAATTGCTGTTCACCATTGAAATTAAATATTATTTCCCTTTAAATGTTTACAGATGAACACAATTGATAAGCATATACTCCTGCTAATAAATCTTTAATGAACTTTAGTTCATCATTAAATTTCTGATCAAGCATATTCTACAAAAACATATCTTTAAAATTTTAAACCTTTTCTTCATCATTTGATGTATTTGCACAGATTATAATTCTTGTTTTGTGATTTGTACATCTGTGGGTTAGAATAAAGTTGAACTAAAGGCTGTAGCGCTTCTTTAAACATATTTGAGAGAAATATTCCTGAGAGATCCAATAATTTTGTGTATTTTTTATGATTTTTCAGCTGAGTTAACTTTAACATATTATTTAATAGTCATTAAAGTGAAAACAGGATTTCATGATAAAGCTTGCACCGTTTACTTATTTAATTATTTTTTTAATCTTCACTGATTTAAAAAAAAACAAAAACA
>NC_056503.1:22969885-22980350 GCF_014905685.2 Nematolebias whitei
TGTGGACCTGTTTGCGACGCGAGAAGAACGCTCAGTGTCAACTATGGTTTTCCCTGAGCCCGCGAGATGATCCATCGCTGGGGGGGGACGCATTTGCTCACAGCCGGTGGCCCAAAACGCTTTTATACGCGTTTCTTTTCCCCCACCTCCTCTGTTTTTTACGGTTCCTGAACCGAGTTCAGGATGAGGGATTGACAGCTCTCCTGGTGGCTCCCGGCGTGTGAACGCACCATGGTTCCCAGGCCTGCAACGTCTGTTGTCGGGTCGCCGTGGAACTGTCGTGGAGGGAGGATGCTCTCCTTCAGGCAGGAGGAGCGACCAAGAGTTACCCAGAAATAGGTCAACACCTGTGGGTCTGACCGCTGAGCGGTCCCACTTAGAGGATGGGTCTCCCTCAGGAGATAGTGTGCACAATTCAAGATTCACGTGCTGCATCTACCACAGTTCTGTACACATCAAAGGGGACGGCTTTTCAGCGCTGGTGTACAGAGAAGGTTTAGAGGCCACCTCATGCCTTTTAGGCGGCGTGTTGTTTTTTTCTACAACAGCTGATGGATAGGGAGTTGGTTTTCAGTACGCTTTAACGTACAGTTGCAGTCATCTATTCCTGCCACGAAGGTTTCGGAGACAGAACAGCTTTTAATCACCCGCTGATGAAGCGTTTTTCTAAAAGATGTTCAGAGACACAGGCCTGCTTCATGTCCACTTGCTCCACAGTGGGATTTAACGCTGGTCCTGCGAGCCCTGATCAAAGCTCCAATTGAGCTTCTGGATCAGGTTTCATTTAAATTCTTGTCTCTTTAAACAACCCTTCTGCTGGTTTTAACACCCGCTAAGAGGGTGAGTAATTATCTGCCCTCTCTGTTGCTTCGTCATGCCTTAGAATTTAGGCTGACGGGCAGCTCAGCTGATTTAAGACCAACCCAGTTTTTATGCCTAAAACATCACGAGCTCTTTTAAATCAAGAGTGATATCGTTGGAGGGGTCTTTTCCCCCCCACAGATCAGAAGAGGAAGCATCTTTTCATCTTCTCTGCCCGGTGCGGGCGTTGACGTGTTACATAACGCGCACAGCTGCAATGCGTTTCAAACTCAACAATTGTTTGTGCATTATAGAGATGCTTCTGCAGGTCGCCGTTATCCATCCAGCGCTTGTCACTCTGGCTGTGTGAGGCCTTTTCTGAAGCCTACAGAGCATCAGATTTAGGGCCTCCTGTCAACCTCTAAGCACACTCGACCAGGGGTATCGCATCTTCGACTGCTCTGCATAAAGGTATGTCAATGTAGGACATTTGCACTGCGGCTGCATGGTTTACACCCTGCTCATTTATTCGCTTTTACGTACGTGATGTAACGGCTCGTTCCATGACACATTCTGTCCTTAGTGCTCTAACAGAATGAATATTGTTGTTCTCATGGAACTCTGTTTAAGCTCACTTCTGTCTGCATGCATTACAGTGTGAGATGTTGTTTTCAGTCACAAGTCGTGTCTGTGATTTTGGTTCTATTGTCACTAATCAGTTCATGATTATTGTTACCAATCAGTTCATTTGATTAATAATCAATTTATGGACATTAATCTGTTTATACTGTTCAGCCATGAACCAGTTGGTTCATGCCCCCCCTCCTTT
Source organism: Nematolebias whitei (assembly GCF_014905685.2). NCBI lineage: Eukaryota > Metazoa > Chordata > Actinopteri > Cyprinodontiformes > Rivulidae > Nematolebias > Nematolebias whitei. Next base: position 22,971,516 of record NC_056503.1, read on the forward strand.
CAACTTCTTCTTCCCGTTGAAAGTTTTCCGGGGTATTCATGCTTTGTCAGAACGCATAGCTACACAACATGCGTCTGTGCATGGCACATAATTACGCGATGCGTAGTTATGCACACGGGGAGCTGAGTGACAAGACGTTTTTTTGGGCAAGCTTCCGCTTCTTACTGTGTTCGAATGGACCCAGTGAGGCGAGGACCACATCGGCTTCGCCCTTTACCCACTCAAGCGAAGGCCTTAAAGGGCGAAGCTTATACGACATAGAATGTTGGTTACGTACTGTAACCCCAGATTCTATGAGTATAAGCGTAGCCCTTTAAGCGTCGGGCCTCACAGGCTCCTAAATGGCTGAAGAAAAAAGCTTTTTTGGGAGCCGATTTCCCGCTCTTAACGTAATTTATACGGACCGGGTGGGGCCCACACAGCAGGTGGGCGTGGACTAATTTTTTCAGTGCTTATGCTCTGCATAACGGGATAAACCCACTAAAGCGAAGGCCTTAAAGGGCGAAGCTTATACTCATAGAATCTGGGGTTACAGTACGTAACCAACGTTTTGTTTTTTGGACCTGAGCACCTTAGGAATGACTTTTTCAGTCGTTGTCCCTCCTTAGATGACACTAATCTGGCCCTCAGCTCTAATGTTAAAAATCTTGGTGTTATTTTTGATCAGGACATGTCTTTTATCCCCCACATTAAAAACGTTACTAGAACTGCCTTCTTCCGCCTGCGTAATATCACTAAAATTAGAATCATCTAATCTAAAAATGATGCAGAAAAACTGGTCCATGCATTTGTCATGTCTAGACTGGACTATTGCAATGGTTTATTATCTGGATGTCCAAATACTTCCTTAAAACATCTTCAGTTGATCCAAAATGCTGCTGCCAGAGTCTTAACTGGAGTTAGTGGGAGAGATCATATCTCTCCAGTTTTAGCTTCTCTCCATTAGCTCCCTGTCAAATCCAAAATAGAATTCAAAATCTTACAAAGTACTTCTAACCTACAAAGCTCTCAACAACCTGGCTCCATCTTATATTACAGATCTTATTGTTCCATAGTTTCCTAACAGAGCACTTGGCGCCCAGGCTGCAGATTTACTTGTGGTTCCTAGAATTTACAAAAATGGAATGAGAGGCAGATCCTTCAGTTATCAGGCTCCTCTCTTGTGGAACCAACTTACAATCACTGTCCGTGAGGCTGACACATTATCCAGTTTTAAAACTAGGCTTAAGACTTTCCTTTTTACTAAATCCTATAGTTAGGGTCGGCTTGGGTTTCATGAGCTTTCCCTTAGTTTTGCTGCTATAGGCTTAGACTGCTGGAGGACAAACTGACCACACTTTTCACTCTGCTACTGTCTTTACTTACTCTGCTCAACCTGTTTTGTATTTGTAATTATTTTTTTCTATCCTTAACATGTTTTTTTGTTTTTTTTGTCTTTCAGATACACCTGGACCTATACCTGGACCTACCATTCTATGTTCGTCTGTCTCTCCTTCCTGTCCTCTCAACCAGCCGGTCAAAGCAGATGGCCGCTTGTCCTGAGACTGGTTCTGCTGGAGGTTTCTTCCTTTTAAAAGGGAGTTTTTCCTTTCCACTGTTGCCACTGTGCTTGCTCAGGATGGGAGACTGCAACGAAGTGAAGATTCAACTTGTCTGCTGGATTCCTTAGATAGAGAACTTTACTAATTGGCTTTTATGTATGTGAATGTTCGTTAAGTGCCCTGAGACAACTTTGTTGTGATTTGGCGCTATATAAATAAACTGAATTGAATTGAATAACCACTTGATCAATAACAAAAAATCTGTTTTATTGTGGGTGTGACAACAGTACAAATACTTACAGGAGTTCCAAAAAATTTCAATCTGGTCCTCTGGACATTCAAAAAACAAAACAAAACAAAGCAAAACAACAAAAAATGTAGAAACGTTTTGTCTCTCATCCAAGAGACTTCCTCAGTCTGAGGTGCTGTTTTCAGCTCAGTCTCTTAAATAGCACCATCTCAGAGTGGATCAACCAGTTTTGCTGCTGACAACCAAAACCAGCTGATCACATGCTCAAGAAGGACCATCAGCCTAACAATGGATCATTAGCACACTAATGGATGTTTACTGTTCACAGAGGGCTGAGTGATACTAGCAATCACAGCATTGTAAGAGGGGGACAATTGAACCCGGAGGCCTCCACCCCTGTTTAATGATGGACGATTTCTTTTCACAAAGATGGCCTCCTTTACCAGATTGAAATTTTTTGGATTTTTCTACCTGGATTATTGAGCATGCATCAGGACACTTACAGGAGTTATCAGCAGGGCTGTAAATAGTAACACAACAGGCAGAGAGCTTTAAGCACAAAGTTTATGGTACTTTAACACAGTTTTGTATCTTGCCACATACATCAGCATGTTGTGTAATTTTTTATTATCATCATCATTATTATTATTATGATTATTATTGTTAAGTCCAGCTGGTGTCCTGAAAACAACGTGAGCTATGTAACTTGGAGTGCTTTTTGGGAAAACCTGATCTGATGTGGATAGATGGCATCCATTCTACTTTGTATGAAGCCAGTCTTTCTAGAAATTTGAATGATTTTGCTAGTCATCCAAATTATTGACAACTCGGGGTCCAGTCCAAGAAGCAGAGTTTAGTCTTACACACCTCTCTACTGGGATGACGAGCATGTTTTAAAGACCTAAACACTTGTGTGACCGTTAATTTCTGCTTTTAAACTCAGACAAGACTGAGGTTTTGGTTTTTGGATCTGAGCACCTTAGCGATAAATTTTGCAATCTTTCACCACCTCTGGATGGCATTAGTTTCACATCCAGTTCTAAAGTTAAAAGCTGTTATTTTTGATAAGGACATGTCTTTTATCCACAACATTAAAAACGTTACTAGAACTGCCTTATCCCACCTGCGTAATATCACTAAAATTAGAAACATCTAAAAATGATGCAGAAAAACTGGTTCCTGCATTTATCACATTTAGGCTGGACTATTGTAATGGTTTGTTATCTGGGTGCCCAAATATATATTTTAAAAATCTTCATTTGAGCCAAAATGTTGCTGCCAGATTCTTAACTGGAGTTAGTAGGAGAGATCATATCTCTACAGTTTTAGCTTCTTTCCATTGGCTCCCTGTCAAATCCAGAATTTAATTCAAAATCTTACTTCCTACAAGGCTTTCAACAACTTAGCTCCATCTTATATTATATATCTTATTGTTCCATCATTTGCTAACAGAGCACTTCAATATCAGACTGCAGGTTTACTTGTGTGTTATGTTCTCACTGCATAACATAATTATTATATACACAACGGACCTTCCCAAAAGTAGAATGTGAGGAAGAGTTTTCAATTATCAGGCTCCTCTCTTGTGTAACCAACTTCCGTTTTCTGTCTGTCAAGTCTTTTCTTAAACCAGTGCTGATCTGACTTAAAAGATCCAGGAAGAAAGCAGCCATAGGCTCAGCTCACTTCATCATCTTTATTAATTATTTTTCAAAGATAGTATCTGCAGCAGTAGCAGCAACATCAGTAGCTTGAAAACCAGTGCGTGTCTACTCTTTTCCTTGCAGTGATTCATTCAAAGATTACAAAATAATCAACGTCAAAGTCAAAGTTTCTTTATTTGTCGGTGGCACCACATGTGGTACATGTGGTGGAACGAAATTGTGTACATATGGTACCAGTTACATCCAACAATAGTTTATATGGTAAATAAAAACAGTAATAAGGTCTAAGATATGAACTAAGAAATATGTTAACCTAAGAATGCCCTAAGCACTAATAACAAAAAAGGTTGAATCATGTCATCTGGACTTCGTTTTTTTGTTAAAAAGAAACGTTTCGCCCCTCATCCAAGAGGCTTCGTCAGTCTGAGGCCTAGCCATCTGGTATTACCCAGAAGCCACCCTGACTCTTGTGTTTCAAGCCTGCCTCAGATACCCCTGAAGTCTGGCCTTTTCACTAATGGTTTCAAAAACACAAAGTTTGTTTTCTCAGTCATCCAGATATATAACAACATTGTTATATACCTGGATGACTGAGAAAACAAACTTTGTGCCTAAGCACTAATAGTACAAAAACACTACGCCGAATAACAGCAGCACTGTAATGATTTCAGGGAACCCAGATTGGTACGAGACCCGGAATGAGACAAGACTCCACAAGGTAAAAATTTTTTTAACAGTGTTTATTATGTACAATTGAATATATACAAGTGGTCCTCTGGAGTCCCTGGGAAACAAGGAGAAGGTCAGGTGGGTTGAAGTGAGGGTCGAATCTCGCAGCTTGATAGTGCTTTATTTTCTCTTACAGGTTTGATGTTTGGTTAGAGCGTCGAGGCAAATCCAAATGGTTCCAGAGAGAGATGAAGCGGCACGGCAGGCAAGTGGTTGGAGGGCCAGGCATGAGGATGAGGAACAGAATCGAGGCAGACCAGGACCTGAAGGTATCCGAGGAGGCAGGACGACTGGGAACACAGAGAACAAGGTAAATAACTCTTTATATATCAAAAGGACGGGCTGGAGGCATAAATACCATGGAAAGCACAACGCTCCAGCGACGAGTAAAACTCGACTGCTGCCTTTTTGAGCAAAGATATTGTATAATGAGTTGTGATTCAAGAATATGTTAGGAATAATTCTCAGCTACAACCACACCAAATTTTAGCACAACATCTATAAAACATGCGCACTAAAAACTACTTGGGTTTTCTAAGGTCAGTTAGCTGTGGAAGCCATTTTGAATTGAGTTGAATTCAAATGTTCATTAGCTGTGGATGTATATTTAAAGCACACTTTCTGTATGTTTTAATAACATCTGTTATTCATGAGTTTAACAACAGGTCCTCTAGATGGATTCTTCTTGTTGAACAAGGATAATCCATCCAGAGGACCTGACTTAACCCTGTTAAATTTATTTACCTGGATTATTGAGCATGCATCAGATTATTCATGAGGTGATTTTTTTGATAACAAACCCCAGACACAAGTTAAAACATTATCATCTGCTTTCACTTGTCAATAGCCATTAATGAAATCAATATGAACTAAAATATCTGGAGCAGTGTAGACTGACTCTCAAAGGCATTTTCTGATGTGTATTTTTAGTGTTTCTCACTTTACAAGTGAAAATAACACAAATAATTATACAGTATTTGACCTCATCACATTTTTTTTTCCTGCAGCTTGGATTGAATCCCATGAATTTAGACTACAGGGAAGGGTAAGCCCTCCATAAGCCTGTTTACAACTTTTATGTTACCAGAACAACAGTGTGGTGTGCAGCAGAAAATGAATGAAATGTAATTTCCTTGAGAAATCTTTCAGCAGAAACTGAGCAAAGGGATTCACTTTCTAATCCTCTTTCAAAATGCCCATAAATACTTTGGCACTTCTAGTTGTGGTCATGTATGTCTAATCTAAAGGAAACTCCTGATGCATGTTTTACAGGGCTTGCCCTGCTCTCCTTCCACTGTCGCTGCTGTGGCAGCTTCTCACTGGTAATCCCAACAAATCGCATAGCCTGACCGAGCGATCCGAACGTAACCTGGGCCATGTTGCACTTATCAACCCTCAGCACATTGCTTTGGAAGTCTGCCATGTTCTGTGCTGAGCCAGAAAACTCAGTTCTCCAAAGATTCACAGAAAACCTTCAAAAACATGGGACACAGCCAAACTTTAATCAGCTGTTTTTTGTGTTCTCTACATTTTGTATGTGTTGCTTTTGGATTGCAGTAATATTTTAATAGTTATTGCCTGTTGTCATACAACAGGAATCATCTCTGTGTGCATGTTTTAAACTGACTGCTAGCAAAATATTCCAGCAACCATTGAACACATTTTGATGAAATTCCTAGAAAGTAAATGTATGTAAACAAATGAATTTGCATATACAACTCTTTACCTTTTGAAATCAGCCTAATTTTACGATGCTAATCCACCAAAGCAAACAAGACATGGCTAACTCTAGTCTAAATTTACAGATACTGTGCTAGATTTTGGCATACTTTGAGCACTAGAAGATGGCAGAAGATATTTGCTTAGACTTTGACATGTAAGGTGGAAGGTGACATAGACCCCATCAGGACGTCTAGTTTTATTCTAATACCCATTGAATGTGGACAGAGTAAACGAGAAGTTGTGATGGGAGGTCAGATTATTGGGGGCTGCCTGAGAGAAATTTGATGGTTTTCCAGAATCTGTTGGGGTCATTTAGATTTTTGGAGGTCTGAGATAAGAAATAGTTGTGTTTTGCTGCTTTGATGGCAGTTGTGCATTTATTCCTCATCTGCCGAAAACTCTACCAATCAGTGTTTGAGCCAGATTTTCTCACTGCAGCCCAAAAATGGACTCTCCTGTGCAGGAGGTCAGCTAATTCAGGAGTAAATCGGGGGCTGTCTTGTCCTTTTATTCTGAACTGACGAAAAGGAGCATGTTTGTTCACAAAATAAATGAAACTATTATGAAAATAGTTCCAAGCGGAGTCCACGTCATCAGTTAATAGAATACGATGCCAGTCAAAGTGGGATAGATCCCAGAGGAATGACTGTTCACAAAAAACGTTTCAGATCCCTTTTTTGAATTAATCTGGACTTAGAAGGTGGAAGTTTAATATCTCTGAGAGCTGCTATTACACAATGATCACTCAAAATGTCAGCGAATACACCTGTACCAGAGAATTTGTGAGGCATATTAGTTAGAAACAGGTCTAAGATGGAAGATTTTTCAAAATGTGTTTTGTTTGGTCTAGTGGGAGAGTCGATGAATGGGGTTAGATTGAGTGACAGGCAACATTAATTGCATTTATTACGGGGGGGGGGGGGGGGGGGCTTATCCCAGTCAATGTTGAAATATCCTGCCAAAAAAATCTCTTTGAATTTTAAATTACCAAGGAATTCAATAAGGGAGGACAGAGCCTCAGGTGTTGCTGATGGGGAATGATAACAACCCACTACAGATAAGATCTGGCCTCCATTCAATGTGATGTTTATAGCTAAGGCCTCAAACTGGTTTGAAATTGTTTTAGCAGACACAAGACCAGAAACCAGATAATCTCTGATGTAAATAGTGACTCCATCACACACATACACACACACACACACACACACACACACACACACACACACACACACACACACACACACACACACACACACACACACACACACACACACACACACACACACACACACACACACACACACCCTTGACGATCACAGCGGTAGATGTTAAATCCATTGATTACCAGGTCATTATTGAGTACAGATTTGTTGAGCCAGGTTTCAGAGATGAAGATTACATCTGTCCCAGAAGAACTGACCAAAATTTTCAAGGCATCAAGTTTTCTCAGAAGGCTACGTGCGTTTACATGCAGAAAATGAAGTCCTAACATGTTTTAAAGTCATTTGGTGTGCTGTAATTAGTGGGGGGCCCAGGGTTGGGCTGAATCCTGAGAGCAGTAACAACATTATTATCAGCCATTTTCTTGAGTTTTTTGTGACTGATGTGTAATTACAGGAGTTAGTAGTGTGACAATTAGCCCCCATAATCGAACTACGAGAAACATTAATGAAGACATGATCTTTCAGAACACCAAAACAGTGAAAGTTACAGTGATGGGCAGATCCAGGTGTATTAACAAGATTCGGTGACTCCAGATAATCTGAGATCTGAAAATAATGACAATAATATGAATTGTGCAGAAAAGTCTCAGACCACAAAGCATCACAAATCAAATGGTCAAACAAATCCGATAAGGTGGCCCAACTACAGTTTTAGTTGGGCTGAGGGGGGCTCTGACCCCCCTGCAAAGATGACTGGATGCTCCCAAGAGAAACAGAAGCTGGGTCCAGAATCACCAGGCAGAAACAGATCATTTGCAGCAAATAGCAGAGCAAGCTGTAATAAAATCCTCTGAAAATTAAAGGCATGGTCCTAGCTCATTTCAGGTCAACAGGGGACAACAACTTTTTTCGGAATAAAATTAATTAATGTCCAGGTGAGTTTGGATGGAGGCCTGCAGCAACTCTGATGCAAACTCTGAACGTCTCTTGAGCACCACACAGCTCTGCTCCTCCGCTTCTTTGCACGTCACCTCCGCACCCCACAGCACGAGAGGCACCCCCGGTGAAAAGCGATGAGACTGCCCGGAGAGGCTGAAGTTGTCACTGGTACGGTCCGGTTCTGCTCTAGTCCGGCTCCGGCACTCCACAGCATGAGAGGCAAAGAGGCTGAAATGGCTGAAGTCGTCTCTGGCCCGGTTCTGGCCCGGTTCTGCTCCGGTCCGGTTTTGGCGGCGCTTCAAAGCATCCGAACGTCTCCTCCAGGCGAACACAGCGATTCTCACGGAGGTGAACAGTCCTTCATTAAAAGGTAACGGGCTGCTCACTGAAGCTGAGACCGGCTCTGTTGAAGACGAAGTCCCCCACAGCAAACTCGGTTCGGTTCTGGTCCAGTTGGGGGCACACCGGTACACTTCCCCCACACCATTGAAGACACCACGAGGGCCAGTCCAGCAGAAAACCAGCAAAAAGCCAGCAAAATACCACCCAGAGATTCTTGTCGGAACCAGGTAGAACCACAAAGGTCCAGATGAGAAGTTGGTTGGGGTCCGGAGAGAGAAAAAAAAAACACTGGACCTTTGTGCGACGACTCCCCAGCTCGAGGGGTCACCTGGCCGGCAGGGTGCGCTCAGAGTGACCGGTGGGGTGGGAGCGGCCGGTCCTGGACCGAAATATTTTTTGGGACGGTCCTGTCCAGCTCTCTAAGTCACTGAACACCATATATTTATTTGTATATATATATATATATATATATATATATATATATA
>NC_056503.1:22980450-23002543 GCF_014905685.2 Nematolebias whitei
ATATATATATATATATATTTGTACTCTTTTGCATTTATTTGTTTGTTAATTGTTAGGCTTCTTGATCTGGGACCTGAGTCTGAATTTCGTACTGCAAACATGCCAATGTGAGCTGGTATGACAATAAAAATTCCTTGAACCCTTGAAAAAGACCCTGTAGAACTGATGTTCTTTCAGAAGTTTACCAACACCACAACCTCCTGTAAAGCCAGATGTCTCTTTCAGTTAGAAATTAGTCTTAAAATGAAAGATGAAGCAACTTTCTTCCAGGGGTCTTACCCAGGCAGGATAAGAGGTCACACATTAATAAATTGCTTTTGTATGTGGTGTCAGTTGGTGAGAAAACAAAATGTTATCCAGGAGATAATCAGTTTTTCTAGCTGCAGACTTGAATGTAGATGTAAGAGTTTGTTCAACTAAAAGTGAACCCTAGTTTTACTGACATGAACAAATAGAAGCAGAAGGATTGTTTTGGTTCAGAATATGTTCCGGGTAAATCACAGAATATAGGTTCATCCAGGAGTGGAGACTACACAACATTTGCATTTGAGTAGGGAGCAATTTGAGAGTCTGTTGTCCTGTTAGGAAGAACTACACCAAAACTCATAAAACATTAAAAACAACTTTCAGGTAATCACTCCATTAAAATTTTGACATTATTGTCTCACAGGTACTGAGGAACACAACTTTAAACTTAGATATGTTGCATAATAAAGTAAATGACTTGGTGTGAGACTGGTTGCTGTGCCTAAGATGAACCTTTTTTTTTTAAGCTAACACAGTTAAAGGACACTCATCTCTGCACACCTTCTCACAGTCCATACAATTCCTACATTTTTTTTACAGCACAAACACAGGTCCAAAATAACACACATTAATTTCTACAAAAGCATCCTCCTCACTCTCCATATATGTTATTTTGGGTCATTGCGTGACCTCAAAGCAGACCAAGGCTCTCTCATTACTACCATGACATGAGCTAATTCATCATCCTCTATATGTGTATCACTGGGGAAAAAGAGCAAATCAAGGTAAAACAGATATGATTGGTTAATATAATTACTGACACATTTAACCAGGATAACATTGCAGAACAGCCCCATTTTATGTCTTTCAGAATAGCTGTGAGCAGGATACAGAGGGCAAGGGAAGGCTTCTCTATGAAGCTGAGAGGAGCCATAAATGATTCTCATTTTCCAGTCTGGTGAGCACATTTCCACTGGTCTTGATAAGGCCACGTGGTACAAGCAGAGGGAATCAGCTTTTTCAAGTGCACCTATTACAATAGTGACTGCCATCTGGTATGAGGCACAAACCATTATCAGGTTTTCTCAAAGCAACAGTTGCCATTATTTGATGACTAAGTGGAAATGCATAAAGAAAATGTTATTAGATAAAATGTCTAGAAAAAAGGATGAGTAGATGACTTGCTGGATAAACTGTTACTATCTGAGGTTAGTACAAACTATATTTTTCAAACTGTGACATGATATGTTATCTACTTTCCATTGTCAGAGGTAGTTCAGGTCTTTTGAAGAGGGGTTCTGTCTAAAGATTATAAACAGTTCTTACCAGTTATAGAAAACACTCTGAACAATGTCAGTTAGGATACGGGAAATGGGCTAGACCAAAAAGAGCTAAGACTAAAATGGATTACAGTAGTACCTTGCTACTTCGCGATTCGCCTTTCGCAGACTCGCTCTATCGCAGTGTGTGGACATACAGTACATAATATTGTACAAAAACATGTTGCCTTTTTGTAGTTTTCTTTCATTAAGCCAACACTGTTTTGCAAGCCTAAAGAACTACATTACCCATAAGCCATCAGTTCACTTTCCAGAATATTCTATCTACTTTCTATCTTAGATCTTATTACTGTTTTTCTTTTACAATTTATATTTTTTGTTGGATGTAACTGGGACCCTGTGTACACAATTTCATTCCACCACATGTACCACATATTTTGCAAATAACAATAAAGGAACCTTGACCTTGACTTTCACACTGCTTCCAGACACTGCCTTCATGTAGTTTTCTTTCAATAAGTCTGCAGGGTATGTCACGAACCGAGTCAGACCGGAACCGAGAGATTGTCCTTACTAGGTCACGTTGCTGTTTTGCAGAGCTGGTACCAGTAAGTAAAATTTATTAGCTACATATAAGTGTGTTGTTGAGATTAGTAGGTTTAAGAGTTTAGAAGAGTGTGGGCATCATCGTTGCAGGGTACGTCTGCAGAAACGGAACTGAGTCGAACGGAACAGAGTCAGAGCAGAACTGAGAGCTGTTGTTGTGTGTTCTGCAGATCCTGGTAAGTAAACTTTAGTAGATACATATACAGTACTGTGCGTATGTTGTTAAAAATGACATAGGTTTAAGAGTTTAGAACATTGCAAGAGTTTGGGAAGGGTTTCTAAAGCTTTAATATATAAATAAAAACTTAAATAAATATAACATTGCTATTTCACATATTTTCACTTAGAGTGGGGTGTGATTGTGTCTAAAACATAACTCCCGCAATAAACAAGGGACTACTACTGCTGTTTTAAAACATCTCCAGCTTTAAAATTAAAAAAAAAAAAAAAATCACTATGTGGTTTGTGTAGAGGCTATTTGATGGATGGATGGATGGGTGGATGGATGGATGGATGGATGGATGGATGGGTGGGTGAGTGGGTGGGTGGATGGATGGATTCAATGCAATTCAATTTAGTTTATTTATATAGCGCCAAAATACAACAAAGTTGTCTCAGGGCACTTTACAGGGACATTCAAATACATAAAAGCCAATTAGTAAAGTTCTCATCTGGATGGATGGATGGATACTTAATTATTTCTAGGGGGACATTTGAGGTATCCAGTAGCATGTTAAATTTGTAAAGAAAAAAAAAAAAACACACACACAACAATCAAAAAAAGATGCAGAATACATAAGTTTACAAAAAGACAATATGCACATCCACACATCCACAAAGTGGTAGGGGTATGTATTACTATACATTCATGATTAACCTATACAGTATATACTGTATGTATGCATGCATACACATCTAAGCATACATACACACACATACTTTGTATATATATATCCCTGGTCATTGCACATTTTGTGGTGTCTCTGAGCAGGACACCTAATACTGAATTGCTCCCCAGGTAACTGCATAGCTGCCCACTGCTCTACCTGGGTGTATCCCAGGTGTGGTAAGTTAAATGCAGAGAGCCAACTTCATCTTTGTATAGGTATATATACATAAATAAATAAACAAATAAATGTAGTATGTGGCAGCATGGTGACGCCACTGGTAGAGCTGCTGCCTCTCAGCGAGCAGGTCTTTGATTCAAACCCCAGTCCAGGGGCCTTTCTGGGTGGAGTTTGCATGTTCTCTCCGTGCATGCGTGAGTTTTCTCCGGGTGCTCCAGTTTCCTCCCACAGACCAAAAACATGCATGTTAGGCTGATTGGTAACTCTAAATTGTTCCTATGTGTGAGTGAGAGAGTGAAGGGTTGTTTGTCTCGTTTGTCTCTATGTGTCCCTGTGATGGACTGGAGACCCGTCCAGGGTGTACCCCGCCCCTCGCACAGTGATTGCTGGACATGGGCACCGGCAACCCCCATGACCCAAAATGGAATAAGCGGGTAAAGATAATGGATGGATGGATGGATGGATGGATGTAGTATGTGTTGTCATCATTGTATGTTCCCATACAATGATGAAATTGGCTGTCAGAATTTAACTCATCGCACCTGGGATACACCCAGGTGGAGCATTGGGCAGCTATTGAAGGCACCCGGGGAGCAACTGGGGATAGGGTTTTCTGCTCAGAGACACCACAAGATGTGTAATGACTCGGGATCGAACCTGGGACTTTCGGGTCCCAAGTTGGCTGCCCTGCCTCTACCCCATTCCGGCCCCTATAGAGTACATACACACAAGTACACGGATCAATGAATTGACTGAATAATTAATGAATGTTTCTGTTTGAAAAAGAAACATCTCTAAAAGCCTATGAATTTGTCTCTTTTGACTGATAATGGAACACAAATTCAATCATCCATCATTCTGTTGTTTTTACTCTATTTTCTTTTCCGGGCCCCCACCTTGTCCTGATAGTCCATACCTGGTCCCGTTGGTCAATACCTGGTCCTATTGTTACATACCTGGTCCTGTTGGGACTCACTTGTACTTGGGAACAATTCATAATTACCGTTTATCCCAACATGTATGTTTTTGGTCTGTGGGTGGAAACTGGTGTAGTTGGAGAAAACCCATGTATATCACATTTGTGATAATTTGATACCTAGAGTAGTAACTGAGACACAAGAAACACAGACATGTAAAAAGGTAAGTGACTTATTTACAGGTGAGGGGTACTGGAACACAGTAGGGAGCTGTAAGAGAGGAGACTTGGTGAGTATAGTACTGTGGGAGGAAAGGTGGTTATTTAGCAAGAGACTTATTTGGCTTACTTGATTGATTTCTTGTTTGCAGATTGGAGAGAGAGGACCAGGAGAATACAGGATAGTGATACAGACTAAGGTGACTAGGTAAGTGGAGAGGTGTGAGAAAGTGGCAAGATGGACTTTAAGACTGCTTGGTGTGATTCTTAGTTGGGAATTATTGAATATTGTAGATAGCTGATCCAGCGACAGACACAGGAAAACACCAGGAGCTTGACAAATAAAATTTACAAGGAAATTCCAGGAGATGTGCCACTGAGGGTCAGGAGCTACGAGGAGCACAAAGAAAACAAAGGTTAGTTGTAAACTATGATAAACTAGAACTAGAACCAGCTTCCTCTGCCCTTGTTTCACAAACAAAAAGCAAAAAATATTAATCTCTAAACCTATAAAAAACCTATAAACATATTAATCTCTATAACTAAACTTAATGCGCACCGTAGCTGGCGGTGGTGCTGGGTGGTTGTCCGCTTCACTGTTGCTAGTTTCGTTTTTGACATACTGCATGTTTCTTTCACCTTTGCTGCTTAATAATAATAACTTAGTTTAGTTTTTCCTATGACTTATTTGCAGTATGATAAATGGTAGGAACATAATATATGCTCCCAATGTTGTGTTGGTCTTTTTTTGTAAATAATGACCTTTTAGTGGTTTTAATTATGTATTTATTTATTTTTGCATCTTTAGATCCTATGATGTCATCAAGTACTCGAGTTCTACTTAGTTTTATTATGTTAATGTCGAGTTAAAAATTATGTAGTCGTTCAACCCCTAATTTTCACAAGGGCCGGACAAAGTACTAGTTGAGGACAATGTTCCAATGTAGTGTAGATGGTTCAGTCAGACGTAAATACAGCAGCTCCTCGTCAGCAGAAATGGGAAAAGCTGAGGATGATAGGTTCTTCTCTGCCACTCAGAAGCTGCAGGAAGTGTCAGTGATGTGGAAAAAACCCTGAATCCACACATTTGCAAGGAGAGAACATGCACACACATACAGTACAGCCAGATATAAAGAATGTATTCTGAACAGGGCTTAATTTGTAAACAGATCAATGCCGGAATGCAAATAGCGGGTGGGCTGGCAGGGGGTGTTGGCCGGCGGGGAGGGAGGGGGAGCCAGGGTTGCAAAGGGGTCTGTAGGCCCTCTCGGAGAAAATTTTGAATAAACTAGATTTCATTTCCTGCATTCTGGTGTATTTAAATGGGCTAACATCTACTTTGTACGTTTACATATATTTGTAAATACTTTGTTCAATAACTATTAGAGATCATCAACAACTCTCTCCGTGTGCTTGAATAGAGCAGATCCGCTTCTGTCAAGCATCCTAACCCACACCCTAATCCCCTGTCTTCACATTTCCGAACCGACTCTTCTCCTCTAAATTCAGTCCTGTGTGTTGTTACTCCTGCTCCATTTTTTTTAATGAAATTTAATTGGGACTGTTGTTTCAACATTTTGATTGATGTTATTTTGACAAATTATCGCCGTTGTTTTGATACATGGCGTAATGTGAATAATACACATCAAATATCTCTCTTGTCATTTTAATAAATAGTCAAAATTGTATTACCGTAATAAGCCACTTAAACTGTCAAACTGATTTGCAATTTAATTGTGCTGTTTAATTATATATTTTTAGTTTTTTAATAAAATGTGCGATGACTTTGGACATTTGGGGGCGGAGATTTGAGTTACCAGATCTGAGCAAACACTTTCCGGAATGCACCCTGTCAAAATAAGAGTGTTCCTGGATCTTGTTCTGGCAGGATCTGTCTCAAATTAAGCCCTGCTTATGACCAATAATAGAAAACAAACAAAAACATAATCAGAAGTTGTTTTTATGAACAAGAAAATTGCACGGTGTCACAGGAAAGAGTTTTCTACAATACAAAGGTTAATGTGTTTTTAGTGTGTGCTCTTTCATGATTCAAAATACAAAATGAAAAAAATGAAAAAAACTCCTTATGTGCCAAACTATAATCATGAATAAGAAAAATAGATATCTTAGGTATTTGTCAAGCATTTGATTGAGTTGCTTACAAGCCAGGAAACATTTTTTTTACAGATCAGATCCCAGTCCAATGGTACGAGCCATTAACAGATACTGAGCAAAAACATATGAATATTATTAAAGTGGAGCCCATTGTAATTCTGCATTTATCGTGATTGTGTATCTTTATTGTCTGAGATAAACCCTGGAATTGTTCAGTTTATTCATATGTGCCTTATGATGGTCTTGCTTTTTTTTTTTCCAACTTGAATTTAATCTATAATTATGAACATTCTTTAGTGTTTCTAACTAAATACATATTGTATTTTTTCCACATTTTCACCCCGATCGCAGAATATTAAGACATCCCAGCTAATGCTAGTATGTCCACCAGTTTCCTCATGTATGATTATATGAGTAAGTTTTTTGCTCTTGTAAAGTCGAACTATAATTCTTTTTTCATTATGAATATACTTTTTTTTTCATGCAACCTTTATTTATACAGATAAATCACATTGAGCTTCCAAGACTCATTCACAAGTGAGACCTGTTTTGGATAGATTGGATCTATGAACCACTGAAAGTTGCTTCCTTGCAGTGAACTGGCAGGGTACACCGAGAGAAGGCTGCCAGTCCATCACAGGGCCAGCACGCACACATGGACCATTCAGAATCTTTAGATACATTTATTATGGACCAGGATACAGATTTGAGTAAAACTCACAGTCAGTTGTTAAACAAATTTCATTCTCTGACCTCGACTTTTGATAAACACCTTACGTCAAAACCACTCCCCGTACGGGCCACCAGTTTGTAGTGAGTCACGTGGGTACGTGCCACTAGTTGTAGTATGACAATATATCCCCGTTTATATGCATACTATATTCACGAGTTCTTCATCTTTCTGACTGTGTAATGCCGTGCATTGAATTTAACAGAAATGCGAACGAGAGACGTTATTACCTTTGACCCACCAAAATGAATGGAGTCATTTATTTTCAGAATCAAAGTTTAACATCAAACATTTACATTAATTTGGCGAAATATGAAAATAATAACAGACAGTTTCACAAATAATGAACTTCAAATCACTCGGCGGTGATTTGAGGACTTTGCTTCAGATATTTCTAAAATATCTGTACTGGTTTATGAGAGAGAGGTGAGTTTAAGATGAAACGGAGATTTATCTTACAGAGGAATATGTGAGGGAATTTAATCTGTTTGACCAGAAATTGCACGCTTCTTCAGATCTCAGCTCGTCCACGGTACACTTGGTCGAAGAAGAACTTTACCTTGTTGAAGTTCATCAGCTCAGTAAGAATCCTTCAGACTTTTTCAGCGTCTCCGTTGAGAACTGCTAAAATCCTTGGAGAGTCGTGCGTGGGTCGTTCAAACAGAAATTATAATTCCAAGACGTCTCTGGATCATCTTGAACGCGTTCTGCATCCAAGAATTCTGAACTCCTTTCATTCTTTAACTCTCAGCAACTCTTCATTGTCTAAAACTCTCAGACTCATAACTCTCTGGAAACTCCAACGCTCCAGAACTGTTCACCATTCCAACTCTCTCACAGAACCGAGAAGTTCTCACATTTTAAATGAGTTTACTTCCGAGTTTACTTCAGAGCTTTCTGATTCGTGGATGGACCAGAAAGAGGAGTGGTTTTGACGTAAGGTGTTTATCAAAAGTCGAGGTCAGAGAATGAAATTTGTTTAACAACTGACAGAGAGATTATTGCAGAAAAGCAGACTTCGTGGAGTCTCCACTCTGATATCTTCTCAAATAGTTAAACATGACATTTCTTCTTCAGTAAACATTTAGTTGACCGAAGCTTCAACTTTCACATACTTACGACTTGGCTCATTTCAGACAGAAAATCAAGAAATGCATATTAACCTGATTTCTCCTTTGAATGAGGAATAAAAATCATTACTTACTGTTTATGTAAAATAAAAATGAGTAGTTCTTTTTAACCTGTAAGCATTGAGTGAAGCTAACACAATTTGATTATCAAACATTTGTAAAACAGTAATGATTATAGAGGATTGTCTTTTCTGCTTGATTAATTCAAGAAAGAAAGTCATCAGATGGCTCAGACTTATTCAGATCAATGAAAATAACAGTCTCTGTCCATCTGGTAGATTTGAGGTCAGATAAGGGTCAGACCAGGTTCACTACACAGTAAACATTATATGTTCAGTACATCTACTTTTGGTAGTTAACCTGTTATGGCCTGAGGCCATTTGTTTTAAGAGACACTGTAGTTGCAGGTTGTTAACCCAGCTGTGCTGTGGCCCATCTGGGATTGGCTGTCCTCTCCCAACTCCTCCCTGATGGACATTCACCTGCATTCTGGTTGTATTCTTCACCTCCTGTTCTTCCAACCACAGAAGAGGTCTGCCTATTTATGCCCAGCTCTCCTACCAACCAGGACTGTTGTACTTTAGACAGAGCACAGCTCGCCATGTTGTATGGGAGTCTTTGAAATGCTGACATGTTTGGCTTTGGCTAAGTTAACTCTGCTATGTCTAGTTAAAACGTTTGTGACCAAAAGACTGGCTGTGAAGACATACTTTGTGTGTGTTGATTACTAGTGATTGTGCAATCTTCTGAAGGCAGGCTCTGAATGCTTACTAGTTCAAATCTTTATTTTGATTTGGTATAATTTTGGTGTACGTCTAAATGTTTTGCTTTTGATTGGTTTAAAAAGGTTGTATTTGTTACTTTATTTTATATCGTAGTTGTTAATCCTGGCAGTGTATTTTAGTTTATCAAGAGATTTCCATCCATCCATCCATTATCTTTATCCGCTTATTCCATTTTGGGTCACGGGGGTCGCTGGTGCCCATGTCCAGCAATCACTGTGCGAGGGGCGGGGTACACCCTGGACGGGTCGCAAGTCCATCACAGGGCCACATAGAGACAAACGACCATTTACTCTCTCATCCACACCTAGGACAATTTAGAGTTACCAATCAGCCTAACATGCATGTTTTTGGTCTGTGGGAGGAAACCGGAGTACCCGGAGAAAACCCACGCATGCACGGAGAGAACATGCAAACTCCACCCAGAAAGGCCCCTGGACCGGGGTTTGAACCAGGGACATGCTCGCTGAGAGGCAGCAGCTCTACCAGTTGCGCCACTGTGCTGCCTATCAAGAGATTTGTGATATAATATTTACCAGAATTGTTTGACATTTAATTTTAACTTGTTAGAAGTCATATTTGTAAAATATCCTTGGTAATTAGTAATTTAAAAGTACTCTTTTTTTGTTTTATTTTGTTTAACTGGCCAAATAAATCACTTATTCTATTCAAAATCTGTTTCCGCCTTGTTTTAATGTTACCTCCCATTTTCATGTCTGAGCCGGTTCATAAATTGATTCAATCCATGATAACTATTCAATTCAACATGGACTCTACAGCTATTTGACTTTAATCAACACAAAAACGCTGCAACTGTCAATTTTACAGATAATGAGTTAAATTTATTGGAACATCCTCTGAACATTATCACAGCCAACAATATTCCAGTAAATTGACATAAAATGTAATTTACAAAGTTTGACCAACATAGATATGATTTGATCCTGTCTAAATATAATATTGAATCATGATGAAACCATGCCAGCAAAGTTCATTCCTTCACTAAATATCAACTATTTGTTGTAACTGTTAAAAAAGGACTTTTATACACTTAAAGAATGAAAATCTGGACATGGATGAAATCACACCAGTTCACAATGCATCTCTAAGGAACTGTCAGCCTAACAGCTGCAATCGGTTTGTCCAGAAATGTTAACATAAAAAACACATAAAAATTATGTAAAAAGACAAAACAGAACACTTTGGGATGTGGATGATATCCCAAGTCAGATGTGTTTGTGGTCCCTCCAGGCTGGTTTGCAGTTATCTGCTGTTTACTCTGCTTAATTAACCAAATTCCCCAGCCTGCCTCTCCTTAACAGCCACCTGTACAACACACCTAAGAACAGATGCAGTTTACCATGGTGAGTCCCGAGTGCTGCTCAAATCAACAGCCTGTAATACCTTCTCAGCTGGGACATGTTGATATTTGCTTTGAATGCCAGCAAAAAGTGCAGCAAATATCCTGACTGTCATACGGACACAGATACATGGATGCATCACAAATAGACTTCATCATGGGTTAATCCTACATGAATACAACTTTTTTTTTTTTTTGTTATGCCGAAGGATGAACAGTTTTTTTGTGGAGAAGCTGCTAAAATCAGTTAGGAAACATGCACAGGTACATTTTCTTCTATCGGCTTCTCCCTCTCCTCATCTGCTTTCACCTGACCCCACCCGTAGCATCCTCCTCTGTAAAAAAATCACATGTAATATATGCTGTAAAATATGTACTGGTATGCAGCCTTAAATACAGTAATGGTAAAAGTGACATGAAGAGATTGTTTTACAAAATATGAACAAAAATGTAGCTTGAAGGAAAACCAAGTTGAACCTGATAAATAAAGCCACGCTGAATCCTTGGAGGACTCTCTTGGGGTTGGATTGCCTTCTTTTTCATTTGAATGTCATGGCCACATAAAGTTAGGAGGTGCACCCGCTGATCAGAGGAGATGAGCAACTTGTGTCAAGAGGTCCAGTATTGGCCAGTAATGGGTTTGGTGTAGAGTTCTGTGGATATGAATGGATCCATAACTGAAGGACATGTTTACAGCCCTCCTAATGGATCTCTGCTGTAAACTTGTTTTATCTCCCCAGGATATTGTTACGTTCTTGTCTGCATCTTGTGTTATGATTGCACTGTCACTGAAGAGGTGTGCGCTGTAATTACACAAGATAACACACCGGGTGAATAGGGAAACCTCAGAACAATACTATGTTATTACAATACCTATAAATAAAGAAAGTATACCTGAATGATATCCAGTTTATTGGAACATCAAATTACATTCTGTATTTTCTTTTATCTTACTGTTCTAGTAGATATACAAAGATCAGCAGTGCTCTAGTCTTTGTAACAAAAACAAGTTCTTTTTTTTTCAATTCACAAAATGTTAATTAAATTAAAAGTAAAGCCCGAGCATTCCTTAAAAAAAAAAGTAATATAATCCACAGCCTTTCCTCTTGTGTTGACATTATAGGTGTTTAAATTGAACTTTGAAAACACGATTAGACACAATCTCATGTAAATTGCATGATGTCACTGTTAAAATATGTGTTTTGAATGTGTTATAGATTTTTATTCTATTTTAGCATCTAATATTACTAGATGGTGTATTTTTTTTTTTTTTTTTATCAAATATCAGTTATAGAAAAAAAAACATATTTTGACTTGTATTGCTCAGCAGTCTGCACTCAATGCAACTCATTTTGCCAGCATGGCTCACAAATCTGACCGAGTTGGAGACAATCTGACGTTGGTTAATCTGGATTAGCTGCAGTGGCCACCTTGAAATGAATTGACTCCAAAAAGTAAATAGTTTTAGATATTTATCAAATGCTCAGTTTCTGAAAGTTGGATAACTGTCCTCTGCATCAGGAGATATTTGTCTATCAGTGAAACAATGTCAACTCTGGCAAACATCTTGCAGACTGTATAGAACTTGGAGTGTCTTGTAAAAGAGTCCCAGCTTCAACCAGATTTTAGGACAATATCTGTACAACCGACTGAATTATAGCCATTTTTGTGTTTTATAATGTGATTAGCTTTGGCGGCCATCTAAAATTGAATTTGACGTCAAAGTTATTCAGTTATAGAGAGGCAGCCACTGATTATTTCCTGCCAGTTTCATTAAAATCTGTCCACATGTTCATGAAATATTTTACTAACAGACAGACAGAGTTGACTTCAGCAGCTGATGCCAACATTTTAATAGAGGGTAAGTTGTGGATCAATTTCCACCAAAGTTTAAAACAATGTACACATAATTGACTGAGTTATGATTTCCTTAATTTAATTAGTTGCAATCTTTGTTTGGGTGGATTCCAAAAGTTAATACGTTGTATAAGTACATCTAATGATTACTTTCTGAAAGCTTCATTAGAATCAATTCAGTGATTCAGTGCAGAGAAACAAACACACTCACAGGCTCACACAGTTGTGGGATAAAATATTTCTTGACACCTTGGTCTTAGACGGTGGGTCAGAATGATCCTGCTTAGTGCTGGAGCTCAGAACAATCCAGACAGAAATGGTCAAATGAATTTGCACAGATTACACAATAATCTCACATGATGCGTTTGTTAACTTTCAGAGAATGTCCTGGCTTGCAAAATTATAAACACAAATAATGCAAACCATTCATTTTCTTGCATACCTGAGGTGAAGGTTCACTTCGGAGTCCAGCTGCATTCAGTTCCCATCAACTCCCAGTTATCTTATGTTTCATTGATGCTGATTTGTCACATCCACATAAACAATGATTGATGTATGTGTCTAATTCACAAAGACTGTCACTAAAAGCAAAGGATTTCCATGTCAAATCTTGTCTCAATTAAAATTTGATCAAATTGTGTGTTTGCATGTCATGTTAGCAAAATATCTCATGGACCACTGGACTGATTTTAATTAATCTCTCAGAAAGTAATCAGTGAATGGACATTTACTTTACGCAGTTCAAGGTGGCCACATCTAAATCAACCTTAAAACAAACAAATGTTTCTTAACTCAGTCAGTTTTACAGCTATTGAGCGACCATTTGACGTGGTAGTAGTTGTGAGTGATTTAGAACATTTATTCTGAACATTAACTGGAGGGTAGCTTGGGGGTCGATACAGTGGTCTTGTAAACCTGAGGCTGCAGGCTCAAGCTCAGGTTGGATCATAAAGGGCATCTAGTATAAAACAACGATAAATCCTTGATGTGAGTTTGCTCGTTGTTGACTCCTGCACAAATGAACTCTGAGCATCAACTGATTGCTTGAGATCTGTGATTAAAACTTTTAGTACCAGTCGGAGGCAATTTTGTCTTTCTTTGTTATAAATAAAAAAAAGAAAAACATCTTGTGACCAACTGGTTGTATTAGAATGCATTTTCAAAAAGTTTATTAAATGTGCAGAGGACACAAAGTCTGAAAAACTGTCATCAACTTCAAAGTTCATGCTCAATAATCCAACAAAGTTTAGTCAGGTCATGAGGGCAGTTTCTTTATTTTTGTTGTTGTTGAGACGTTTCCTCCTTCATCCAAAGGACTTCATCAGTCCGAGGAGCCACAAACAAACTCAGTCCCACAAGCAGCACACTCACACAGTGGACCAACCAGTTGGATTTCTGAGGCACACCCTTTCCCCCGTCGACTCCTCTGAGGGAGCCATGCCCAAAGTGATTCAAAACATAAACGTTCATGCTAAACAATAATAATTATGGGAGTTTGCTGCTTGTGGGGCTGAGCTTGTTTGTGGCTCCTCAGATTTATGAAGTCCTTTGGATGAAGGATGAAACGTCTCAACATAAAAAAAAATAAAAATAAAAAAAACGTCCAGATGACCTGACTGAACTTTGTTGGACTGGCATAAACTGTAATTATTTCTTTACGACAGTATTTGTTCTCACTGTGGATCATCCATCCATTATCTTTACCCACTTATTCCATTTTTGGGTCACGGGGGTCGCTGGTGCCCATGTCCAGCAATCACTGTGCGAGGGGCGGGGTACACCCTGGACGGGTCGCAAGTCCATCACTGGGACACATAGAGACAAATGAGACAAACAACCATTCACTCTCTCACTCACAACTAGAGACAATTTTAGAGTTACCAATCAGCCTAACATGCATGTTTTTGGTCTGTGGGAGGAAACCGGAGTACCCGGAGAAAACCCACACATGCACGGAGAGAACATGCAAACTCCACCCAGAAAGGCCCCTGGACCGGGGTTTGAACCAAGGACCTGCTCGCTGAGAGGCAGCAGCTCTACCAGTTGCACCACCGTGCTGCCACCGTGGATCATATGTCAGTATAATCAGGACTTAAGTCTATAAACTAGCTGGACAGTTAACATTATCTGATTTAAGAAATTTACTAGTGACAACTTTGTTTATAAATAAGTTACCATCTGTTTGGGGTTAGATCCATCCATCCATCCATCCATCCATCCATCGATTATCTTCCACTTATTTCGAAGTTGGGTTGCGGGGGCTGCAGATTAGATATCAACTGAAAAGGCTCAAGTATTAAGTCCTGAGTCATCTATGTTGAAACCCATGTCTAGCTTTAAGTCTTTCATTATTTTAGTCCAAAATTGTCTATTTTGTGACTGAAGTCCACACCTCTAGTAACAACAATTTTAAAGTCTGTATCATTATGTTTTATCAAGATAATTGATCCCTCTCCTCTGCTGTATTATATATAAGCAGCACATGATTGAATCAGTATGAGCAGTTGAGTACGTGTTACTCAGAGGGTTTGCTCCAGACTTCAGCCTGTATGCAGCTGCCTACTGGCTCAGTGGGCACAGTAAACACCTCTACTGAATTCAAAAAGCAATTCATTCTGCACTTTATTCTTGGCAGTTACAATCTTAAACAAACACCTGTTTGTGTGACTGTGCTTTTTATGCATGTCATTTTCTGTTCCTTACTATGGCCTGTGCAATTTAGCATAGAAATTGGAAAATAGTTTATAGTAGCAAAGCTGGCCTGGTGAAACAATTCAATCTGCTGTGCTCTAAAGACAGGGAACACTATTATCTGGAAGCCCATTATGACATTACATTTGTTCTTAAATACTACAAACCTGCTGTTTGTGTGCTAGAGCATATTGGTATAATGTCTGCTTTCTGTCTTTTGGCAAGTATTGGGGATAAGCTGGGATGTCAACTGGTTGTGCTAGAGGTTTTGCATACATGTTTTGTGCTTAATTTAGGATAATGACGTTTGCAAGGAACGCTTCAAGCAAATATTACAGACGAATGCTTAAAGTAATGCATATTCTATTAATTTGAATGCATGCTTAAGTAAAAATAAATCCATCAGACATGTGCAGCTAACACTGGTACTGTACAGAAAATGCAAGCAAATGGTTCAACTCATGAGATGGTGGCACTTAGTTCCAAGAAGAACAGAGGGCATTGGAAACGTCTGTTGTTCTACCGTTAGCAGAGAGTGTTTGTCTTGTGAAAGCATGACACAGCTAAACCCAACAGGTCATTTGTTTCTATTGCAGCCGAATCAATGTCCAGCGAGCCGCAGATGATCACGAGGTTATCCATGGAAGGAAATACCTTACAAAACTGAGATGATACAATTAAAACATGGAACTCACGTGTCAAGAAAAGGCTCATCCCTAATTGCATATCCAGATGGAGATATGAATGTTCACAATACATGTAACATTGGTCCATGGAGTGTTTGTGTGCTCCTTCTCTCCAGGGAACTCCATCAGCACCAGCATCTTTCTTGTTAAAGGTAAAATGGGCAGAGCAGGCGGTGCGCTGTCAGCTTATTTTTCTGAAACCATAAATTCAGTGCATAAAACTTACTGGAGTAAAACTCTCAAAGGGAAAAGTACATTTTCTTTGCAACCAATGGGATTATGCTCTGGCAGACAGCAAGATTTAAAGTGTCAATAAATGTTCAAAACAAAAGTTTCCTTTTGTGTCTTGTACTACCAGGAAACATTCATCTCCATTTTAACATTTATGCTTGCGTTACAGAGTAAACATTAAATAAACTTGGCAGCAGTGACATATTTAATTTAAGTTTGGTTTATAGAATATAATTCATCCAGCTTTGACAAGTATTGTTCTTCCTACGGATATTAAATCGAAGCATTTTTGCTCTCATCTTTCACAGTAAAATTAAAGGTTAAACTTTATTTTTTTTGTCAAGGTGATATTAGAACAATGTTCAAAGACTTTGATTTCTGAACATTATTGAGACATTGGATTTGGGGGGCTGAAATGGATTACAATGGGTTGCAAAAAGCCTTATAATTCATCCTTGACCCATGATCAGTCATCACGTTCTGTTGCTGGTCGGTGGCTGTGGACGGGGTCAATAAACTAATCATGGTGCGGGGTACATTTACGACACCTATTGGTGCGAGCTGGATACAGACGACCTCAAGAGGATAATGTCTGAATCAATGCTGAGATAACAACTATAGATTGTTTCTGCCTCCATGGGGGAGTGGTCGGCACAGGCGTATTTTTTTGCTTTATTGAATGCCAATACGCAGTTTGAGTTGTGACTCCTGACATTGTTTTGTTTCTTTCCCTGTTCTCTCCACTTGGGACTCCTGTAATGATTTTCTTTTTACATTACAAGCCCAATGTGTATATCATGCATGGAGCTTTAGTCAGTTGATTTTTTTTTTTGTTGTTGTTGTCCCCGTTTAACAATTAGAGAAAAGTGAATAGTAATCATTAAACGCAGCTCCTGTAGCACACTTATGCCAAAAGGTAATGAAAGGCATGGTCTGGAAACAAGAAGATGGAGAGCTACAAGAGGACCCTCAGGACTTTATCTACCTCCACACATCTGTCTCTTTCTCTCCATCTCCTTAACTCCTTTACTATATATCCCTCTTGTGCTCTTGTTTTGTCTTTCTGCCTCTTGTCCTCTCCAGCAGAGCACAGTGTAATCTCCCACACACCCATGGGTACAGGGAGTAAATCAGCACAGCTGGATCACAGGCATCAATCTCAGCCAGACCCCCAGGATGGGCCACTTGTGAGCCCACAGGGAGGCATTTCCTCTTCATTTCAAATGAGAGACAAATGTTGCAGGGAGAAAGCAGCCCCACATCGTGGAGGGAAAGAGGGGTGGGGGTGGAAACTAAGGGCTGATGGGTGATGAGGCGATGAAGATGGTGGTGAAAGTATGGAGGAAGAATTGGCAGAGACTAAAAGTGACAGTGTGGAGAAGAGACTACAGGATGAAACAGATGAATATATACTCTCTGCACTAAAGCTGTGGAGTCAGCAGCATTTCTTCTTTTTGCAATGACAAAAAGTGTTAAAGGGAAAGACAAATGTACTTACTTTAAGTTGGGTGATTAAATATATATAATCACCATCTCAAACGTGTCCTAAATGACGATAAAACCAAAATGATGCTTTTTTTCAAACAGGAAGTCAGTCCCAGCAGTCCTTCCTCTGATTTTATCCTCAAATGGTGTCCCTATTGAGTTTGTCGATTCCTATAAATATTTGGGTATCTTAGTCAACTCGCGTCTCTCTTTTAAGCTTTGCGTGGAAAACCTAGTAAGGAAAGTGAAAGTAAAACTGGGTTTCTTTTTCAGAAATAGATCCTGTCTATCTCTGAATGATAGGAAACCCCTTGCAACTGCGACTTTCCTTCCCTCCATTGACTACGGTGACAGTATTTACATGAACGCCTTACAAGCACCCTGCGGATATTGGAGACTGTCTATCATGGTTCACTAAGATTCATAACTGGCTGTAACTAGTGGGTGTAACTAGGGCGGCTGTGGCTAAGTAGTTAAGAGTACTTGTCCTCCAATGCGAGAATTGGGGTTCGATTCCATCAGCAGTCACATGCTGAAGTGTCCCTGAGTAAGACACTGAACTCCTCATTGCCTCCGTTGTGTGTCCCATCAGTGAATGAATGTGACAAAGCACTGATTAGTCACTTTAGAATTTTTTTTTCAATCAGTTTTTTATAGATCTAGTAGAGTGCTGTATGAATGGGTAAATGAGGGCACAGATTCTAGTGTAAAGAGCTTTCAGTATCTTGATAAGAAATAAAGGCACTCTATACAGTCCATTTACCATTTTAACATTTAACTACTGTACCCACCACTGCACCCTGTATTCACTGGTTAATTGATCATCATTAACTTCATACAGACTCTCTCACTGGTATATTTTCATCTTTAAATCACTTCTTGGTCTGCTGCCTTCATACATCTCCTACATGTCACTGTGTGAGTGCAGCTACAGCGTGCACTCTCGGGACATTCTTACCTGCAGTGTTCCCTCAGTGCGGACTGAACTTGGTAAAAGAACTTTCTCCCACTCTGCTCCTGTTTCCTGGAGTATATTGCAAAACAATCTGAAGTTCTTGACCTTGGCCTCTCTAAGTGGCTTCAAACAAATGATAAGTTCCTGTCAGAAACCAACGCAGAAATGTTCCTGTTTTTAGTATTCTAAATCGCTTTACAACCTAGTTGTTTTTATTTTGTTTTTTTAAATACCTTGTTCCTTTATTTGTTCTTCTCAGCACCGGTCCAAACCACAAACACTGTGCCCATTAATAATCAGGTTTCAATACCAAGTATTTAACCAAATCACAGAGGTAATGCCATATGGTTTAGCATTTATGTAAATTTAACCAAATACTTTTGGCGACTTTAACTAATATACATCTTCATTTATGTTTATATATCTCCTTGTTAACCTGCTTAATCATTTCTCACAATCTATATGCTGCTTTGTCACAGTTCAGTGTTTCTCTTTCCTGTTTCATTACAAAGTATTTTTATATATTTGATTTGTTATTGTTTTTCTCAGTGAGGAATTTGTTCTGTGATTAATTTAAATTTCCCCTGCTGCAGCTGAGCTCTTTTTGTTGTGTAATTTGTTGGATACTGACCTCTGTAGGTCATGGTTTCAGGTCCTGCTTCAATCTTTCACTGTGGATCGTAGCAGTGAGAACTACAACCCATACATTCAAATCGTACACAATTTAGAAAAAGCAAGATATTAAAAGTAATTCAGAGCTGTGAAAAAATGAGAACCTCTTAGGAATCTCTTCCATATCAAAAGGTACCTAAAGACCCACTTTATCTTACAGTTTGAGGCCAGCCGTGTAACTGATGCTCACTAAAATAGAGCTATTAGTATTACATAAGCACTTTCAAGTTGTGGGCTGAAAAATATATAAAGCTAACCTAAATCTAAAGTTGAACTCTCTGTAGTATTTCATCAGCAATTTTTATTTTCTATTTTTTTATTTTACCTTTATTTTACCAGGATAAAAAAAAACCAAAAAAAACCCACTGAGATTAAAAACATCTTTTTCAAGGGAGACCTGGCCAAGAGGCAGCAACAAATAACACGCACACACAAAATAATAATAATACACAGTTAAAAGAAAATAGCAAGCTATAAAAAACTGGTACTATTTAACAAGCTGGCTAGTAAAACAGGTACATGTCATTGAATTGGCCTCAATACTTTTTAGTTTGGATGTAAAAGCACTGAATGAGATGAATTCAGTCAATCTCAGAGTTCCTAGCGAGTTCCAAGAAGAGGGAGCAGCGCTAACGAAAGCCTTCTTACCCGATTCAGTCCAAGCAAAAGGGACAAAAAGAAGCAGCAAATTGTGTGAGTGAAAAGTATGAGTCAACATTTCTCAGTGAAATTGCAGAACAAATAAAGGCCGGCAGGAGTCCAAGCAGTGCCTTGTAAATAAAAGTTAACCAATGGGAGTTCCTTCGGGCAGTCAGACCAGGCCATCCCACCCGTGAGTACAAATCACAATGGTGTGTTGACTTTTGCAGTTTGTAATGAACCTCAGTGAAGAGAGGTAGACAGAGTCAAGCATCTTAAGACATTGTGAGGAAGCAATCATATACAAAACGTCTCCATAGTCCAAAACAGACATAAAAGTTGCAGAGACAAGCCACTTTTTAGCATTATATGAAAAACACAATGTATGTAGAAAATAAAAGCCCAGCTTTAATTTTAGCCTTTTCACAAGCAATGTTTTATCAATATACTCCCTGCAGCCTTAGAGCAGAGGGATAGCAGAATAAATAGATTGTGTACAACCATAATCATTCAAAGCCATTACAGTCTCCACAACCAAGTATATTTTTGATCTCCCTATGAGTTGGATAAGGTAGCAAGCACATCACATTTTGTTGTCTCCCATTTTGGAGCAAAGACGGAAAATTAATTATAGATACTCACCATTCGTCTGTGCATATTTTGAGCGCAATGATGAAAAATAAGGGCCGTGTGACTTCCATTTTGGATTTTTGGCTACATTTAAGAGTAAAAAATCAGTATTGAATATTGGGTTGCCTCATCAAAATTTAAGATGGCAACTGTGCTATAAGTATGTAAACGGGCCATCCCATAATTTTAAGAAACTATAGTTTCTACTTTGTAGATTTTACATTGCTTAAAAGTATAGTTTCCTCAAATTATCGGGGTTGTCCCTTTGTGGGCTGAAGTTTAATATATGGTGACCAAGGCCACCATTGGCCACCCCCTGCCTCCTCCATTGCACCTGGTGGTGGATGAAATTGCTCCCTCCATTCTGTGCAGCCTCAGATAAAAAAAATAAGAAGCTTTTGTTCTTCTCCACGTTGTAACTCCTACCCTCCTGAACATCTCAAAGCAAAAAATATTTAGGTTTAATCTGCATTCCAATCCAGAAAAACACTCATCTCTTAATCTGCAAAAAAATTGACTCTTCAAATTCCTCATTAATGAGGGACATCAGGGTACCACTTTTTGACAAAAAGGATTATCTGACATCCCATCTGTCAGAAAAACTACACATCTTTGCATAATTAATCATTGAAGAAGAAACCAGTCTATATTCATGGGTTAATAGTATTTATTCCTCATGCTGTTCAGCTGTGATCTGAAACTTTAATCAGCAGTGGAAATCTATCACTGCTAATAATATACACACAGTGCATACACTTTAATATATGTTTGTAAGCCACACATTTAGAGGATTTTTTTAAATGTATTTATTTATTTTTACTTTTGTCTTTCTGAAACCTTTAGTAATTTGCAGTAATAGCTTGTTGGTTTATCAGGGATAAGGATGATGAAGGCTTTCTGTAATACAACACAACTGTAAATGTATGGGGCTGCACGGTGTTACAGTGGTTGGCACTGTTACCGCACAACAAAAATGTCTTGGCGGCAGCATTTGTGAGAAGAGCTTGAATAATTACATGTGTGGGTTTACTGTGACACGGCAGGTTTGATAATCTCAATATGAAAAGTTAGAGGTTCCTCCAAGGTATTTAAACAACGAATTGCAGGCTGGAAAGAAAGTTTTAATGTGATTTGTTCCTTTATAAAAGTGTGTTCAAACCTTTTGGTCACACTGTATATTATTTTGATTATTAGGTTGTGAGAGCTGCACTCTAATTTCCCAGTTGACCACACAAAATGAGGAACTTCAATATTCACTTTATGCCATGGGTACCAAAACATAAATCACATAGTTTCAATATAAAGGTATTGTAAGACAAAACATTCAGCAAAACAATTTGCTCATCTAGTAACAGTAA
Organism: Nematolebias whitei; assembly: GCF_014905685.2. NCBI lineage: Eukaryota > Metazoa > Chordata > Actinopteri > Cyprinodontiformes > Rivulidae > Nematolebias > Nematolebias whitei. Next base: position 23,002,106 of record NC_056503.1, read on the forward strand.
CTTTAGTGCCACGTGAATTTCTTCGGAAATTAAAGTTGCTCCAAAAATATGAATGTTTAAAGAAAAAAAAGCAAAGAAGTTACACATTTTTTTAAAGAGTTTCATCACCATAAAAAGGCAGAGAATGATGAAACTGTCCATGCCTGTGTGTTTGCTTGTTAGCAAAATAACTCATGAACAACAGTAAGGAATTTAAGAAAACCTGCTGGAAAAGCAACCACTGGATGTGCTTTTACAAATGATTGACTTTAGGAGGGAACGAGATTTGAGGTGCCACAGCTGATTGATCTTAGCAATCACAAAAGTACTTGCAATTGTATTTCTTCAAACAATGTTACTTTCGTATTTAAAACTTTAAAAATCTAAATGATAATTAAAAAATATATACTGTTGTCATAGCTCTGCTCTCTGTCAGCTCCTCTGTCATGCTGCACACTC
>NC_056503.1:23002553-23005499 GCF_014905685.2 Nematolebias whitei
TCATGCTCTTGTTTTTTGACTCTCTTTTTGGATCACGTACTGGATATATAGCCACAGTGCAGGTTATATGCGTCTAGCTTGGTCACAGTCTTTCTTCTCAGGTCAGCTGCCCTTGCATGCAGTTCCTCAGGGCTTTTGAATGGTGCTTGGTACCCATACTCTGTAGATGGGGATGATAGTATACACTCTGACCTGTTGTTTGGGCTACCACTTGCCTTAGCATTTTTGTTGGACCTTGTCAATCTCTAGGTCTGATAGCAGATTTCTCTCTGGAATGCTGGAACACTGGTTCCAAAGTTGTTTCTGGGTCAATATGGTCGATGGGTTGCAGATGAAGGCTTGCTCGCATAGTAGCATTCCAAAAGTGTAAGTACTCTGCCCATGTCTGTGTGTGTGTGTGTGTGTGGGGGGGGGGGGGGGATGTATGTCTTATAATTCTCTAGTAAATAGAGCCTTGTCTTATAAATAGCTATAAATAAATAAAACACTTACATCACGCACACTTTCAGCAAATACATATTTGTTTGTTTCTTTTGTGAGTGAGTTTATCCTCCATGTTTTGAAGCTGTCTCAGAAGGGCTGAAGTGTCTCAGCAAGCCAGCAAAGGACATGTTGACAAATCACACTTACAGCATACCTGTATGAGGGAGATTAGACTCTTCAAAGCTGAGCAAACACTGGGAATAGTGGAGGCAAGCAAACAAGGACTAAAACCATAAAAACAAAAAAATACTGGTAACATGTTGTTCTCATACAACAGGAGAGTGTCTTTTTATTCACATGGAGCAGGACAGTGTGTGACAAATCAATCAAAAAAAGCCTGAGTATTATTAATTAAATTTGTCTTTTGAAAATACAAAGGTGGGCAAAGGCAAAACAGGCCATATAGGGTCATTAGCAGTGAATTATCAGCAATTGCTTTTATTCTTGTTCATTTAATGTATGTAGCCTTGGAAGCTGGATTTGTGGTACTTCTTAGACTTAAAAAAAAACCTGCGTCTAATTGTTTACGCAATAATACATAAGTCATACTCTGTGAAAATAAGATGAATGCTTGTTTGGTAAATAATATTAATATTAATCCATCAGTTTCCTTTGAACCTCACCTAGCTAGGAGTCCTAGTTTGATGTAATGTGATGCAAGGCTTTGAGGGCCCTCGTGGGATCACAACATGACAGACATGGATTTCCCTATGAATTAATCAACTTGTTCAATCTGTGAATAAACACTCCGTTTGGTTGGGGAGGCCCCAGAGCAGGAAAAGCCCATAAAAAAAATAAAAATAAAAATAAATAAATGAAAAAAATATATATATATACCCATCCATACATCCATTATCTTTACCCGTTTATTCCATTTTGGGTCACGGGGGTCACTGGTGCCTATGTCCAGCAATCACTGTGCGAGGGGCGGGGTACACCCTGGACAGGTCTCCAGTCCATCACAGGGCCACATAGAGACAAACGAGACAAACAACCATTCACTCTCTCACTCACACCTAGGGACAATTTAGAGTTACCAATCAGCCTAACATGCATGTTTTTGGTCTGTGGGAGGAAACTGGAGCACCAGGAGAAAACCCATGCATGCACGGAGAGAATATGCAAACTCCACCCAGAAGGCCCCTGGATCGGGGTTTGAACCAAGGACCTGTTTGCTGAGAGGCAGCAGCTCTACCAGTTGCACCACCGTGCTGATATATATATATATATATATATATATATATATATATATATATATATATATATATAGTCTATACATTTTAATGCTTTAACTGTATTTCTGTAAAACATATCCTCCAAAAATCTCTCTATTGAACAGTTTCCTAAAGAGATCAAGCTCTGCTTCTCTCAGTGATATTTACAAGTCACCCAATTATTTTTAGCATGCTGTCAATGTGCGCTATACACCCACATACACGGGAACATGGCTGTGGAGGGTGTTTGATTGCGGCCTTAATACAGGAACCTTTGCGTCAGATACAACAGCTGTCAAAGGAGCAGCTCCTTCATTAGCAGTCCCACCAGTGTTCCAGCAGCTCAGCACCAAAAGCCAAGAGTTGTGCTGGAAAGGCTCTAATCTTACAGCATGGAATGATGGGGAGGGAGAATGAAATAGAAGATTTGGAAAGGATTTAGGCAAGGAAAAAGATTAGAAGCCCATATCGGCCTTATCGCGCAGCCTCCACACTGGGGAGTTGAATGAAGCAGCTGTCAAATTTGAAACATACAAAGGAAGTAATCCTACAGTAAACAGAATGTTGGCTTTTAAATACAGTGAAATCTAGAGAGGAAGACAGAGAGCAGGCAAGCAAGGAATCTATCAGCGTCTTAAACCGCCCAACTATAAAGTGAGCACTCTGCCGGGGTCTTTCAGTCTGTGGGCCTAACTGTCAGCCCTGGCAGCAAGGAGAGCCGGCCACATGGGGAGGGGGTGAGACTGAGAGCGTGTGAAGATGTCGATAAAGTCTTTAACGGGACAGGGCGTTTGGAGTGTCTGTGTGTCATCCTAAAGGCTGAATGGTTTGTGGTCAAGAGATGGAGAGAGTTTTACATGGCTTGGCAGCAAAGATTAGGCTGACACTCACCTCCTGCTGTGTCCTCCAAAGTGCTTGCATCCTTTTATTCCCCTATGAACTGAACAAAACAGGTATAATCTCTGTGAAAGGACAGAAGGGGCTTCCTTTTGCAACAAGCAAGCACACATATGCAATGCTGTGTTGCTTTGAAAGAATGGCTACATGAAGCTGCCATACGTAAATACAGAAGATGAAATGTGTGGAAGTATATGAAAAAATTACAATGAACCTGGAGAATGATGATTCTGTCTCCAATAATTATAAAGACCTAAAATGATAATGTAATGCCCCCCACGGCCCTGGCAGGAAACTCTGGCAAATATATATATATATATACATCATCATACGCAAAAGATCGGAGGTTTAT
>NC_056503.1:23010499-23023485 GCF_014905685.2 Nematolebias whitei
ATATACATGGTTCAGTTGATCCTCCTGTCCATAATGAGTCGTTTTGTGGCCTGTTGGTTCTGTATTCTGGTCGATGTCGTCTCCGTTGGGACCTCCATCTTTATAAAAGATTCAAGGTTGGAAATTCAGCTTCTTCTCTGTTCATCCCTGCCTTCTCTCTCTCTCTCTAGGCTTGCCTGCTTCTCATCACTCACCTGTTTTTTGTGGCAACTCTTGCTTCCTCTTCTGAGCCTGAACCAAGGACAATAATCAGTAAGATTCACTCTGTGTAAGATCCAGTTCCGACTACTTGGCTCAGTCTCATAATCTGTTCCCCTCTGTTAACAGAGAGCTTCTAGTCCAGTTTCCCCTCGCCTGCAAATAAACACATCCTGCATTTTCACACTGTCTGTGTATACCTCTTCTTGGACCTCTGGCTACTGGAGTCCAGTGAAGCTGTTAAAACACCAAAATTACAAAAAAATCATTGTTTACTTGCATTCCTTGTTCAATATCAGTCCAGAATAAACAAACAAACAAACAAACAAAAACTAACTAATCTCAAAAACCTTAACTGTGATAGGCGACATTGGTGAACCACTTGTTCTTTTTTTTTTTTAATGTCATGAAATATTAGAGATTCTGAGCTAGAAGTTGTTGTGGTAAAAAGCTGACAGTCGTCTAAAAGTAATTCTAACAGATCCTCTGAGATCACACCAGATGTTGCATTATTGCATGAAACTCATCATAAAGATTTTGTTTTCAAGGTATGACCAAAACTGCTACACCGTATGTTAGAGAGGACGTGGAGGTAGCGGGAGTGAGGATGCAGAGGACAGTGAGATGGAGAAGGATGACCAAAGAGGGGAAAAATAGCAAACAAACAAAAAAAACATGACTTTCAAAATATTTTCCAGTTTTGAGTTTACTGCTGTGCTGGGTATAGCAATATCTGCATGTATGCTAGCTCCTTGTAGCAAATGAAAATGTTTCTTTTTTTTTTTTTTAGCTTTTCAAAGCCCGACTAATGTCAGGAATTTGATTCAAACAGAAACATGTTTAAATATGCAGCAGATTTTGAGCAAGTAAAAAAAAAAAAAAAAACGAAAGTGTAAGGAAACAAAACTTAACCTTCTTATAAACTTTTTTATTGAGTTTTATAGTTCACAAATTAAATTAAGATGGTACGATGAGTGACAAGGATACAGAAGAAATCCTGACAATACAAACTTTTCTCAATTAAGCAAGTTTCACAAAAAAATATATCAGAAGTCCATTTCAAAATGTTTTTTTTTTTTTTTCAAACAGACTTTCAGGTTAGAGGGAGGAATGATACATCCAGACAAATAGTGAGTCAAGAAGAAGAGGAAACTGCCCTGTATTTTTTTTTTTTTTTTACAGCTTCTAAAATCTGGACGATACTGAGAAGGATCTCCTTTATACCACTAAACTGCTGTCTGACAAGACTATCTGTAATGCCTCCAAACCATCGGCTTCACTGTTGCCAGACTACAAGCATCACTCCAATAAACCCCTTTTCTGTTCACAACATTTTTACTTTAACAACAGTTTTTTGGGGGGTGGGGGGTGTCTCATTTGTTTTTGCCTATTCACGTCTTACTTTACTGCAAAAATGCAATCTCTCTATATGTATGTGTGTCTCATTCACATCAATTAATTGATATCAATATGACAAACTAACAAGACTACAGGAAACAATTTGATATGCAAAGCGAAATGTTTATCATAAACATTTTATACCTATTCTCTGTACACAACTGTCTTTACTATGCACAGTTGAACCAACAATCTTTTCCGCCTCATTGCAGAGCAAACAACCAAGCAACTAATCAAACTTAGCATGCCAAATGCTACAGGCACTACATCTGAACTACAGCACAAGCAGAATAATAAACCATAATCAGAGTTGGTGGCCGGTAGAAGAAACAAACTCTACCTCATGTCCACAAAGGGAATAGAAGCGTTTTGCTCATAGAATACAGTCAGAGTTTCCTCTACATTAGCACAGAAATGCCTCCAAACCACCAATATGAAAAACATATTTATGGGACTAATGGGGCTATGTCCCAGCTGTGTCAAAACAGCCCCCAGAAAAGTTTCTGTGTGGTTGTTCATGATTACCGAACAGGTCATTTATATATGCATATTCAGCAATGTGTTTGATACTCCCCCTCTAAACTTCTCTGGCCACTTGCTTTTAAAGCTGCCTCACACTACTTGGTATGCAACCCACACAGGCTTTCCTTCAGGGCATCATCAGTGGAGACTGAAGTCTGATGAGGAAAAAAGAGAGGCTGAAAAGGGAGAGGAGGAAATGAAAGCGAGTTCAGTACACAGTGAACCAAAAAAAGCATGAGAACTCCAAAAGACGTCCATGTTTTGACCACAGCGTTTTGATTTAAGCCAAGCCTCAAAGGGCGTCAGCTCCTTGATCTCCCATCACACTTAACTGAGCCATCAATACTTTCAGTGCAGTAACCTTTGCCACAAAACTTCCTGACAACTTTTCGACAAATTCAGAAAATAACATATTCTTGTATAAAACTGCACAACTGATAGGTGCAGACAGCTGACAACAAGCACCTTGGTTGCCTTTATCCTTCCGAACTTTTTCTCATAACTCCACCGGGAAATGAAGCAAGCTGATTTGCCATTCCTGAGCCAGAGCCTTAATTATGTACTAAGTCATGCCTGGCACCGAATTCTCATCTCCGTCTGCCGTATTTGGCTGACACCATGTGCTCTGCGTACAGATTGGGGATTGGATGCAGAGTGGGTGCAGTTTGGACTTGGCCCTTGACGGTTAGTCCATCCCATCAACCCTGATGAGTAAAATTTGAGGTCATTGCAGAGACTGTTTGTGGTCCCTCAGTAGTGCAGAGAGTATATTATACAGTAGTAGAGTGTACTGAAAAAAAATACCTCATCCTGGCTTCAAAGGCTATGCATGTATAATGACTTACTGGACTAATAAAAGGAGTCAATTTGTTTTGTAAATCCCACTTGTGCCATTTTAGAATTAAAGGAGAATTAAAGTGTGGGGATGTTAGAAAAAAGTGAGAAGGCAAAAAAAAAAAAAGAAAGAAAGAAATGAGATTGCCTCATATTGCCAGAAGCTCTCCAAAAATCCTTTCTTTACCTCCCTTCTATTTTCCTCTCCTTCTGAGCTTATTGGTATCTTATTAGATATGTCTCTGCCTTACAAAGTTATTGTGCTGGGAGTCTTTTCAACGCCCAAATCCCAGCAAAGCCTGTAATAATCTGTCAGCTAAGGAAGATGCCCCACAAAGACAAGGGCCTCCTAATCCAACAGAGATCAATAGCAGTCTTGCTGGCCAGTTCTCCAGCCCACTGTAACCACCCATCCATGGTTGCCCTGAGTCTCTCTGTTTAGCACAGAGATGTTTCCCACAGTCCCAGAAGGCCATCATAAGGTTAATGAGTGGGATAATGGAGACATATTAACATCAATATCTGACCTTTGGATACAGGTCAGAGAGAGAAATTAGCTGCTAAACACCAGAGCTAATCAGCATCACAGGGAGTCCTTCATGGGATGCAGACTTTGTAGTTGCTATCTACAACAAGCACATGTAACAAACTGGCCTCAAAGCTCACTGAATGGTTCAAACAGTCCAACAACTCAAGGTTTAATTTTCATATTTCACCATAAGCATCGGTGGTGGGGAGTGGTGGCTCAGAGGTAAGAGAAGGTGGGCCTGTGATCGGAAGGTCGCTGTTTCAACTCCCCAGACTAACAACAACACAATGTGAGTGGGAAAGGTGAAACACCCACATCTGCCTTCACCCTCATTTGCCCCACTCTGGGACCTTGAGCAAGGCATAAAAAAATGCCATGTCTTCATTCAAGTTACCAGTAAATTTCTGTGGAAACCCCTGAAGAAGAGAACAGCCGCAAGAAGAAGACGCAATCATAAGCATTTGTGGTGGGTTTAATTTTTTTTAACCTGCATGAAAGTCTCTGATTTGACAGACGTGCATGAGAGCGAGCTATAAATGAAACTAAAGAAATAGAATTCCCCTGCGAAAAGCCAGTGTGAATGTTTATTGCTGAAAAACAGCTGAAGTTAGCTAAAACCATGCTGAAATGTAACTGAAATGGATGCAGAAGAAAGCAGAAAGAGCATGTTTGCTGAATTTGGTTTAAATAAGCAGAAATGTGCAAAATAATTATAAAGTAGCTAAAAAGAGCTGAAATTAGCAAAAATAGCTGAAAAGTAGCTGAAAGGACTGAAAAAAGCTCAAAATGCCAGAAGGAAGTGGAGAGACTAGTGCCCAATTAGGCTTAAAGAAGCAGACATGAGAACAAAAAAGTGAAAATTATCTGTAAAAGCAGACGTGCAAAAACAGCCGAATTGTAGTTCTAAAAAAGCAGAAAGAAGCTTAAATTACCAGAAGGAATTGGCGAGAGTACATTTTTTGCTGAATTAGACTGAAAAAAAGTTGAAATGAGTGCAACAAAATGTAGAATAAGCTGAAAATGCAGAAATTTGCACAAAACAGCTAAATAGTAGCTGGAATAGCAGAATAAAAACTGAAACTTGCAGATATAAGCTGAAAGAAGAATAACAAGCTGAAATTAGGAGAAAGAAGTCAGAAGAAGCTCAAAAATGTATTTATTGGGGGAGTGGTGGCGCAGAGATTAGAGAGGTGGGCTTGTGATCCGAAGATCGCCGGTTCACGCCCCGGCCCCGACAACATCAAAATTGTGGGTGGGGTAGGTGAAACACCCACACTTGCCCCCACCCTCATTCGCCCCACTCTGGGCCCATGAGCAAGGCCCTTAACCCCCACCATGTGCTCCCTAAACAGGTCTCTCTTGAAAATGAGTTCTCGTGGCTCAATGAGACTAACCTGGATAAATAAAGGCTAAATAAAAAATAAAAAAATTTAACATAAAGTATCAGAAAGGAGCTCAAAACAACTGAAAGAGCAGCTAAAATTAGCTGAAATTAGCTGAAAAAATGTTTAAATTTGCACAAGGAAGCTGAAAGAAGCTGAACCGGAACAAAATGTGAAATTAGCAGTAAAATGTTGTAAACAGGTCTAAAGATTTGAAGGATTTAAAGTGAGCACAATTAATTTCCACTGAGAAAAAAAAAAAGTGGCAGAAAAGGCTAAATATTTCAAAAAGCTAAAGTTGCACCTATACCAAAATTCATAATACTCTTCTCCTGAATGAGCTGAACATTTTGATATAGGAACTGTTGAAATAGGACAAAAATTATGGAATGAAAAATATGCCGAAAAATGTACGGAAGAAAAATGGATCATAATAGTGTGAATGCTTAATAAATATTCACACAACTAGAGGGAGTCTATCTTTGTCACACTGTCCTCTAACAAAGAGACATTGTCTTTTCAGCTTTTTAATTTTTGCTTACTTTTGAAAAATCAACATCTGTCTGACTGACCTCATCCTCCGTTCCTTCATTTCTTCCATCTTAAGGGCAGAGTGGACACTAAGTCAAAAATGAAGGTCCTGTAACTGTGAATGATGGTGATTGATTCATTAGATTGCTCAGGATCACTGCTAGATTATAAACTCAGACAACTGGCTGCCATATCTGAGACAGGAGGCCATTAGTATTTTGGTTCCTATTATGGCTTTCCCCAGGAATGTCCAAGCCAATCATGGTTCTAATGAGGGAGACAGAAGTGTGTGGAAGTACAGGATATGGTTCCTTCAGGCTAGTTAGCCAGCCTTATAAATCAGTTGCTCAGTGAGTGAAGACATGTCAAAAGCTTCCGATGCTGTAGGTTAAAATATGTTTTATGACACGACTCATTCTTTGGTCACCACAGAGATTGATACCAATACTTTGAGACAAGGGATGCAGTCAGTTGTGATGCAATTTAGTGGCAATATTCAGTTTAAGCTTCACTGTATTAAAAATTTGTTTTGAAGTGCATTATATTTTTTCTTATTTCTTCCTTGAAACAGAACTAATGAACTTTCGCTTCACAGAAATATCTGAAAAAACGTTCTTGTTATTCATCTAAATGCTGTGCATGGACATGATTGAAAAAAAAAAAAAAAAACTCTGGGTAACTGGAAACAAACTCCGTTTTCAAAGAAAGAAACAAAACTGAGTGCCTATAATGGAAAAAATAGAGAGGTCTTCAAATGTTGATTATAGCCTTGTATATATGTATGTTTTAGCCAAGTTTGTTGACTGAACTACATCAGGCTGTTGGATCATGAGAGAAAAATAGATGCTTATAGTATATTAACACACATTTGCCTTAGCTGTTCTTACATTTCATGAATTCAACATTTTTCTCAGAGCAAAGGAAAAAAAAAAAACACCCCAAGGAGATGCAACAATTGTATCATCCATTTTCTAGGCCTGCTTTATTCTGTTCAGGGTCATGAGGAGCTCTGACCTATTTCCACCAGACATTGAGCAAAAGTCAGCATAGACCCAGGACAAGTCACCAGTCCATCGCAGGGGCAACACAGACACACAGAAGGTAACCAGTCATGGTCACAAATACACTTTCTAATTAAAACAATAACCATCAGTTTATGTTTGTTTTTATGTGATGTGACAAGAGTACTCAAGAGAGGACCCATACATGCTTAAAGGGAACATTAGACTTTAGGAAGAAAGGCCTTGGAAGAGATTAAAATCTATGTCCATGAGGCAAAAATGTTAAATACAATTCTACAATTACGCCCTATAAGTAAAACAGGTACCACTTTATAATAAGGCTCCCCTTATAAATGGCTAATAAATAGTTTATATATATGTTCCTAATTCCTCTATAAACACTTTATAAATCATTAACACTTGTTTATTCTGCATTAATTAAGGGTGACAGAGAGACAAAACTGATCATTTTCAAGCCAAATAGTGAGCCACATCTGTTCACCTATATATTTCATCTAGAGTTATGTTAAACATTTCAGACTAAGTTACTACCTTGTAAGCACAATAAGAATTTTTGTAAAACTTTTTTTTTTTTTTTTTTAGGATATAGTATAGAAAAACATTAATGTCTGATAATTGTTTTTTTCTATAAGCACATTCAAATTAATGTAGCATTAGCACTGATTTAGCACAGAGCCCAATACTATAACCTGGAAGCTAGCACTAGCATGCTAGCTCCAGAAACTAACAAACTAACCAGTTCCAACTTTTAGAATACAGTCAGCTCAAGATTTTTTTCATAAACAGAAACATCTATAAGTTGCAAGGCATATCAGTCAGAAATGGAAACAAAGGCATTAGATAAAGGGCTTTCAATGGCTTAAAGCCTACCTGCAGCAGCTAGCCTGGTCATGAGTGTCACTGCACAATCTGATCTGGGACAAAATACAAAAAAAAAAATCTGTTACAGGACTGGAAGCATGATCGGTACGTGCGACCGTGCGACCGTGCGACCGTGCGACCGTGCGACCGTGCGACCGTGCACAGGAGAGTTGCGCCCAGAATCTTCCTATCTCTTGTAATCAAGAGGAGCTAACGGTGCATGTACAACTTTTAACAAGAGTCTATGGGCAAAGATTCTAGCTCCCCTAGGGCAGAAATACCTCATCAATCAGAGACACCATTTTTGAAAGAAACACCTTTACTCATCATTAACAATACATACATATATACTTATATTTCTAAATATTTTTATTTATTTTTTATTTTTATTTTTCTGCCTTCAAGTTATTATGTGGGTTTTTTGAGTGGTGAGGCAGCACCCTCGCACCCCCTATTGACCAGCTGCCACTGGTGAAAATGAGTAAATTAGGAGAAGCTTAACGAACAGTAACTCATTTCCCAACATTATTGAGTCATTATCAAAAGGTTACAAAAATCTTTTATTGCCATTTGTTCATGTGCACACAGTTCAAGCACACATTAATTTTTTTGTGTAAAGCACTTGAGTCGGTCAGTAGAAAAAAATAAAAGTTTAAATACTTAAATTCTTTAATTACTTAGCCAGTAATAAAATACAATTTATAAACCATTAAATGTTAAAAACAAAATAATACTGCCTACAGCAATATAATAGGATTATCAAATTCAATGCAATTAAAACCAATTGATATATATTTTTTGTATTTGTTGTTGTTTACAGAGGATTGCTGTAGCACCCTCATCACCCTTGTTTCCTTTGATTTAGAATATATTTGAAAAAGGGGAAAAAAATAATTGTAAATTTTGACAAACACAGCTAAATCTTAAATTAGCAGAATATTGTATAATTAACAATACCTGAATGCATATCAGTGTTTTTTTGTGATGTTTTAGATTTTTTTATTTTTATTTTTATAATGATTTAACTATACATAAGCAAAACTAGTAATAGTCTAATGTGCATTGTCTATACATGGTAAAATACAGTAAATACTATTCATATGTCAGTATGTATCTTCAGGACTCAGATGTTTTTGTCTATTCTTATACATTGAGGTGCATCTTCTATGTACTTTACCTGAAAAACAGTCAGAGTCAGAGATTCTTCATTGTCATTCGCACCACATGTGGTACATGTGGTGGAACAAAATTATGTACACAGGGTCCCAGTTACATCCAAAATGTAAAAGACAAACAATGATGACATCTAAGATAGGAACCAAGAAAAACATCAACCAAAATTACACTAAGCACCATTAGCAAAAAAACATTATGTTGAACATCAGCACAAACATGAGCATGAGTCTGTGTGAGCAGATGAGCACGCATGAACACATCAACATGAAACAGATCAGCAGCAACATGATGTGATTTTTCACAGTGATTATTCTAGTTTGAGATTCATGAGTCTAACAGCCTCAGGGTAGAAGCTGTTCCTCAGTCTAGTGGTTCTACACTTAATGCTCCTTAACCTCCTTCCTGAGGGGAGGGGGTCAAAAAGTGTGTGTGCTGGGTGAGTGTGGTCCTTCAGGATGCAGATGGCTCTCTTCCTGCATCTGGAAGTGTAAATGTCTGTGATGGTGGGGAGGTGGATTCCAACAGACTTATGTGCAGCCTTCACCACTCTCTGCAAAGCTTTTCTTTCTTTCAGACCCACTCTTGTCACATTTGTCCTATCACAACCTTCTTATTAAAACTTCAGAATGACCCAAAATGCACGTAAAAACAAGTCATTCCCCATGAGTGTAAGTAAAACAGAGATGTAACAGAGACATTAACTTATCTATTTAAATAGATTATTATTTGTAAAAGGTTGGGAAGAGTCAGGAAATGATTTTGGGAGTCCACCTTTGGTCAGTCCTTTTGGTAAGGCCTGATTCTTTCCTGCCTGGGTGTAGCTGAATATTTGTAGAAGATGTTGCGATGAGATGTTTTTGATTCGTGGCTTGAGGCAGTGGATTTTTTAAGCCATGCTGCTGATGATTTTGGAATAATCACTCCATTACACGAACATGTCTCCGAGGCATAGTGTGGTTTAATGCCTCTCTCCCTTAAAATGAATATATATTTTATCAGTGCAATAGTTTTTCATAAATAGTAAATTATAATGATTCCTCAGAACAGAAAAGTGTAACTGAAAAACACAAATTTAGCGTGTATTGTATTATCAGAACGAAGAAAAAAAGTGGAATATATATATATATATATATATATATATATATATATATATATATATATATATTCCTTTTAAGCAACACACAAATGACACAAGAATTACTACAACATTTAAACCACATCTATTGAGTATTAACATATTTGTAAAAGTTATCTAACAAAAGTCATAGCTCATTTATGAAAAACGGATGAATAAAATATTAGCATAGCTTATTGTCCATGATGTTTCAGCTAGGACATCATCTGTCTGTCAGATATTTTTACTTTATTAGCTTAGCATATTGTTAATATCATGTGTCAAACTAAGGCCTGTGGCCACAAAGTGACCTTGTTACTGTTTTATCTGGCCCACAGTTACATTTTATTCTATTATTGGACTGCCAATTTCTGACAAATCATGTCTTTATTGCTCTCATTCTATTTAAAAAATAACATTGCATACTCACTGTAGACTTCATTGGATATAGATAACTTTGAAGCCAAGTCAATTAGGTTTAAATTGTTGGTAATCTTTAATTTGATGGATACAAAAATTATTGGTTCCCTTAAATAAGGACTGAAAACTTAATTGTTTACTGCAGCTTCCCCTTAAATGCAACATATTACTGTATATTGATCAGTTCTTTAATGATGCAAATAAATGCTAGTAAAGATGAGTTTTAGATGTAAAAAAAAAAAGTTTGCTCTACATTCTATAAAATCTTGTATAATTTATTTATGAATAATTTTGTCTATGTTTGAAAATAAATCTTTTGTGCATGTTTTATTTATTTATTATTTTTTATTTTATTATAAAATGTGACTGACCATTAGCTAGCAAATAGAAACATTTATTTCCCTCCCATAAAACAGATGTCATATTTTCTGAATGGTGATCTGTAAAAATGTGAATAGTAAACATCTTACCTGTTGTAGATAGCTCTTGAGCAATGTCACTAGATATCAGACTAATTCTGAGTAGTTTGATGAGCTAACAGCTTATTAGAACAAGTACTAAATAACACCATTTGCAGTCTTTCAAATTAATTGTAAATCTAAAAATAAAGCCACATGTTTGTGCAAACGATGTGTCAAAAAATCTTACATCATCATTCAATTTCCATTACATAAATATTGACATTTAATTATGTGGTTATTTTGTAGTTATAGCAGAGGCCAAATCATTTCTGGTAGAAATGTGATAATTATGCAAATAATTATGCAAACGATTAACAAGTTATCTTGTAGAATAGATTAGATAAAGTCTTATCTTCTTGACTGTATGAGATGTTAAGACAATTAACTATCTCCCAAGCATTGTGTCTGATTAGCACAGACTTGTTAAAGTAGACTGAAGTTCTTCCTGGATGTTCCTTCAGATGCACAGTCTCCATGTGATTATTAACTGTTTGAGTCGTGTATTTTTTGCAGTAGGTCTGGACTCTGGTTCTGAATGGAGCGTTGAGCTGGCTGGAGGTTCAGTGGTGGCTCCTTTTAGCTCTGCAGGGACACAACTCTAGAAATCACAATCGCACAGTCATGTCAGCACAATGAGCTGGGGAGAAGGCAAACCAGAAACTGGGATAAAATTCACTGACAAAGCCCCAGAAATGTGCACCCCCTCCTCCACTAAACCTTTCAGGAGCATAACCAAGACCCCATTTTAAATATAAAACACCCTTACTAAAGAAAGTAAGTTGAACTTCTCTATTCCCACAGGTAGGTAAAATCTAAGGGCATGTGGTGTAAACTGAAAGGTCTTGGTGTATAATTGCAATGAACAGAAACTGACCCAGTTCAAACTGAGAGCTGCTGTCAGTCCCTGTGGGTGCAAACACAAACAAACCATTTCTCCTCTCCTAAATTAAAAACGTATTCCTCTCCTACATTCTTTGTTTTTTTTTTCCTAACATCCAAGGCTGGATGATGAATCGGTCAAGTGTGATCCTGAGACTGCGTTGTTCATGGACGATCAACCCTCGCAGAAAAGTCTGAGGCAATGATGTGTTAGCACATCCTCTGGAGATGAGTCACCCTGATGTCTTCTGACAGGCTTCATTCCACTAGTGAGAGAAGCTAACCAGGAGTGCAACTTGCCCCAAACACATGCTCCAGGGCAGGCTCCATCTGGTCCAAATGAGACCAAGGGAACAGATGTTAAAAATAACCATCAGGGAAGGTATGACAGGCAGACAAGAAAGGAGAGACATGAAAGTATGTAAGCCATGGAGTAGGCTCCAACTCTACGAAGGCAGAAGGCAACAACTGACTGGCATGGCAAATCAAGTGGTACTGGTTTGTTGTTATTTTTTCTGACAAATTAGGGTTAAAATGAAAACAGGGGATATTCTAAAATGTTAAACAAATGACAATTCTCTGGTTAATCTATTGAACTGAATGAACAATACATATGGCTTCCCACTGCTTTCCCCAGTCTTTTTTTCTGACAGATAATATCATGCTGGATTGACATAAGAATGGCATTTTCATAAAGCAACCCAGATTAACATCTAAGCTTTCATTTCAAGGAGGTTCAAAGAGAGTCTCACCATTATGAGTATCGTCGTGGATGGTTAAAGTACTGACTTTTTCCAGCTGGAAAAGGAGTTGAGAAATGTAATCTGAATGTAATACTAGTGATGTTAAAGAAAAGCAAAAGAGATCCCTGATATCACATGGAAGAGAAAACATCATGCACCACCCAGCCACAACATTAAAACTACTGACAGGTGATCATCCCTTTATAGTGGAAATTTCCATTAGAAATATTGAAAAAAATGGGTTGTGGCATTTAAAATGGCAGCAATACTCCCTAATAGCTATGGCATTTTCCAGTAAAATCATGACACTGACACACACACAAACACACACACACATGGCCATACCTTAAAACAATAAATAATAAACACACACAAAAAAATAAAATAATAAAAACATTAGAAATAATAAAATTATTTTAAAAAATGTATTGCGCAATAACAAACCAACAAAGATCAGCATCACAATAAAATCACCTTGTGGTAAATCTGCAGGGATATCTCAGAGATGCCACCCAGGTTCAGCAACTTTGATGACAGAGGGAACCATAGAAATTGCATGTCTTGCAAAAATGCGGTGTGAATGCTTATTGCTGAAAAACTTGCTGAAAAACAGCTGAAATGAGCTTAAAAAAACATGCTGAAAGGTAGCTGAAATGGAAAAACAGACCTGTTAGCAGAATAAAGCATAAATAACATATATTTGCTGAATTAGGTTTATTAATATTACAAGAAGGAAGAGGAAGGACCTGAAATGAGCTAAAAATGTGGAATTAGCAGAAAAAAAAAAAAACTTAGCACAAAACAGCTAAATTAATAAATCAATCAGCCAATCAATAGAACTTTCTTGTCCTTAACATTCCATGAAATGGATTTATCTTTGACATCTGGCTCATAAAAAAAAAAAAAAAAAACACAA
>NC_056503.1:23023885-23045294 GCF_014905685.2 Nematolebias whitei
CATCCCAGCATACAATGGTTTGTCGCATGAGGCTACATTTATAGGACCCTGTTAAGTACACTCACAGTAGAAGGAACAAATTACTTTTTCTACCCATTTTTCTTTGCTAAAGGAACCAGCAGTCTTCTGACAGATGGTCCC
Source organism: Nematolebias whitei (assembly GCF_014905685.2). Classification (NCBI taxonomy): domain Eukaryota; kingdom Metazoa; phylum Chordata; class Actinopteri; order Cyprinodontiformes; family Rivulidae; genus Nematolebias; species Nematolebias whitei. The sequence continues at coordinate 23,024,027 of NC_056503.1, forward strand.
AACCCGAATAAATGTTGCAGTGGATTGGTTGGGCCATTATAAACTTTTATTACTTTTTTAAATCCCAAAACCTGACTGTACAGGTCTGTAAGTTGCATTTGTTGATGACCAATGATTTTACTACCTTGTTTGACCACCTGGGACAACTTGTTCCTGTCTCTGGCTAGGAAGTTCCCATACCATGAGACAATATTAAAGGAAACAACACTTTCAGCCAGTGACCTGTACAGTGCACACCAACGGCAAAGTAATTTTGATTGCATTAAAGCTCCTTAGCTTATCTACAAGGTGGAGACACTGTCTGGCTTTTTTGTAAATATGTGTTGGGCTCATAGGTCAACTTGTTATCAATTATTGTTCTAAGGTATTTGAATTCCGTCACCTGCTCTACTTCCTGTCCTTTTATAACAGAATATCTGAATACAGATCTGGTGCTAGCTGCTCCCCATCTTCATCCCAAACAAAGTTCCTTGGTTTTACTGACATTACGGTCCAGAAAACTAACATCAAATAAGGTAGAGAGCTAATCTATGAGCTGGGAGTAGGAGGGGCTATTGGTGTCTTTCAGACCAGCAACTAGGGTCAGCATACTTAATTAAAGTGAAATGACTGTTGTTATGTTGCAACTCATTTGCGCATATAAAGAATAAAAGAGGCAATAGCACACAACCCTATGGAACACCAGTGTTCAAGACCCTACAGTCAAATAGAGGGTTATTAACAGAGACATGCTGGGGTCTTTCTCTTAAAAATTCCTTAATCCACAACACAACATGGCTGTGGACATGTGAGCTGTGCTTTGGCCGAGCTCCTGTTGGCCCCGCTGAAAATCCAGGACTGGATGGCTTTAAACTTCTTAAGTTTCAACGAGAAGAAGTCTGAAGTCTTGTTCCATCCCAATGGCACGTTGATGAACCAACACATTGACCTTTCCTCTCTAGCCTCATTAGAGAAACAAAAAGTCACTAATCTGGGAGTGATAATGGACCCTTCCTTGAAACTTAACAGTCACGTAAACATGATTGTGAAATCCTTTTTTTTTTTCAGCTGAGGCAGCTGTCTAAGCTGAAGCCCGCACTGTCCAAAAATAATCTTGAGACAGTGATCCATGCGTTCATAACATCCAGGCTCGATTACTGCAATGTGCTTCTGTTTGTAATCAGTCAGATCTCCATTGCACGTCTACAACTGGTCCAAAATGCTGCAGCCCTATTTTTAACTGGTACAGGCCATTTTCATTTACCTTTAATTTAAACGGGTCATAGAGAGCACATTACCCCAGGTTTGGCCTCCCTGCACTGGCTACCCATTCACCTTCGGATCCAATTCAAAATACTCATGTATGTTTTTAAATCACTGAACAGTTCTGCCCCCTCTTATCTCACTGATCTTCTACAGCCATATGTCCCACTGCGCTCTCTGAGGTCAGCAGACCAGACGCTCCTTTCAGTTCCAGGAACCCGTCTTAAGCTCAGAGGTGACAGGGCTTTCTCTGTTGCAGGTCCAAGATTGTGGAATGAGTTGCCCCTGCTTGTCAGGCAGGCTCCCACACTCACAGTCTTTAAGTCTCGCCTGAAAAACCACTTTTATTCCCTTGCCTTTGACACAGTGTGATTTGTTTTGATCCTGTCTGTAGTCTACAGTGTTGGTCATTTAGTTATTAACTGCTGCCTTTTGTATCTATGTTTTTATTTTATGTTTTCCTGTCCACTGTGCTTGTTTGTGTCTATTGTACAGCACTTTGGTTGGCCTTGTTGCTGTTTTAAGTGCTCTATAAATAAATTGGTATGGTATGGTATGGTATGGTATGGTATGGTATGGTATGGTATGGTATGGTATGGTATGGTATGGTATGGTATGGTATGAAAAAGCTGAACATTTTCATATATGATTTGTTAAACTAGATTCAAAAATTGTGTGACAAGAAAGATGTTGAAAAATGTACGGAAGAAAAGTGGATCACAAAGGTGTGAATGCTTCATAAACATTCATACAATAAAGGAATGACACAGTTGATGATTGTGATGGGGAGGTGCATGATGTGGGTTCATTATTTATTATTATAAAAGGATGTTTTGGTTCCAGGGTAAAAAAAAAAAAAAAAAGACAAAGGACAAAATTATCAACTCCCATGACTCAAAATGGAAGAAGCGGGTAAAGATAATGGATGGATGTATGGATGTATGGATGTATGGATGGATGGATGGATGGATGGATGGATGGATGGAAAATTATAAATTTAACTGGATTTTTTTTCCCCTTTATACAGCTACAGGTTAATCATGTTGTTTATTCCTGTTTCTTTTTTTTAAATATTATTTTGTTTTTGTTTTCCTTTTGGACCTCTTGAACACTACTTTATCTCCTTTTGCCTCATTTCTTTGACATATAATTTCACCAGAATACCTAGACTGTGAGTAAAACATTTGCTCCTCCCTTGATTGCATAAAGATATCTACAGTTCAGTTAGGATGGCTGTTCCTGAGCCTGGAGTCTGGCATCGTCCTCACATGGCTCTATCTGTTGGCCCGCTGCCTTCCTGCTGCATTAACTGCATTTGTGTTTGGTTAGTGGGACTTGGATGGATGCTATTGGGATGGGTTTGGGTAAGATGGTAGGCTAGGGAAGAACTGACAGGTTATTACTGGCTTTGTGGGGGATTAGTCTACAAAAGCCCCCTCAACCCTGTGGCCAGCACTGCCAAAACCTGGGCAAATAAAATCAAATAATCTCTGTGAAAATGGACAGAGACAGTGGAAAAATAATGGCCAGACAGAGGAGGGAAAGAAAAAGACTCACATATTGAAATGTTCCTAAAAGAGGGGAAAAGACTCCTCAATCTGTCCTAATTCTTCTTATTATTTTTGTTTTGTTTTCTTGTTTTTTTTTTTTGTTTTTTTTTTTTTTTAACTGAGCCTGGGGATATGTCAGTTGGAATGAGATTAAACTCCCACAGTATAGAGATGGAAACTGAAGAAGAGCACATCTAAAATGCTCAGAGCTCCTGTTTGTAAAAGCAGCGTTCTTTCTTCTGGTTGACTGGAAGAGAATCTGACTCATCGGCAGGTGCAAACATTAAGAACCTAGTTTGAATAAAGATCATATAAGGACTTCAAAATGCAAACTTACACCATTCTTCTCATCATTATCATTATGATCATGGTTTGAAACAAGGAAACACATGAATTTCAGGACATTTCTAAATGTGTGTATAAAGAACGCAGCATACTTGTTCATGTATTTATTGAGACTATTTATTGTTCAGGAACAGATCACAAAAAGTTTTTATTTGATACATTATTATTTTTTTAACTCTAAGTCCTTTATGAATAACATTATATACTTCATGCTGGGCTACTTAAACAAATGCAGTCACTGTGAATGCCATTGCTTTCTTACTTTCTCAGTAAGTGGATGTGGAGAAGACTATATAAACTGTAAAATCAGCTGACTGAAACATTGGAGCGAGTTTGATTACAACTCAGTTTTTGGTGGTATGTAGTGATGTCATCCAGAATTAAAAGTACAAACATTATAGGAAGGGATTTTCTATGACAGCTGGCAGAGAAAAATGGTAAATTTTAATGAAAATAAAATTATTATTTTTTTTTTTCCTGAAGACAACATTCAAAAACCTCAACATAAATTTAGATAAGGAAGAGTATGTGATATTGTGGATGCATGGACTGATAAATGGTGTCTATGAACTCTTTGTTAAACACATTTAAACTATGGCTAAATTCAAATATTTCACTTATTCTGACACAGTTTGTCAACACGTCACATTAGCTTTTTTTTTGTGGTAGTACTGACTCATGCAAAGTTCACCAGTAAGCTTGTTGATGCACAAGGAAGCACTGCTAATATTTTAAATGATGGTATTACATTGGTTATAGCATTAACTGTGGGAGGGGACCAACATGGCTGCGGACATGCTTTGGCTGAGCTTCTGTCGGCCCCACTGAAAAACTGATTATGATTATATCCTCACTGCCTTCGAGCTGGATTTTGTCTTTGAGACTGGCGTCGCTGCGTAACTGAATCAACAAACTTGTAATATGGTCTCTAAACAAAAAAAAAAAAGTCCAAAACTTCTGTCTCTTCTCCCCGCGGCCTATTGTCATCGCAGTAGCCTCGGGCCATCGTGATGGAAGAGCGAGTGGACCTGCAGGTGCATCGGCCCTACCTTCGCTGAGATTGGAGGGACAGACAGGTCTGGGGGAGTGGTGGAAGCAGAGGTGAGAAGATGGGCTTGTGATCGGAAAGTCGCAGGTTCACCTCCCGGTACCGTCAACATCAAAATGTGGGTGGAAAAGGTGAAACACCCACACCTCCCTCCACCCTCATTCGCCCCATCCTGGGCCCCTGAGCAAGGCCCTTAACCCCCATCATCTGCTCCCTAAAACAGGTCTCTCTTGAAAATGAGTTCTCGTGGCTCAATGAGACTACCTGGATAAATAAAGGGTAAATTAAAAAAAAAAGACAATACAGTCAGCTCTGAGGTCAGATATTCTGGCCTCAATTAAATCCAAAATCTTAGCGATAGTTAGGATGGAAATAAGAGCGTCTCTGACGGATTATTTTAATTGAATTAAGAGTGAATTACAAGCAGTCCGTGTTGAGCTTGCTAGCACCACTGCGGGCCTCAGAGTGGAGTTTGACCGGGTTAAACTTGGTGTTTCAGAGATTGAGAATGGTCTGTCCTTGTGCTCTGATGGGATGGAGAATCTGTGTGGGACTGTGATGGAGTTAAGGAGTGAAGTCAACGGGCTTAAAAAACAGTTTGAATTTGTGGATGTGCATATGAGATATGACAATTTTAAAATTATTGGACTTCCTGATTCGGTGGGTAAATGGTCATCTATGGTGATAGCTAAAATGCTAATGGAAGTACTAAAACTGGACAAAATGCCACTGATTGAGTATGTGTACCGGACACTGGGCAGAAAAGGCTCGGATGGAGGATCCAGAGATTCCATGGCCAGGCTTGACTACCATAAAGAACGTGTGGAAAATCTACAGCGGGCACACAGCAGTGGCCCGATTCATTTCAAAGAATCAACCATATTCATCAAAGCTGACTACACCCAAAGAATGGCAAGGGCATGAGCAGCATTCACGGAGGTGAAGCAACTCCTGCGGAACCAGCCAGGGATCTAGTATGGTCTTGTTTTTCCCAGCACGGCTTCGCATCACACATGAAGGGACAGACAAGGTGTTTGTCGACTCCATTAATGCAATGGAGCACATCAAGAAAAATATAATTCCAGCGATGGGCCTTTAAGATCAAAACAAATCAAAATAAACCACAGGACGGACCTCTTTCAATCATCAAATTTTATTAAACTTGTGTTTGGCTCAATAGTTGGCTGTAGTCCTCTGGTGGCGATACGTACAACATTTTATTTGTATTAGGGGACAAGTGTACAGTGTTAATGCTTTGATCTGATTACCATAAGTTTTGGTATACAGTGCACACCCTATATTAGGTGTGTTTTTCTTTTAATTGTTTATTTCTATTTTTTGTATTGAAGAGTGATTCCATAGTGTTAACGCTGTGATTTGACTGCCGTACACATTTGATATTTACATTAATATTTGCATTTTCTGTTGTTTATTTTTGTGTTTATTTAAATTACTATTATATCACATGTTGGCAGACAGGAGCCCAAAGGGTTAGATAATGTTCTCTAGGTAAGCACTAATATGTGGATTTTCAATTGACATTGTTTTTTGGGTTTTTTTGTTGTTCTTTCTGTGTTCGGGTAGGAGAGAGGGGTGGGTTACTACTGGAGCAGTTTTTTTTTTTTTTTTTTTTTGTTTCTTTATCAGGTATTGGCTTGTGATATTATATGTATATATTATTTTCTGCTGTTGAATTATGAACAACCTTAAGGATGTTGTCCACTCTAGTGGCTGCCTAGTCAAGTGTAAGCTGGAATGTGAAATTCCTTAATGGTCCAGTAAAATTCTGGAAAATTATGTCACACCTAAAAGAGCTGAACACTGATATTGCCTTTTTACAGGAGACCCATGTGCATTCTGCAGATAGTAGAAACGTTGTTAAAAAATGGTCTGGTCAGGTGTTTCAGTTCAGTATGTGGGAGCCTTAACTCTCATTGTTTTCCTTTGTCTCCCTCTATACATTATGTGTCTAAGATTTCGGAATGCAGGTCTGATACCAAGAAGGCCCTTAGCAAGATTTATACACTGCTCAGTTCATACCATTAGTCCAGTTTGGACTTCCTTAAACTGAAGTGGGAAACAGACTTGGAGGAATCCATATCAGACTCAATCTGGAGAAGGATCATTAAGAACATTTACTCATCTTCAATTAGTCTGAGATACACTGTAATTGAATTCAAGGTGGTGCACATGTTGCACTGGTCCAAAGCCAAGTTGTTCAAGATCAAGACCGACCTGGAGCCTGCATGCAATCATTTCAAACAAACTCCAGCTATACACTTACATACATTCTGGACCTGTCCCAAACTGAAGACTTTTTGGCAATCTATTTTTGATAACTTATATGGTGTATGTGACAAAACTGTGCACACATCACCACTCATCTCACTGTTCTGGGTGGTCCCTGTGGATCCTTCCTTCCACATCCTTCAGCAAATACGAGAAGGATGTGATTGCCTTTGGTTTTCTTCTGGCCAGGAGGCTAATTTCTTGCAATTGGAAGGACCCATATCCCCTAGCATATGCATATTGGTTAAGAGAGTGCATGTACAATATCCATTTGGAATAATAATAATAATAATAAACTAGATGCACCCTAAAGGGTTCTGTGGAGGGATTCTGGGACACCTGGTGACCTTATGGGTCATATGTTGAACATGTGTCGATATCTGTATAAAGTCATATGTATGTGTGGCTGATCTGGTGTGGCTGGGGAGGGGTGGGAGTTTTTTTTTTTTTTTTTTAATAAAAATACCTTGATTAGACACATTAACTGTGGACCTTTGATTCTGATTATTTAAGTCTGGCTCATTGTGGGAAGTCTAGTAAACAATTTACTTTAGGATAAAAAAAAACAAAAAAAAAAACAAATACAGCTCAGTCAAGTAGTTTCTATATTTTTCAGCTTCTGACCCAAAAAAAAAAAAAAAAAATGCATTGGCAGAGAACTTTAATTCCAAATATTTTTGGTTGAAGGCTAAAAAGTGCTTGAATTATTGGCATCAAGATGTATTAGGGGTAATTAACAAATTTCTTTTTTTTTTTACTGGCGTACAAAACATACTCTTTATGGAGATGCCCTTCCAAAATCATTCAGAAAAATCTTGACTTCCATGAAACTTACTTTTTCCAGGTGAAAATTAAACATAAAACCAATGTACTTACATGGATGTTGCAACAACTCACATGAGCTAGCACAATGCACAATGACAGCAGAATCACTCTTGTGTGACATCAACTGTTATTATTGGGGAACACTTTCAACCTCCCACAGCAATTGCTTTCCTCCTTATACTTTGTACATACCAGGGACAACCTCTGGCTCATGGTGTCAGTTTATAGCCAATAACAGAGACTTTAACTGAAATGCCAAACCAGAACAGGACATCAACAAGAAAACCCATTTTCACACTCAGAAACATCATAAACAGTCAGGAACATCATAAACTGTCAGAAACATTGCACATGCCATTTCCACAAGGCGACCAGCATCATTTGCAGATCACATAGCCTCTCTGGGAGGCTACAGTACTGTACGAAGTTAAAGGCTGCACGCTCCCATGACGGCAGGTGAGAAAGAACTGGGAGTTTGATCACACACTCAAGTTGTACATGTGCGTACAATGATGACGATGCTCCAAACACTTTTTTTTTTTTTTTTTTTTCATTTTGAAAAGCTTACATCAGTCCTTGAACTCCTATGTTCCAGAATACAATTTGTATGTTTGCAAATTTTTTTTTTTTTTTTTTTTTTGGGGGGGGGGGGGGGTGTCATAATTATTTTCATAAAATTTATTATAAAATTCCCAATAGTTTAATCAATAACTACTGACGTTGGCAGCAAGAGCCACTTGTCTCATCTTGTATAGTTACTCCAGATAACATGAAGTTTTTCACTTTGCCTGATTTGCATTATAAGATATTGAATTGATAACTGTTGATTGCCCTTCACTTCTGCCCCTGAGCCTTTTCACTGCCGTTAGGTTGAATACTGAGTATATTTCCCTTCAAAAACTCTAAGATGTGCAGCATTTCTTCCATATTGGTGAAGTAGATTTATGATAAGGTGATAACATTGTTTTAGTTCAACATCACACAAGCTGAACACAATATACAATGGAGCTTGCATATAATGGATGATATTTTTTTCTGATTTATTGGCTCTTATCATTACATTAGTAATTTAATGGAGATTAATTCAAATCACATTAATATTTGCTGCCGGCATAGTCTTATTGGCTTATAGAGTTCCTTCACATAGAGTACAAGATGTATTTTATGACAAATTACCCAAGACAATCTGCATCCCAATTATGAATTTGCTGGAGACAAAGAAGGATGAGGCTTCATTAAATATCCTTCAAGTGAAAGTCACTTTACAGGTATGCATCATTATTGCAACTCATTAATCTTAATCTGCAAATGTATGATAAGACTCTTCATTAACGAGAGTGAGATTCATTCCACAGGGCTAATTTTAGTGGGAGTGACCATCAGATCACCAGCACTAAGCATTACATCACAGAATGACTTTTAAAAAGGGACTTTATCCTCTGCTGCATATACCTTTATTACATAATTACATATTCATTTTTAAGTTTCTTTGCAGTCTCTTGAACTAAAAACGAACACAGAGTTTGGAATGAAACTCTTAAGTCATGAACTTATTGTTTGCTGGCACAAAATATATAAAGTGGAATTTCACAGTCATGAAACGAAGATGGAATTACCCAGTAAGCATCCTCACTAAGATCTGAGTTTGACTTGATTTGAAGTTGTCTTTGTTTGGTTGAAAAAAGTGAAGTGAAGACAAAAACAAGAACGTAATAATTTTAAAAATCAAATTACAAAACTACAAAAAAAAAAAAAATGAAATTATTGATTGCAGTTTGGGCTTGCATGTGAATGTTTCTGTGTTTTGGTAGTTTGATTTAAAAATGTAACATTCATTATTTCCTTTGAGTATTATTGGTTAATGGTACTCTCCACCAACATACTAATTTGGTACAACCTTCATTAGATCATAAGAATGTGTGTGTGTCAAGTAGACCAACAAGCAACTTTGACCTAAATGTACTTTTACTGTGCTAAATTTAAGACATTACTTCACTTCAATTCGAAGTAAGTTCAATAAGAAGTCAAATTAGTTGTGGAACAACATCGACTTATTGTTTCTTATTTTTCTGAATGTTTTTTCTTTTTAAATTAACAGTCATGTAAAGCAAGTTAGAGGACAAGGCAGAGCTGCCTTCACAATGTGCGATCAATTAAAAAAAAACTGTTTGAAGCATCATTTGTAAATATTTTAGGTCATTTGGTGGTGAGCACAACCTTACAGCTGTTGCTCCTCTCCTGCTACATACTGCTGTCAGTGACCTTTGAGATCCAGAAGACTGACACTGGGTCAGACCTGACATCTGGGCTCATCCCCACATGGTAGACTAGGGGAAGACTGTGAGACCTGGACACCCCCCCCCCCCCCCCAATTGTGCCATGTGTGAGCATGTGTGTTCTTGAGGAACAATTATTTAATAGTGCTGTCTCAGGAGGAATACGACTTGATATCACTGACACTGTGCTGTCAGGGTCCCTCAAACCACCACCAGAGGACATCTGAAGACGTGTGCTTGGTGTAAAAAAAACAATACCAGAACCTTTGCAGCATGTGGCCCATCACATACCCCTTGGCTCCAGCTTCATGTCACTGTGACATCTAATACATCTTTGAGGCATCGGCTGTGTCTAGTGACCTTCACTTACTGTTCTGATGATTGTAGAATGCTTCAGCAACTCCCTGATAACGCTACTGTTCCACTCACTGGTGCTCATTCTAGGCCTACCAGCTCCTTGCAGATCAAATGCTTTAGATACTCATCACTGGTCTGTATGCACACCATGTTAAATTGAACCTTTTCTTCAGGGTGACAAACTTTATTTTGTCAGAAACTGTGACATAATTCCACATACTTTACAGACAATCTCGTAAATAACTTAATAATGCCATATATTGTATTTTCCAAACCAAAATGGAGTTTTGGCTTCTCTACAGTTTGATTGGGGAATGCATGGAGGAAATCATCTCACTTTGTGTTGGCTGGATGACTGACAGAGCCATCAAAGAAACAGAAAAGAGGAAAATAAATGCCTGGAGAAACAGAGTGATGGCTTATTGCAGAGATGCTGGAGGTGAAGTCTAATGTCCGTGACATGCCCAAAATAGAATGGAGCCATTGTCAAGCATTTCTGTCCAGAACATGGAGCCAGAGAGGGTGACATTTCCAAACAATTTCCTGTTTTTTGACAAAGTTCATGCAAGTCAATACAAATCTGAGAGTCAGCCTTAGGCTAACGGTCACCTTACTCTGTCATCAAAGTGAAGCACAATCCAAGACGCGTGTATATGAAAAAGAAAAGTAGACAAAGGCATCTGGAAGGATTTTTTACCTACTTTTTATGGTTATATATTAATAACCCCTGCTACATTTTTCATTGGTGTGAAGAAAACTTGTGTAGTTAACAAGTTATGGAAGTAAATATGTGTTGCTAAGATTTGAATAAAAAATGCCACTGACATTTTTATGTTGCATGTTTGTGTTTAATTTTCCAGTGTTACAATATATTCAGAATACATTTTAACTTAAAAAAAAGTAATTGTCATTATTTTTATTTGTTTGAAATTTCATTTGTTATTTTCACTTCAAGTTAAAAATTCACACTATTATTTCTAAGTGATCGCATTTTCAATAGTTGTTTTTCCGTGTAAAAAAAAAAGGCACATAACTAAATTAAACCTTTCAAAATTCAAACGCAATACTTTCAACTGGCTCAGTTTCGCTGTCTGAAATTCAGCGTCTAAAAATTCAGTGTAAAAAAGGCAGAGTTACTTCAGGTCACAGACGACAGCAAAAGATGTCAGAATCCATCACCCACATCTGCTTTCTTAGTCACGTGACGTTACTCTTGTTGCGCTGATTTTGAAGGAAAACAGCATGTCCAAGGTGGTCATGGAAGCTAATGCTAACTCAACGGGGAGTTTACTGTTTTAATTTTTCTGTAGTATGTTTTATGTAGTGTCGAACTTGATGCGCAAAAAAAAAAAAAAAATACTACAAAACAATGAAAGCATTAAACCCACCGCTGAGTTAGTGTTAGCTTCCATCTGGGGCATGTGGTTTTCCTTCAAAATCAGCACAACAAGCGTGACATCGAGTGACTAAGAAAGTGAATGTGGGTGATGGATTCTGACATCCTTTGCTAATGTCTGTGACCTGAAGTAACCCTGCCTTTCTTTACACTGAATTTTTAGATGCTGAATTTCAGACAGTGAAATTGAGCCATTTGAATATCAGACTGAAAATATTGCATTTGAATTTTGAAAGGTTCAAGTTTTTGCATGTGCCAAATGTTTTAACACTGAAAAGTTAAACTGAAAAACAACTATTGAAAATGTGATCACTTTGAAATAATAGTGTGAATGTTTAACTTGAAATGAACATCCATCCATCCATCTATTATCTTTACCCGCTTCTTCCATTTTGGGTCACGGGGGTCGCCGGTGCCCATGTCCAGCAGTCTCTGTGCGAGGGGCGGGGTACACCCTGGACGGGTCACAAGTCCATCACAGGGACACATAGAGACAAACGAGACAAACACACATTCACTCTCTCACGCACACCTAGGGACAATTTAGAGTTACCAATCAGCCTAACATGCATGTTTTTTGGTCCGTGGGAGGAAACCGGAGTACCGGAGAAAGCCCACACATGCACGGAGAGAACATGCAAACTTCACCCAGAAAGACCCCTGGACCGGGGTTTGAGCCAAGGACCTGCTCGCTGAGAGGCAGCAGCTCTACCAGTTGCACCACCGTGCTGCCCTGAAGTGAACATAACAAATGCAATTTCAAACATATAGAAATAATGACAATTTATTGTTAGGTTAAAATGTATTCTGAATATATTTTAACACTGAAAAATTAAATAGAAACATGCAACATTAAAATTTTAGTGGAATTTTAAATTAAAATCCTAGTGACACATTTACTTCCATAACAAGTATACGTGCATTTAGTCTCAATGCCAGTGATCTAAGAGGAAAAAAACCCCAGCTGTTTTTCTCTTGTTTTTAGTCTAGATATACTGATTGACAGCTCAGTCAAGTATGGCAGGTATGGGGGAGGTATTTTGCTGCCTGACTTTTTTTAATTTTATCTGTATTCATATACAGTACTGTTAAGAGAACAAAGTCAGCACAAGCATTTCTACATCAGATTTTTGAGACTAATTGTTTTTGTGGAAATGTTCCATTGTTTGAACATTGGTACTTTGAAAAGGTCAGTGTTTTCATCATATTTCAGTTACCAGTACACAGTTTCCTATACATATATTTTTTTTTTTTTTTTTTTTTTTCCAGACAAATGCCTCTGTTGGAACATGTGTGGGGGACTTTTCTGTCCTTGATATGAAGCTCTGCTGTTCATCACTGGTGAGCAGCTTAACGGGCAGCAAGCTGAGAATGAACTACATGTAGCCCTGTCAGTGTGTGTCCCTCTGCATCAGAGTAGTTATCGTGTGATTAAGGTGTGAATGCTGACCATTATCTTTTAATTAGAGCAGCAAATTAAAACTGTCCCCTGATGCCTCCTGAAGATTGGGATGAGTAAGTGATGGATGTGAGACAGAAACTGCCACACAGACTTCAAACGTTAAATTAACTCGACAGAACTGGAGAAAATGTGATGACAGCACACTGAATGTTCTCCTAGAAGGTTTCCATTTAAGTTTTGTTCCTTCCTGCTCCAGTTGTGGACACTGTTTAAAACAGTGTCACGTTGACAGATCTACATATTTTGATAGATCGGAGGTCAAATTGGGTCAATCTAAATTTGTTACAATTCTTTCAACTTTTTTTTTCTCTGTCTAGAAACAACAGCATTGTTGATGCCCTAAACTTGATGATTATTCGATTGGATGGAGGGTATTTATAATCATGCAAATGTTACTCAGCTCTATCTAAGAAATTATTGCAGGACAACAAAGAGACTGTAAATGACAAGCACAGAGCAGCAGCTCTTTACTGACCTAAGCTTCACTGGGGATCCCCCCCCCCCCCCCCCACATACACACACACACACACAACACACACACAACACACACAACACAGCTCTTTCAAGGTTCAAGGTTCTTTATTGTCATTCGCATCACAAATGGTACAAGAGGTGGAACTAAAGTATGTACTCAAGGTCCTAGTTACACCCAAAAATAGAAAAAAGACTAAGTATAAAAAAGAAACAAGGATCTAAGATATATACTAAACACTTATAATGTAATATAGTATATTAAACAGAAGCCAGAACATGAACCTGTTGTGAGCAGATGGGTATGGATACAGCAGCTTAAAGGTAAGAAATCAACAGCATGGATGATCAGCAGCACAGCTGAAGTGACATATCTCCAATTAAAGTGGCATTGCAGTGATTATCCTGGTTAGGGATTTGTGAGTCTAACAGATTCAGGCTAGAAGCTGTTCCTCAGTCTAGTGGTTCTGCACTTAATGCTCCGCAACCTCCTGCCTGAGGAGAGTGGGGCAAAAAGTGTGTGTTCTGGGTGAGTGGGGTCCTTCATGATGCAGGTGGCCCTCTTCATGCATCTGGAGGTGTAGATGTCTGTGATGGTGGGGAGACTGACTCCAACAGACTTCTGTGCAGTCTTCACCACTCTCTGCAAAGCTTTTCTTTCTGCAGCTGTGCAGCCTCCATGCCACACGTTGATGCTGGAGCACAGGATGCTCTCCAAAAAACCTCTTTCTCACTCTTTCATAGAATCAAGTTAAAACCAATAAAAAATAACAAAGGGAAAAATAGCCCCATTGTATTTGGTAAAATACATTTTCAAAAATTCAACTGTAAGAACATTACAAAATGTTGAATTAATACTTTTTAAACCAGCCACTAGGGAGCACAAGCCAGTGTATATTTTGTGCCGGTCCCAAGCCCGGGTAAATGGTGATGGTTGTGTCAGGGATGGCATCCGATGTAAAACACTTTTGCCAAAACCATAATGCGAGTTCATCAAAGCGAAACCGTACTGGATCGGTCGAGGCACAGGTTAACAACGACCACCACCGGTGCTGTTGACAAACAAGGTGCCGGCGGAAATTGTGCTACTGTTAGTCGAAGACCACAAGGAGGGAAACATGTCAGGAGACAGAGGGAGAAGAGGAAAGTGAAAAATGTAGGACTGAGGGTTGCAACTCTAAATGTGGGGACAATGACAGGCAAAGGTAGAGAGCTGTCTGACATGATGCAGAGAAGAAAGGTAGATGTTTTATGTGTCCAAGAGTCCAAGTGGAAGGGCAGCAAGGCTTACAGCATTGGAGCAGTGTTCAAACTGTTTTATCATGGTGTGAATAGAATGAGAAATGGAGTAGGGGTGATACTGAAGGAGGAGTTGGCAAAAAAATGTAGTAGAGGTGACGAGAGTCAGATAGGGTGATGTGCCTGAAGGTAGAAGTAGAAGGTCTGATGCTAAACATCGTCAGTGGTTATGCTCCACAGGTTGGATGTGATGAGGAGAAAGATACATTTTGGAAAGATTTGGATAAAGTGATTGAGAGTATCCCCAGGGAGGAGAGATTGTTGATCGGAGCAGACCTTAATGGACATGTTGGTGAAGGAAACAGAGCAGATGAGGAAGTGATGGGTAGGTTTGGTGTCAAGGAAAGAAACCAGGAAGGACATACGGTGGTGGATTTTGCCAAGAGAACGGAAATGGCTATAGTCAATACCTATTTCCAAAAGAGGTAGGAACATAGTATGGCCTCCAAGAGTGGAGGAAGGAGTACGCAGGTCGACTACTTTCTGTGTAGAAGAGGAAACCTGAGGGAGATTGGGGATTGTAAGGTTGTGGCAGGGAGAGAGTGGTCAGACAGAATTGGATGATTGTGTGTAGAATGGCTTTTGTTGTGAAGAAGCGAAAAAGAGTAAAATCAGAGAAGAAGACCAAATAGTAGAAGCTGAAGAAGGAAGAATGCTGTGAGAATTTCGGAGAGGAGCTGTTAAAGGCTTTGTGTAGTAAGAAAGAGCTTCTAAATGACTGGGCTACTACAGCAACAGTAATTAGAGAGGCAGGTAGGAAGGTACTTGGTGTGTCATCTGGACAGAGAATGGATGATAAGGAAACCTGGTGGTGGAATAGTGAAGTGCAGGACGCCGTTCAAAGAAAGAGATTAGCCAAGAAGAAATATGACAGTGATAGGACTGAAGAGAGGAGACGGGAATATAAGGCGATGGGACGTAGAGCAAAGAGGGAAGTAGCTAAGGCAAAACAGAGAGCGTACGATGAATTGTATTGGAGATTGGACACTAAAGAGGGTGAGAAGGACTTGTACCGATTGGCAAGACAGAGGGATAAGGCTGGAAAGGATGTGCAGTAGGTTAGGCTTATTAGAGATAGGAATAGTAATGTTCTAGCAAGTGAGGAGAGTGTGACGGGAAGATGGAAGGAGTACTTTGAGGAGCTAATGAATGAAGAGAATGAAAGAGAAAGAAGAGTAGAGGTTACATAAACTGTGGACCAGGAAGTGGGAAAGATTATTGAGGGCAAAGTCTGGAAAGCTCTGCAAAGAATGAAGAAGGGGAAGGCAGTAGGACCTGATGACATACCAGCGGGGGTTTGGAAATGTCTTGGAGTGTATCTTGGCAGTGACGTTTTTGACTCAAATATTCAATGGCATATATGAGGGTGAGAAATTGCCTCAGGAATGGAGAAGAAGTGTGCTGGTGCCCATTTTTAAGAACAAGGGTGATGTACAGAGTTGTAGCAACTACAGGGGAATTAAGTTGATGAGCCAATCAATGAAGATGTGGGAGAGAGTTGTGGAAGTAAGACTTAGACAAGAGGTGACTATCTGGTCGCAGCAGTATGGTTTCATGCCAAGAAAGAGCACCACAAATGCCATCTTTGCTTTGAGAATGCTTATGGAGAAGTATAGAGAGGGTCAGAAAGAACTCCATTATGTCTTTGTGGATTTAGAAAAAGCATATGACAGAGTGCTGAGGGAGGAGGTGTGGTATTGCATGAGGAAATCTGGAGTGGTCGAAAAGTATGTTAGGCTGGTATAGGACATGTCTGAAGACAACAGGGCAGTGGTGAGATGTGCTGTATGAGTGACAGATAGCTTCAAGTTAGAGTTGGGATTGTATCAATGATCGGCTCTGAGCCCCTTCTTGTTTGCTCTGGTGATGGACCGGCTAACAGATGAGGTCAGGCAAGAATCTCCATGGACAATGATGTTTGCAGATGACATTGTGATCTGTGGTGAGAACAGGGAACAGGTGGAAGATAACTTGGAGAAGTGGAGGTATACACTTGAAAGAATGAAAGTCAGTCGTAGTAAGACAGAGTACATGTGTGTGAATGAGAGGGAGGCCAGTGGAACAGTGAGGCTACAAGGAGCAGAGGTCACAAAGGTGCAGGACTTCAAATACTTGGGGTCCACTGTCCAGGAAAATGGGGAATGTGGTAAAGAAGTGAAAAAGAGAGTCCAGGCAGGATGGAGTGGATGGAGAAAAGTTTCAGGAGTGATTTGTGACAAAAATGTGTCAGCAAAGGTCAAAGGAAAAGTTTACACGACAGTGGTGAGACCAGCTATCTTGTATGGTCTGGAGACAGTGGCATTGACAAAAAGACATGAGAAAGAACTGGAAGTGGCAGAAATTAAGATGCTAAGGTTCTCCTTAGGAGTGACAAAGCTGAAAAAGATTAGGAATGAGATCATCAGAGGTACAGCACAGGTTGAACAACTGGGAGATAAAGTTAGGGAGGCCAAACTGAGATGGTTTGGACATGTCAAGAGGAGGGACCGTGGGTATATTGGTAGAAGGATGTTAGAAATGCAGCTGCCAGGAAAAAGACAAAGATGAAGGCCAAATATGAGATATATGGATGCAGTTAGAGAGGACATTAAGGTAGTTGGAGTGAGGACAGAGGATGCAAAAGACAGAGTGAGGTGTAGGAGGATGACTCGCTGTGGCGACACCTGAAGAGGGAACAGCTGAAAGAAGAAGAAGAAGAGAATGTAATACTTTTTAAAGCTGTGTTTTGTTTCCTGTAATGATAAAGGATTTAATATTCTTACTTTGAAAAATACAAATGTGGAAAACCGTAAAAGGTAACTGAATAGAAAGGACAAATAAAATGTTGAGTTTTGTAAATAAACTTCAGACATTGTCAGGTTCAAGCTTTACTTCCACAAAAAATAAATAAATAAATAAATAAATACATAAATAAAAAATTGTGGCGTATGTGGCTGAATTGTTAAAATACTCTGTAGAGGCACATATATTTGCCTCTTGAGTTGTGAATATGTTAAAAAAAAAAAGTGCAACAACTCTTCTCACTAAATGATCCCAGGGTTCCTGTAGGATTCTTCAACCCATCTCAAAAGTACCAGAGCTGTATTTTGTCTTCTGCACAGAAAATTTTCATCTGAAAATGTCCCACTCTCAAAACCACAATGATGATGAATAATATTTTTGATATACTGGTCCAAATCTGCAGCTTAATTTGAAAAGCGTACACCAGCAGAAAAAAAAAAAAAAAAACAGAAATGTGTGAGCAGTTATCAAGCTGGATACAAAGATTGCTAATGTGCCCTGCCGGCAGTATTGTAAGCCATGAACACATTAATAAAACTTGATTTAAAAAAATCCTCACAAAACAAAGCTTTATGTCTCACTCGTCATGAGTCTCAAATACTTAGTGAGACTGAAAGAGAAAATTGCATATTTTAATCATAATTTAGAAATATTAACTAATCTCCAAACATTTTAATTCAATGAGATATTAACTTAAAAAAAAACAACTAAAAAACTAACTGGAACACTAAGCATGCGTCTAAGCAAAGAATAAAGTCATGACATCTTTCCACATGATATTACTGACTGAGCACAAATGAAGGAACAAACAAACACAATTAAAAATAGTAAATATGTTTAAACATGAACAAGCAATGAAGTGAATGAACAAAAAATATATATTTTGGCATGGTGATACATGCAGGTTACTGAGGACATCCATACAAAATCAAACCAAGTGACAGAGCAGAACCTAGTATCAATACACAAAAGTGATTAAATAAAGCGAAATCTGAGGAAAAAAAAAACAAGGACAAAATTCTGAAAATCCCCAGTAAACACATTTTTACCTGAAAGAAAGACAAAAAAAACCCTGTAATGAGTATTATTAATCTCTTTTTTTTAAATTAACCTTTATTTAACCAGGCAAATTCCACTGGGGTCACAGATCTCTTTTGCAAGTGAGGACTGAGCCTGAAGGCAGCCTAACATGCATGTTTTTGATCTATGGGAGGAAACCGGAAAACCCACGCAGGCACGAGAAGGACATGCAAACTCCACACAGAAAGACCCCAGGTCCAACCGGGGATTGAACCCCGAACCTTCTTGCTGTAATGCAACAGTGCTAACCACTGACCCATCGTGCTGCCAATTAGCAAAAACCACAACATTATTTTTTTTTTTTTGAATGTTTCTGTCATTGAATTGTTTTTAAAACTGATTTTTAAAAAGCAGTCTAATATTAAATATATATACAATCCTATGGACAATGTGGGTGGAATGGTGGCACAGTTGGTAGAGCTGTTGCCTCTCAGCGAGATGGTTGCTGGATCAAATCCCAGCCAGGGACTCCTCTGGGTGGAGTTTGCATGTTCTCTCTGTGCATGCGTGGGTTTTCTCCAGGTACTCCGTTTTTTTCACACAGACCAAAAACATGCATGTTAGTCTGATTGGTAACTAAATTGTCCCAAGATGTGAGTGAGAGAGTGAGAGTCTCGTTTGTCTCTATGTGTCCCTGTGATGGACTGGAGACCTGTCCAGGGTGTCCCCCGCCTCTCACACAGTGACTGCTGGATATGGGCACTAGTGACCCCCGTGACCCAAAAAGAAAGAAGCGGGTAAAGATAATAGATGGATGGATGGATATGGGCAATGTTTTTCACTGACATAGATAACAATATAGGGTTAAGACACTACATGGTGAGCACAGGTCTGTTACAGCTCTTGCTGACAACTATATATTTTTTTCTTTTTTCCAGAGCACAACATTCAAGTTGTGAAAACTCCTGATGCATACTGACTGAAAATCTATGCAATTAAATGAAAAGTGAGATAAGGTTTAGTGAAGTCATTGACTTGGAATCTGGCAACATTCAGCCACTTAAACATTTTTTCCATTTTCTGATAAAAACATCTTCTCTTGTCAAGTTTCTGTTGTTCTCAGTATAGAAAGCACACTCAATCCTTATCTGACTTTCTGTGCCTTTCAGATTCTCCCAAATAATAACAAAAAGACTTTCTCAGTCATTACCACGGGATTCCCTTATTTTTTAAATAACTGCAGAATTATCGGACTGAAAATGGTGTTTCGAAGGTCAAACTGTGAAATGTTGTGAATGAAAACTGGGCTTTGGTTACTCAGCGTTTCAGCTCATTGTGTCTCAGTTTATCTGCTTGGCAGAAGTCCTGCGGCACATGAGATTGTTGGTGACAGCTCCCACTCTGTGTTGGAGACAACAGTTGGCAGTCTGGGAGACTGATTTCAAGTGACGTCTTGAGACACAAATAAGTGCTGTTGTGAACTAGTGGCACCATAAAAACCTCTTGTTTTAAACTAAGTAGTGAGCTGAATGTTACTCCCACGCAAACTAATGTCTGTCAGTTTTTGTAATAATTGTTTCTTAAACCAGGATTTATAAACACTGAAACTCAAGAGACTTGTGGGCACAGGTAACAATAGATAAGTGCTTTTCTGTTTTTACAATATAGGTTCATCAGGCAGGGGAGCGGGAAGATACATGGTGGGACAGCAGATGATGAGTATAAATCTTTAGGCAAAGATTTCTACCAGACTGTTTGATTTTCCCTCTTATTGTATTGTTATAGTTTGCAGGTATGGGCAGATGATTCCTGGGTTAATGAAGACAACAGTGATTCTAGGTTAATAGGAGTGGCCAGTTGGAGAGTGGCAGGTCAGACACTAAAGCTGAGTCAATGATGTTTGGTTTTGGTTATATTAGGAATTGTAGATGAGGACTCCAAAGCTTAGGTACACACAAGGCACAGACTCCAGGTAGGGACAAGGAGACACAAGGAACCTAGATTCTTGAATAAAGGAGACCCAATAGCTTAAGACATGAGTCAAAAAACTGTGAGGACCACAGACAAAACATAAAGTTTAGTCAGTCTTTCACTAATAAGGATCTCACCAGGACTGTAGGCTGAATGCCATTAAGTAACCAACATCATTGCAGTGGATTTTGGTCCAACTCAGCCATATAGGCTGATGATGCCTCTACAGCTGTATTTGGAACAGCTGGGATCAGTTAGCTCTGCCAGACCACTCAGAAGCAGCAAGAGGTGGTTAGTGAAGAAAACACTGGAATCCTCCCAACATGACCTGATCTGGAAGGAATAAACCAGCAGACCTTGGAGGAAAATGGATCATCCAACACATCACATTCAAAAATTTCAAAAACTAATGACCTATTAGTGCTCAGAGTATGTGTTGGGGAGGACTATCAGCTACTACCACATCACATTTATATAATCAAAACTGAAGCTACAGCCACTTTTGTGTTTGCTAAGTTTTATTAGCATTAGTTAGCAGCAGTTTTGCAAGTTAACTTTATAACTTTATTGTCATTCAAAATTGTACAGTGCACCATGCAAAACTGAAGAAAATCTTCTGATGCATGCTCAAGAATCCAGGTAGAAAAATCTAAAAAAAGTTAAGTCTGGTCCTTTGGACATTCAAACAACAAAACAAAGCACAACAAACGCAAAACAAAACAAAACAAAAAAAAAAGTAGAAATGTTTCGTCTTTCATCCAGAAGAAAATCTTGTTTCATTTCTCCACAGCAGTGTAGGAGTACATTATTTACATGGATTTTGCAGACTTTGGTATTTAGAGCAGATGATGCAATACTTGTGCGGATACAAGAAGCAATGTGTAAAAGTTATCAAATGTTCCGATATACACCTAGATATATGACACATTTTTACAT
>NC_056503.1:23050294-23050909 GCF_014905685.2 Nematolebias whitei
TATTATGGTTGGGAACAGCTACAACTACCAGTTAAGGGGTGGAACATGCTGAAAAGGGTAACTACAGGGGTTTATACCTATAGAAAAGGGTTCCAAACTATTTTCCATTTCTAACTTGGTTTAAGTTAGCTTTACATGGTAAAATATAGTTTGGTTCAATTGTCTGTTGTCTTTTAGACGAACGACTTGAGATTGGGTGTTTGGTTTCCCCATAAATGTTTTTGGAAGTCCATGGCGAGACTCATCAAAAAGAATTAGCTATCCCCCCGAATAGAATTGTTCGAGTAGGTTCGGCTTAAGCGTTGTGAGATCAATGTAGATTGTGGTACTTAAGGTAGCAATAATATACATTGACTCCGCAAAGATTGCAATTTAACGAATGAACTGCATGTTGGCATGGTTAAAGGCCTCTTAGTCTCTAACTTAACTACACAACAAAATTCATTCTTGCCTGGGGTGTTCAAAAACAATACCAAAACCAATTAAACGATGTCTCAACATCGACAAAAACAGTGACTAAGCAACCAGTTAAACAACGTTTCAACATTGACAAAAGCAGTGATTAAGCAACTAGAAAACGACGTTTCGGTGCGCCACTCACTCTGAATGTCAGAT
>NC_056503.1:23051009-23069035 GCF_014905685.2 Nematolebias whitei
AACTAGAAAACGACGTTTCGGTGCGCCACTCACTCTGAATGTCAGATCTGATCATGTTATCGCGTCTGGTAGCATTATCCTAACTGGCGTCACCCCCCTTCGGTCATGGGAGACCACGAAAACGGGTGAGGACGTCGCTCCATGAGCTAAAGTTAGGTTGTCCTTGAGTAGTTTTAACTGTTTGCGCAGCTGAAAGAGGACTTTTAGGTCTGGATAGGAATCCAGTTTACCTTTCGATGGAGTGTATTTGTCTGGGTCAGTCAGATACAGTATCATCGATTTAATTGCAGGATCATCCAACTTCTGAAGTTGGATGATGTCTGGGTCAGTTGACAATGACTTTTCATATTTTAAAAGAACTTGGCGAGTGTTGTCTCTTTCTTCATCAGATGTCAGAGTGTCGGCTTGGGCGACCACCTGTTCAATCTGTGATGAGACTGATGAGGGTTCTTGCTCCTTGGGGAGCTCCAACGAATCCTTTTTTGAGTCGTCGGACCTGTCTATGGGTAAGACACCATAGGTTTGTGGTCCTTGGTCGACGTCATTGGTTGAGAAAAGAGCGATGGCCTGTGATGGTTTCGTGAAACATACTGGCCCAGCTTCTTGACTCGGTACCAGGTTATCTGGGAGTCCTCCCAGAACTGGAATGCCTAGTTCAAAATCATGAAAATCAGTTTCTGAGTTTTCAGTTTGCGATGACTCATCATCGTTTGTGTGTGAGTTTATCCCCCCTTCGTCCGATGAGGGGTTGTTGGAGGCAGCAACAGCAATGTCTTGGTGTGTTTCACCGACATCTGTAATGTTGTCATTCGCGCCTTCAGATTTAGTAGCGATCAGATCACTACATTGTGCTCCTGGTTGGGTTCCCATTTCAGCGTTTTTCAAAGTGTCTAAAAACCTTTGTATTTCCTCTGTCTCTTCCGAGCTCAGAGGTTAAGGGCCTTGTTCCTGGGACCTTTGTGATTTTATCGCCTCGGGACGTTTCGTCCGAGGTGGGGGAGGGTTAGGTACGTCCTTTGGGGGTTCCTCTTCGGATTTCCCCTGATAATATGGGTCCTCTTGGATCCCATATCTTTGCGTCCTACGCATATCCCATTTACGATCATCACGTTCATCCTCTGAAAGAGGAGCATTTTTGTCCCAGCGTGCACCTTCATCACGTGGTTTGTTAGTTTGAAAATACTGCCTTTTCTCGCCTGTTTTAGGAGGAGGTGGCGATGTACGCCTTCCTTCCATTTCTGGGGAGTGGGGTTTAACCTTTACACCAGGAAACACCTCTATGGGCGACTTATCATGAGAGCATGCCTCGAACACTTTCACAGCACACTGTTGCAGGTTTGGTGGAGGAGACCTGTTCAGGTCTGTTCCTACCACTTTAGGTGAGGGTGGTTGGATGAGTCTAAAAGCACCAGGTCTGTAAAAGATTTTTGGAGGTTTTGGTGGATTATCCCGACACAGTTCAAGGTCTGCTCTGGATTTCAGACCACCTCGCCCCTCGTCATTACTTTTATTTGTTGCTGCTCTTAGCTTCTCCTCACATGCTTTTAAGCGTTCCTGGGAGGTTTGACATTCACTTCGTAAACGCATAACTTCTTCCAGGAATACCTCTTTATCCACTCTGCTTTTGTGCAGATCCTTTTTAAGCACATCTATTTCACCTTTGCAGCGGGAAACTTGTGACATTTTCTCGTCGTGATCCCGTCTTAATGCAAAGTATTCACTGGACAACAGCTCTTTAGCATCCCTGGCTTCAGATAGTGATGCATTAAGTAACTGTATTCTGCTATTCAGCGAATCAATTTCTGCATTTGCATTTTTCTGTGATTGAAACATCTGTTCGGAATGTTTTTTTTGTGAGGACTTCATGTTCACTTTTAAATTGAAGGAAGTGTTCTTCAATTTTCTGAACCACCTCTTTTTCACTGTCTAACCTTAATGCAAGGTAATCAGCTTTCTCAACAACCGTATAGAATGATTCTTTCAGCAAAATTGCAATTTTGGCCAGCTTTTCATAGTTTGACATTGAAATTTTTGTAGAGGTCACACTCTCTGCAACCTCCTTCAGATTGTCCACTAACTCTTTTGGGTTCATGCTGTCCGCCTGTTCCTGTCTATATGGATGTAAGGGTGCTGTCAGCAGCTTCAACGCATATTCTAAACAGCCCTTCATCCCATAAGGATCAAAGTCTTTTTCTAACACACCTGTCATGTTTTTCACTGTGTAGCACTTTATCTGTTAAAAACAGTTGCAAGCTTCAGATATTTTACAGGTAAATATTTGTATTCAAGTTGTCATTGAGTTTTCACACTATTTTAGCTTTGGGTTTACACAAAAGTACTGTTATAAGTCAACGTATTCAAACGTGGGCACCTGTCTGTAGGTTTTACCCCAATTCATGAATATTCTTAAGTAAATGCTTCTCTGGCAGTGTTACTTTTTATGTGCTTATTTCTTAACAGATACTAGATTACCAAGCTCTTTTTAGTGTATTTCACTCTAAAGCACTGAATTTTTAATAAACCTGCAATTTTTCTTTTTAGTCTCACAGCAACATTAGTTTAAAATGTTTTTTAAACCGTTTACTTCCAGAAATTCGCTATTTTACAGTTACTCATAGAACCAAGTGGTGAAAAGAAAAAGAAAATTGATGAGTGTCAGGATTAATTAGTCTTTCTTCAGAAAAACTTTTATTACTCCTGTCTCATCCTCTATTTAGAATTAAATAGGAAGATGTATTTTTAGGTGGTAACTTAAACAGAAAAGTTTCTTTTTCCTGATAAGTTTACTCTTATTTAGTGATTTTGCAATTAAACGTGTATTATCTTTCAAGCAAATGAGTAACTTTTCAACTCTGTGAATATTTGAACCGTATCTTTTAAAAAGTTTATAATTTTTCATTTTGTACCTCCTGTTTGAAGAATTCAGTGAATGGAAAATGTCCTGGTAAATGCCTTTTTTGCATAAATACCTTAATTACTTTTTAAATGCAAGATAACAGTGATTATTCAGCTTTGAGGAACGTTTATTAACTCAAAAATGCCTTACAGAAAGAAATAAGTTTAATTCCACTCAAAAACCTAAAACTGAAGTGAAACTGTGATCTCAAGTTTCCCAGGAGGGGGCAGTGTTTAGCTTTCTACCAGCAGGAGTCTATGACGACTTCCTGTGACGTTCGGTTGACATCCTGTTTTTAGCCGCTTAGCTTAAAGTTAGCTTCGGCTAAACTCGGTTAAAATCAACATTTCTGAACGGTTTTGAAGCGTAACGTGGCGTTTTTTCAACAAGCACAACTTTTTTGCATGAAACATGAGTTTTAGGGGCATGTGGCAAGTTACATTTAGTGATTTTAAGCACAGCAAAGCTTTCGGTTCAACCAAGCTTTACTTCCGACATGGAGGAAGTGACGTGACACGTCACTCATCCGGTCGTTAGCTGTTAGCTTAAAATTAGCATCGCTAGCGTTGTTCAAAAACATCATTTAACACTAGAAGTCCCAGGAATTTCGACCTCCCCCCAGAAGTCCTGAAAAAGGGTCAAAAGACCCTTAGCACTAGAGTGACTAGATTTTCAAGATCCTGAGGACAAACCCCCTCCTTCTCCTCAACAATTTGCGGGCCATTAACTGCCATTTGTTTTAAATATGCACACAAGTAACTCAGACACACCCACCTCACCAGACTGCATTCCAATGTCCAATCCAGGGAGCGGGGGATTTAGAAGCCAGGTTCACTTGCGCAAAAAAGCGCAGCCTTAGTCAAAGTAGTGCTCCAAACCGGACAACTCTGATGGCTCCAATTAGCATCCTTTCATTTGTAAATGTGGCCATTGCCTTAGGAATCAGTAGGGGAGAGATAAGCTGAACTCACACAAACGTCCGTCTAATACTCCAAACAGATGCGAAATCAACTGGTTATATTTTGAACTTATATCTCTTGGTGGCACGTTGGTGCACATTTTGAACAAATTGAAGTCGATTTACCGTTTATTTTTCAATTGGTTTGGCTCATTTCTTGAAACCGAGATGACATTCTCAAAACACCATGTGAAACACAACTCAAGAGACTTTGCATTTTGAGGTTACTGACAATTTGTATGAAACACATATTTTGTTTTGAAGCATACATGAAGTGTTTTGGGAGAGATGCATTATCCAGGTCATTTTGCCAAATGAACAAAACAAAACAAAAGTTTGCAAAACATACAATCTGTTTCAAGATATATGCAAAAGTTTGTCTAAAAGATTTTAGTAATGTTTTTCTTTCAGAAAAAAGAGAAGTGGGTTCAAAATGACAGTTTAGAAAAAAATAACCAAATTAATTTTGAGAAGAAGGCACGCAAGGAGAAACTACTTCAGCAACAACCTTCCACACCCAGCCCTGGCAAAAGGGCAAAGTGTCGGATCAAACATCGATGCACGAACAATTGTGCAACTGTGAGATGCATCAACTGCTACAAATACACATGTGGCAAATGTACCAGGGACATACCCTGGCAGTGCCAGGTATGTTTCGCCAGTGCAGATGGACTGCTGAGTGAGTGCTGAAATGCCAGTCACACAAGGAGGACATGCCACTCACACACACGCAGCCCCCCCCACTAGAGCATAGTGTAAATATGTGTAGAATTGTTTTATCCCTTGTATTTTTATGACAAAAATAAAAAGCATGGAAACAAATAACGGTTGTTGTTTTTTATATTTCTCATGCTGAAGTTTTAGTCCTCTTGACTTACACACAATTGCTTATGGTCTGTGCTTTTTTGCTCAAAACTAAGCTAAATACTATATATATCAAAACAAAATATGTGTTTCATACAAATTGTCAGTAACCTCAAAATGCAAAGTCTCTTGAGTTGTGTTTCACATGGTGTTTTGAGAATGTCATCTCGGTTTCAAGAAATGAGCCAAACCAATTGAAAAATAAACGGTAAATCGACATCAATTTGTTCAAAATGTGCAACAACGTGCCACCAATGTGTATATATAAAAAATCTTCATATTATAAAATACAATAAACTGAATATAACTAACTAGAAACTAAATGGCTAAACTCAATGGAAAACAGTTAGTTGGGAGTTAAGCGTGCCCCCTCCTGTGGTGCACCAGTAATGGCCTTATTTACAAAACAAAAGCGCCTGTTAACAGCTCATTATAGGATGTTAGCTAAAATCCTTCAGGTCACTCGACCCGTCTCTGGGTTCCAAAGGTAGAAATGTTAAATGACCCTTCTCTGGGACTTCTAGTGTTAATGACGGATTTTAAACTCAAACGTGGCAAAAATCCAGCGATTACACTTTGAAGAACTTAAGCAGCGTATCAGAATACAGCTTTTAAGCGCTTTTCAGCTTTAAAAAGCAGATTTTATTCCCTATGAAAAACGAGTTTTCATTTCCGGGTCACTGACTGACACGTCTCTCAGCCAATGAGAGCGTTCCACAGCAGCTAATTCAACCAATCACGCAGCGTTTTCCCCAGCTAGCATGTTAGATTTATCTAAACAAGTCCGTCAACTTTTTCGTCTTTTAAACTGTCAAAATGCACTTTTTATTTTGTTAAAAATGTAATCAATAAACTCTGAGCTTAGCTGAGACTTCGTCCAGTCTTTAAAACGTTTCTCTATCTATTTAAAACAGCTCGTTCGATCTTTTTCAGAACCGAGCCGGTACCAGAACCTCTGTCCGTTTGGACCAGTTTAAACAGAATAACGCGTTTTAACTCAAACCCAGCTTATGTTACACAACAGATGTACAATTTCAGCTTTCATAAAGACATATGAATCGGTATCAGCTTCAAAGCATTAAGCGTAAACATGCAGCGTTTTTCTCCAAGCGCGCAGCTTCAGCACGCTGCGTTCAACACAGCTACACTCTGCTATTTCTTCATCATGCCAACACGTAAAATCAATTATTACACGCATACACAGTCCATTTATGAGCACGTTACGGGCCACCAAATGTAGTATAAACAGAATAAAGCGTTTTATAGCACACTGTTTATATTAATTTGGTAGAAATATCAGAACTGACAACATTATTAATCAGCTTTACAACCAGGAAAACCATACGGCCATGATTTTCCGTTGCTTCACCACAGACATTAATGAAAACATCTGGATTAATTTTCTAGCAGAAAGGAGAGTTTAAAGATGGAAAATTGAGATTTATCTTACAGAGAGATGTGTGAGGGAATTTGTCTGTTTTAACCAGAACGTGCACGCTCCTTCGGAAATCAGCTTGTCCCAAACAGTACACTTTTGGTGAAGGTCGACTTTTACCTTTTCTGAAGATAGATCAGTTCCGGCGTGGAGTCTCACTTCCAACCACTGTTCAGCGTCTCAGTGAGAACAGCCAAATACCTCGAGAGCCGTGCGAGGTTATCCAAACAGAAGTTATAATTCCCAAAATCGTCTCTGGTTCAGCTTGTTTGGCTTAGCAGCATCCATGAATGCCTGCGTTTGCATTCAGGTACTCCCAAACTCTCTGCCTTCTGGATTCCAAAACTCTTGAACTCTACTGTTGAACTGGGAAGTTGCCACATTTAAATGGGCTCTACTTCCGGTTCATTTGAGAGCTTTTTGATTGGTGGATGGACCAAAGCAGAGGTGTGGTTTGTGATGTAAGGTGTTATGGAAAGTCAAGGATTGTTTAAGAACAGACAGAAAGATATCATGGAAAAACCAGACTTCGTGGAGCCACCTCTCCTGTATCTCGCTGTAAAAGTTAAACATGACATTTCTTTTCAGTAAACTTTCTAGTTGACCGAAGCTTGAACTTTAACACACTTACAACTTTGTTCACTTCAAGCAGACGATCAAGAAATTGAATCATTACTCTCTAACGTTCTCTAACTTGATTTCACTTTGAATTGAGGAGTAAAAATCATTACTACTGTTTAAGTAAATAAAAATGAGTAGTTCACTTCAACATGTAAACATTGTTTGAACTAACACAATTTGATTATCAAACATTTGTAAAATAGTAATGATCATAGAGAATTGTCTTTTTCCACTTGATTAATTCAAGAAAGAAAGTCTCAGGATGGGTCAAGCTGTATTTCTGGATTCAAATCAATGGAATGACAGTTTCTGTCCATCTGGTCAGTTTTGACATCAGGCCTAGTCCACTACATCTGCATATTTACAAATGCTGCCATTTTGAATTTCTGAATGAAAAACAAAATTAAATCAAGATTAAAGAACAAAGTCCAGTTACCTTTGATTTAATCTACTGTATCTAGGTATGCCATTATGCCATGAAATCATGGTGGGGCCAGAAACTCCAGCATTTCTGGTGGAGTTTTTTTTTTTTTTTGGATGGAAATATCAATTTTAAATTAAGAAAGAGTGTCAGTTTAAAATGTTTATTCAAAGTATTAAACCAGGCCTTAGAGGAAGCTGCATATTATGTTGCCTTTGCAATAAGACTCATATTACCACATTTCAGAACTGAACTTTCTCTCTTTAGCGCCATTAAACCGACTTTATTGATGTGCAGATGTGTCTCACCTGAATGCACATAAGGCCTGACGCACACTGATGTGCTCCTAAATAGCCAAAATCATAAAAATAATGTTTCATTTTTATTTATCTATTTTTGCCGAAACTGATCAATCACACCATAACCCAAAAGGACAATTAGATTAAAAGAGGAAGAGATAGTAGTATGAGAGAGAGAATAAGGAATACGGTTTTATCCATTATGTTCACCTTGCACTAAAAGGGAAATATAGAAAAGGTAAAATAAATCTGGTGACAGACTCTGGAAATTACTCATCATTAATTTCACCAATCAGCACTTTGACTGACCTTGAGCTAAAATCTTGCAAGTCTAACTGACTCAATTAATCTTTTGCACTTTTTCTTCTGCTCTTGGCACAACTGAAGTTCTGTTTTAACATATATTATTTTTATGGAAGTTCGAAACTGGGGAAGCTTGAAGACTTGAAGATGGAGAATGAGACGTGGAGCTGAAAATGCATTACCTGTTGAGAAAACCTGCAAGAAAAAGAAAACCATTTTTCACATTAAAAGTTCATTTGGTCTGATCCGTAAATTCTGTCGTTAAGAATTAGATGCTAGAAAAGCTAAGATTAGGAGGAAGAAAAGCCTGGCCAAGACGTGTGCATCACTGTTAATCCCCCATTTCTGCTTTTAGGGGTTATAATTAATTAAAGGATGTATGGTAGAAACTGTGCAGTAATCTCTAAAGCTGTGCCATTTTAATTCCAGCTTCGTGTTTTATGACCACTGCCTAAATGACTTGTAATTCTGTCTTGGCAAGCACCTAGTTTTCCCTTCCTACCCTCCTAAAATGTCTATTTCTCTCTTTCTCTCTCTACACACACATTTTTTCCCGTTACACCTCCCTTCCAAAGGCACTTCCATCTCCTGTCATGCACAACATTGCCCTTCCTCCCACTCCTACTCCAGTGCCACTTCCTCACTCTCTTTAAGGTGTGATCTATTTTCATCTCATGATGATTTAATGAGCTTTTTTTTTTTTTACTGGTGTCTGATCATGTCATTAGACAGGGAAAAAACAGCTAAATAATAGATCTGACGATCAGACAAGGCTGGATACAGCTCCCATGACTGCGTTGTGGGATCAGAGGAAAGATACTAGGTGCTTTGGTTTAACTGGACTAACATGTCCAGTTAATTAATGTCTCCTGACTGATCTCATCATTTTCTTTGGGTTGTTGTCTTTGATTGGTTCCTTCATTAAGTCCATGTTCAAACTGCCAGGTAAAATACTTTTCTGGCATACCTACACAAATATATTCACGTTCTGAAAATCTGGAAAATAAATGATTAAATGCATATTTGAATAAATACTGTAAATAAACCAGTGTTTCTGCATTCCGCAAAACTGCTCCTAGCCATGTTTTTTTTTTTTTTTTTATCAATCTGCATTGATCAAACACACTGTGTGCAAAAAAAATTATGTTGGTTTGTCTTTTCCATCACATGCACCAGTAACACGTAACACATTGAAAATACCGCTTCTAGACTGCCCTCAAGCCTAAAACAAAACAATGTGTAAGAGGCTGTTAGGACACTCAGTATATATATATATATATATATATATATATATATATATATATATATATATATATATATCCATCCATCCATTATCTTTACCCGTTTGTTCCATTTTGGGTCACGGGGGTCGCCGGTGCCCATGTCCAGCAATCACTGTGCGAGGGGCGAGGTACACCCTGGACGGGTGTCAAGTCCATCGCAGGGCCACATAGAGACAAACAACCATTCACTCTCTCACTCACACCTAGGGACAATTTAGAGTTACCAATCAGCCTAACATGCATGTTTTTGGTCTGTGGGAGAAAACCGGAGTACCCGGAGGAAACCCACGCATGCATGGAGAGAACATGCAAACTCCACCCAGAAAGGCCCCTGGACCGGGGTTTGAAGCAGGGACCTGCTCGCTGAGAGGCAGCAGCTCTACCAGTTGCGCCACCGTGCTGATTTAATTTTTATATATATTTACTGATAATTTATACAACTTTAAAAGCTAAGTGGTGTACTTAGAGTGACTAAACATTTATGGTTTGTAAAGGATGTTCTTCAAGCCATTAGAGTGGGGGTATCCTTGTTGGGCTTGAATCCAAAGCCAGTAAAAAATGTACTGATATGGACAAAAGACAGAAAAAATAAAACACTCTGATCACTGAGCAGAAACCTGCTGTTAGCAGTCATAGCTGGTAGACATGCCTGGGTTTAAGAGCCACTCAGTGGAGAGATAGATCAGAAAGAACAAGGCTTTTTCTCAGCTCCTTCTGAAACTGATTTTTGATTTTAAGCATCCATTCATCCATCCATCCATCCATCCATCCATCCATCCATCCATCCATCCATCCATTTTCTTCTGCTTATCCGGGGTCGGGTCATGGGGGTAGCAGCCTAAGTAGGGAGGCCCAGACTTCCCTCTTCCCAGCCACTTGGTCCAGCTCCTCAGGGGGAATCCCGGTGCATTCCCAGGCCAGCTGAGAAACATAGTTCCTCCAGGGTGTCCTGGGTCTTCCTCTGGGCCTCCTCATGGTGAGACATGTCCAAAACACCTCACCAGGGAGGCGTCCAGGAGGCATCCTAAACAAATGCCCGAGTCACCTCAACTGGCTCCTCTCGACTTGGAGAAGCAGCGGCTCTACTCTGAGTCCCTCCCGGATGATCGAGCTTCTCACCCTATCTCTAAGGGAGAGCCCAGACACCCTGCGGAGAAAACTCATTTTGGCCGCTTGTATCCGAGATCTCGTTATTTCAGTCACAACCCAAAGCTCATGACCATAGATGAGGGTAGGAACGTAGATCGATCGGTAAATTGAGAGCTTCGCCTTTTGACTCAGTTCTCTCTTTACCACGACAGACCTGTACAGCACCCGCTTCACTGCAGGCATTGCACCTATCCACCTATCAATCTCACGTTCCATTTTTCCCTAATTCTTGAACAAGACCACAAGATACTTGAACTCCTCCACTTGGGGCAGGACCTCCTCCCTGACCCGGAGAGAGCACTCTACCCTTTTCCAGCTCAAGACCATGGCCTCGGATTTGGAGGAACTGATCCTCATCCTGGCCGTGTCACACTTGGCTGCAAACCGCTCCAACAAAAGCTGCAGATCACGATCTGATAAAGCCAACAGGACCAAATCATCTGCAAAAAGCAGAGAAGCAATTCTAAGGCCACCAAAACGGATCCCCTCAACACCTTGGCTGTGCCTAGAAATTCTGTCCATAAAAGTTATGAACAGAATCGGTGACAAAGGGCAACCTTGGCAGAGTCTAACTCTCTCCGGGAACAAGCCTGACTTACTGCTGGCAATGCGAACCAGGCTCTGACACCGGTCATACAGGGACTTAACAGCCCGTATCAAAGGGCCAGGTACCCCATACTCCCAGAGTACCTCCCACAGGGTTCCCTGAGGGACGCGGTCGAACACCTTCTCCAAGTCCACAAAGCACATGTAGACCAGTTGGGCAAACTCCCACGCACCCTCCAGGACCCTGCTGAGAGTGTTGAGCTGGTCCAGTGTTCCACGACCAGGACGAAAACCGCACTGCTCCTCCTGAATCTGTGGTTAGACTATCCGACGGACCCTCCTCTGGAGAACCCCGAAATAGACCTTACCAGGGAGGCTTAAGAGCGTGATCCTCCTGTAGTTGGAACACACTCTACGGTCCCCCTTTTTGAATAGGGGAACCACCACTCCAGTCTGCCAATCATGGGGAACATCCCCCGATGTCCAGGCAATATTGCAGAGTTGTGTAAGCCAACACAACCCTACAACATCCAGAGCCTTACGGAACTCTGGGCGAATCTCACCCACCCCTGGGGCCCTGCCACCGAGGAGCTTTTTAACCACCTCAGTGACCTCAGTACCAGAGATTGGAGGGCCCAACCCAGAGACCCCAGGCTCCGCTTCCTCAGTGGAAGACGTGCCGGTTGGATTGAGGAGGTCTTCAAAGTATTCTGCCCACCGACCCACGACATCCCGAGTGGAGGTCAGCAGCACCCCACCCCCACTATAAACAGTGTTGGTGGTATACTACTTTCCCCCACGAGACGCCGGATGGTGGACCAGAATTGCCTCGAAGCCATGCGGAAGTCATTCTCCATGGCCTCTCCGAACTCCTCCCATGCCTGAGTTTTTGCCTCAGCGACCACCCGAGCCGCATGTCGCTTGGACTGCCGGTACCCATCAGCTGCTTCTGGGGTCCCACAGGACAAAAAGGCCTGATAGGACTCCTTCTTCAGCCTGACAGCATCCCTCACCGATGGTGTCCACCATCGGGTCCCAGGGTTGCCGCCGTGACAGGCACCGAAAACCTTGTGGCCCCAGCTCTGGTAAGCCACCTCAACAATAGAGGTATTGAACATGGCCCACTCGGACTCAATGTCCCCCACCTCCCCCGGAAAATGTTCAAAGTTCTCCCAGAGGGGGGAGTTAAAGCTCTGTCTCACAGGAGAATCTGCCAGACATTCCCAGAAAAACCCTCACAATACGTTTGGGTCTGCCAGGTCTGACCGGCATCCTCCCCCACCATCGGAGCCAACTCACCACAAGGTAGTGATCAGTGGACAGCTCCGCCCCTCTCTTCAACCGAGTGTCCAAGACATATGGCCGCACATCAGATGAGACAATGACAAGGTCGATCATCGAACTGCGGCCTAAGGTGTCCTGGTGCCAAGAGCACATATGGACACCCTTATGCTTGAACATGGTGTTCGCTATGGACAATCCATGACGAGCACAGAAGTCCAACAACAGAACACCACTCGGGTTCGGATCAGGGGGGGGCGTTCCTCCCAACCACACCCCTCCAAGTCTCACGGTCATTGCTCACATGAGCATTGAAGTCCCCCAGCAGAACGAGGGAGTCCCCAGGAGGTGCACTTTCCAGTACCCCCTTCAAGGACTCCAAAAAGGGCAGATAATCTGAACTGCCATTCGGTGCATAAGCACAAACGACAGTCAAAACCCGTCCCCCCCACACGTAGGTGGAGGGAGGCCACCCTCTCATTCACCGGGGTGAGCCCCAACACACAGGCACCAAGATGGGGGGCAATAAGTTTTCCCACTCCTGCTCGGCGCCTCTCACCAGGGGCAACTCCAGAGTGGAAGAGTGTTCAACCCCTCTCAAGGAAACTGGTTCCAGAGCCATGCGTGGAGGTGAGTCCAACTATTTCTAGCCGGACCTCTCAACCTCGCACACCAGCTCAGGCTCCTTCCCCACCAGTGAGGTGACATTCCATGTCCCAATAGCCAGCTTCTGTAGCCGAGGATCAGATCGCCAGGGTCCCCGCCCACGGCCACCACCCATCCCATATTGCACCCGACTCCTTTGGCCCCTCCCACAGGTGGTGAGTCCATGGGAAGGGGGACCCACATCTCCTTTTTGGGCTGTGCCCTGCCAAGCTCCATGGGTAAAAGCCTGGCTACCAGGTGCTCGCCCGCGTGCCCCACCTCCAGGCCTGGCTCCAGAGTGGGGCCCTGGTGACCCACGTCTGGGCAAGGGAACATTAAGTCCAGTTATTTTATTCATCATAGGGGTGTTCAAGCAGTACGTGTTCAAATATTCCACTAGTAAATGAGATAACCCTTTAAATGTGCCATCTACTATTAAAAGTGCACCTTTATAAAAAGAGACATAATTAAAATGTATCCACATTTGAAGCATAACTACTTTTAAATAATGCAAACGTTTTATGCTAATTAAAAAAATCCACAAAACAAACAAACAAAAAATTAAAATGTGACTTTAAAACATTTGTTGAAACAGTAAACGTTTAAAAAAGAAAATACATTAGTGGATTTCTTTGATGGTGGAGCTTGTTGCTTTTTCTGAAGTTTCCCTCTGAAAATGTTCAATTTGAAGGCCAGATAACCTTGTACTTGTGCTCACCCCTAAATCACAAAAAATACAAATAAAAACATTTGGGACACCATTTTGTGTGTGTATATGTGAAACATAAAGATAAGGCCGGGGAGGCAGGGTGAATTTAGATTTAAGACAAGTAACTAAAGACCAAGATTCAATACACATTAGTTCAAGAGCCATTAGACCTCCTGCACAATGAGAGCTGTCATTTCTAACCAAACCTGGAGCCTGGCCCCGCCCGACCCAGATTCGAACCGGGCCAGGCCATAATAATGTGCTTAATGTGTGGGCCGCGTTGGGCTTTTTATTGCATCAGGGATGCGCGCGGCCAACGATCCAATATATGCAAACATGGCTTGCCATAGTACACCTGCTGCACGCAGCCATTGGACCATGCGCTGACCAGCCAATTGAAAGAGGTAAAAAGTTCTGTTAAGTTTCAGATGGACTACTGCCAGCGATCCATCTGCCCAAATGGACGTTCATTCAGCGGATGTGCACGGCCGATGATCCAAACAGTTGAGATCACAAAATATCCGACATGTCAGAGCAGTGTCCAATGCAGGCAGACGCAGAGGAAGCATTTAATGCACTTTGACAGCTCCTCAGCTCTGATCTTCTGCCCCCTGAGCCGCACGCATCCACCAACCGTTAATAATAATCAGTGGTATAAGCAGTCAAAGCTTAATTAAAAATGTTGTGGTGTTTTTGGGGTTCGGACCTGTAATTACTGTTAATTCGTCAGATCAGGTGGGGTTCAGAGATGATGGCTGTGGGCTGGGACCGGGTCAGTTCAGATTATTTGGACCCGAGTGCAACTCTATTGCACAGATCTCCATGAGATATAAAATCTAATTGTTTACTTATTTTTTAATTGAAAATTTTCTGAATCCTCTAAATGACTGATATTTATTCGGCTCGTTCCTGTGAACACAGTCCTAGTTGTTATCCTTGGCTTGTCAGCCTACTCCCTGCAACCCCCCCACCCCCACCCCCCACCCCCCGGTGTAGTACCTGACCCAGTCTTCCTCTTCATTCACCTCTCTGACATTCCCTCATGAGCCCATAATAAGCTCCCTATTATAAAGCAATTTCAGCTTGCTTTTAGCCACATTGTGGGGGCTGGTTGTGTTACTCTTAGCTTCTTGGTTTTGCCTACCTGGTCTGTTTTTAAGTGATTTCAAACATATCTGGCAAGAAGAAATCACTATTTCTGCTTTTTGCAACTTGTCCGAAGTTTGTGTTGTTGGATTCACGATTTAAACTCTGACAGATCTTGAATCAGTTTGTAGATAGTTATGAAAGAAATCACTTCACACCCCAACAGGACTTGTGAGTAAGCCAAAGTGAGTGCAAGCTCCCCATTGGTTCAGTGTAGCTCTTGAGGCTAGCATGCCCTGCCAGTTTCTCTCTGTACACACTGCTCTCCATTCTGTCAGCTTAATTGGCTCACCTCCCATCAGGATGATACCCCAACCCCACCATAATTGGCTTCCTCTTGGCCACTCAGCCGATGCTATTGTTCAGGTACACACTGAGTCACTATGGATTCAGTGATCACTCAGATAAATTGCAGGACAGAAAGCCCATGGGTTGTCTCTTCATCAGTTGTCTCTGCAGCTATATTTACCAAAAACAACACAATACAGTTTTTTTTTTTTTTAATTCACCATCTTAAGCCAATTTCTCTGTTCATTATTATGCTAAAAGTAAATGTATCCAAACATTGCATGTCTTTCACATGATGCATGATGTGCAGTAGGACCTCATGCTAGCAGCTGAGCCTGTGCTGCATCATGGACTAATTCATCTGGTGTGATATGTATATAAGGCAATCATAGAAAACTACTGAATGCCAGTCAATCCACAGAGACAGAATGAAAGATAAAAACTGAAAGGAGGCTAAACCAAGCCAGAGAACAAGAGGGAGAAGTCTTGTCTCAATCCAAGAGTGAAGCCAAGTCTGGTTGTGTTTGTGTAAAGGTAGTCAATGTTACCCCAATGACTGCCACTTCAACCCCGGCTGGGTCAGTTTCCTGCCAGTGTGTAATGAGCCCCAATGAGGATGAACTCTCTGTTCCCCTGTGTCATGGTCTGTCTCCACTAATGAGCTTCTGAATAAATTTGTGTTGGTACCCTTCTACCCAGCCCATCTCCTGCTCCATCCTTTTTACAGTTCTCTATCCAGCCTTGCCTGTTTCGAGTCACCTCGCCATGTCACCCCATCAGCATAATGAGCACTCCAAAACACCTTTCATCTCCTTCCAACATTTTCTGTTTCCTAATTGTGAGTATTTGTTTGCGGGACAGCTTGTTTTACCCATGTTCAAAAACCGTGTGATATTCAACCCTTTCATGGCTCACTGTCGGTGCTGTTTCTGCCTACAGCTAATATTGACTTTCTGTTTTTGAAAATGGAGTGCCAGGTGAAAAATGCATGGCTTATTAGTCTCGTTGTAACGTGGTTATTTTAGGAAAGTGGCATCTAGTTGAGATACAGGCTGCTTGTAAACTGTGATCAGATATAATGCTGGAAACTAATACAAACCTTTTCAGTGACAGATTAGAAACACATCTGAACAAAGTGGGAGACAAACTAAAAGCCACGTAAAGTCTCAGTAGAATGTCATATGCATCAAGCTTTCTTGATAAAAAGCCACAAAATTTAAATTAGAGAACATGAATAAAGCTGAAAGAATATATTAAAACATTTGTTTGTGAAACAGTAATCCTTATGTGGGAATAAAACACATTTCTTGGACAGAATATTAACAAACAAGTAATAAATTGCCAGGAAAGCTCAGGCTCAGAGCCATGATGGTACTATTCCAAAAGAAGCATTTTAATAATCCAAGCAAAAACAGAAAATATGTCAGAGGCAGCTTTTGAGGGACTCCAAAGGAAATAAAGCCTAAAGGTAAGAGCAGTTGCTTACAGTATAGCCTGAACTGTTGTTCTCACAGATTGGCTTTCCAAGGTGACTGACCCCTGAGCAAATGTTACCGCTCAAAGTATTGGCTGCTGTGCATCAGGTCCAATCATTGTTTTGCTTTCACCTCAACAGATTTTTTATTTTTTTTCTTCAAAGATTGCCTCCCAAAGAAAACGTATCACTTGGCTTTGGAGAATCAATCATGGAGGGGAGACACTATTCAAGATCAGAGTGTTGTTTCCACGCTTGTTGTTTGTGATGCCTGCAAAGCCCCAGCTGTGATGACAAAACCTCTTCACGTGTCGACTTTGGAGTTATTTTTCATTGTTGGTCTTTTTCCTGTCTGTCCCACTTCCTTTTTTTCTTGTTAACTTTCTCACTTTGATGTCACATTTTCAATTTGACGCGATTCTGAAATGAGCTGATTGTATGAAGCGTCACTGCTGTTGAAAACTTTAGAAGAAAAGGTTAACAACAAATTACTTTTTTTGTAGAATACATACTGTAGTTTTCGGACTATAAGGCGCACTTAAAATCTTTTAATTTTCTCAAAAATCGACAGTGAGCCTTATAATCAGGCCTTATGTATTAATTATGGTTGTGCTTACTGACCTGAACCAATTTTATGTGGTTACTGTAAATGAGTTGAATAAAGTTTGACTTATCTCACTGCTTTGTTTCGCTTAATGTGGCTTATAATCTGGTGTGCCTTATAGTCCGAAAAATATGGCAATTTATTTTAGTTCTTCATGCTTAATATTAGCAGACCCTACATAATATAGTCTTCCTACCAATACTTCCCGCAGGGTCAAGACTGTTCAACTCTTCCCTGTACAGTAAAATTTGAGCCTTGTAAATCTTCAGTACCTTGGACACTTATGTATTTGTATGTATATATATTTACATGTACATCTGCATATGTACAGTATATACTATACATTTATATGTGTATGTATGCTTAGATGTGTGTGCATGTATGTATACATATAAACAGGTTAATCATGAATGTAGTACTCCCTACCACCTTGTGCATGTTGTATTTTTTTTTTTTTTACAAATGTGTGAATTCTGTTTCTTTTTTGATTATTTCATATGTGTCTTTTTTCTGTATAATTAGAACATATATCTGTAATCTATCAATCTACCAATCTATAAATCATTCTATCAATCTATCTATTTTCAACCTGTGCATGGTTCAAATAAATAAATAATATTAATAATAATACGTTATTCCAGTCATACATTTAGTTTGTAGTTCTGAAAACAATTGAGCTTTTGCACATGGATTTATTTTTGGATGAGAGCAATCATTTGTTAAAATTTAAAAAAAAGAAAGAAAAAGAAATAAGCTAAGCTATGCTGGCTGTGCTAGCACGTACCTATCATAGTAAGACCAGTGACTCACCCAGCTGCAAATGTTGGAAGCTTGGTTTTGGTAATTCAAAACTGCATAAAAAATATAATAATTTCTGTCCCCGTCTTACTGATTTCTGA
Source organism: Nematolebias whitei (assembly GCF_014905685.2). NCBI lineage: Eukaryota > Metazoa > Chordata > Actinopteri > Cyprinodontiformes > Rivulidae > Nematolebias > Nematolebias whitei. The sequence continues at coordinate 23,068,831 of NC_056503.1, forward strand.
GTTTTTGCCACCAAGTGACCAGCAGGTTCTGTGGCTGCATTTTCCTCAATCAAAGAGAGAGCGCCCACATCATTGGCCAACTGGCCTCCAACAGTCACTGCCCAGTGGCTTTAGGTTATCTTTAGCAAAAAAAAAAAAAAAAAAAATTAATTAAATAAAAACACATGTTAAGCACCCTCTGGGGAAAATTGTACATATTGTATAT
>NC_056503.1:23069145-23072232 GCF_014905685.2 Nematolebias whitei
ACTCTAAAAACATCAACATTTCACTTCAACACACTTGATTTCCAGTTTGAATGAGTTTCTATGGTCATCTTTGCCTAACCCCTCTGCCTTAAAGAGAACAGCTACCTTCCTTTGATGATCTATTTTCATATCATAATGACTTGGAGAAAAAAAAAAAAAAAAACGATTGTTTGTAGCGCAGGCTGTTCCATGAGAGGTCAGCACTGTGAAGGAAACTACTGAAGCCACAAATGATTTGAAAATGGCACTCACATAAGTTGTGCAGCATTTCAGTACCTTCTCACTGGCCACACCTTTTTTATTTAATGTTTTAGTCCTCATTTAAAAGCCACATACTCACACCTTATTTATAAAAAAAACATTATTATAATGTTTCATGTAAAATAATATATGTTGACAACTGTATGGAACGTGGCAAGTCAAAAAAATACTCCCATAAAAATAAATCACATAATTGTAAATAATAAATAAATAAACACACATAAATTGTCAAGGCTTTGTAACTAAGAACTCTCATAAACTGTCAAATGTAATAGATTCTGACAGCCTAAATGTCTTTGGTCATTTAACCTGGATGAAACAATGGTGTGAAGCGTCTCTGGTTTTTCTGACTGCTATTTCAAGTCACCAGTAAACTCTGCACAGTTTCAACTAACATTCTCCTGCAAACCATTGAAGCATTTAAAGTATGCAGCCAAGGCAAATAAAATAAATGATCTGTCAGTCTGAGGAAGGGGTATGTTGATGTGAAAATGTAACCACCCACCCATTTTTATTCTCATAAACAGGACACTGATTTTACTTTATTTTTTAAAGTAATGATAACAACAATAAATAAATTAAAAGATCATTAGATGAAGCAAATTTTTGTTTTATGGCACAGCTTTTGATTGCTTCATTTTTTTTTTTTTTATATATTGGGGTAGACATTTTTTTTTTTTAAATTGCGGAAATTAAATAATCTGCTTATTTTTAATTTACTGAACTTATATAGCAGCTGAATTATTGAACTGTGTTGCAGGCAGTCAAATCTTTGTGTGCACTTTAATGACTTTTAATTGCTTTAAATTTGTTAATTTGTCGTTTTTAATGACAGTAGTTTTGTGTGTGCCGAGACTACAGAATGGTGAAGATTACTTGGGAGCTGATGGATCTTTGGTTTATCCAAACTTGCATTTGGAAAAAAACGAAAAGCATGCAGGCTGTTCAGTGAATACACTTAAAGAGAAACAAAACTAGAAACAACTCCTTGATATCAATCATCTCTTTTTCCCTACCCCTCACAGCCTTGCAGCTCTGGATCAGCCACTCCACACGATTATTCTCATGCATAGAGGAATCCTGTGAGTAATAAACTGTTCCACTTGACAGACTTGGCACTGCAGAGGTTTGCATGCACAAATGACACGTGTCGGGGGTGTAGGTGGGGGGGGGGGGGGCACCAACAGGTTTTATCCCAGCCCCTTCATTTTTAGCTACACATTTAGGCCAATCACTGACTTTTTCTTTTTCTACTTCATCTTTTGGCTGCTCCCTTCTTCAGGGGTCACCACAGCAAACTAGCTTGCCTGAAGACTTGGCAATTATTTTTACGCCGGATGCCCTTCTTGACACTACCACAGACCACTGAGCTACCACAGCCCTCTGTGTGGAGCAGAGAGCAGATGTTGGGGGTTAAGGGCCTTGCTCAAGGGCGCAGAGTGGGGAAAATGAGGGTGGAGACTGGTGTGGGTATTTCACCTTGATGTTGTCGGTCCAGGGTGTTGAACTGGTGATCTTCCGATCACAGGCCCACCTTCTCTAACCTCTGTGCCACCACTCACCCTAATAACTAAAAACATACACCAATATATTTATCAATGCCAGTAGGTATTTTAATTCCCTTCATTTGGTTTCTATCTTTATTTCAGTTCAATTAGTCAGAACAATATCTAGTTCATTGGTATACTTTCAATAATTAACTCACTGAGCATTAGCAGGTTTTGTTTCTTCAGCCTTGAACAGATTCATAAGATGAAATGGAAAATGAGAGGGATTCAATATTGAGTAAAACTACAATAAATTTAGATCTTGCTTAACTCTGAATGCTAGGAAACACATTGTAGCTGCTATTTTCCTTCAAGCCATTAACTATGGTGACATGATGTATATGAATGATCTTCCAGGCAGCTTGCAGATGTTGAACACTGTATATCATAGCATGCTAAGATTCATAACTGTCTGTGATTATCATACCCATCACTATAACCTGTATTCACTGGTTAACTGGTCATCATTAACTTCACGCAGACTCTCACACTGGTACATTTTCATCTTCAAATCACTCCTTGGTCTGCTGCCTCCTACATGTCAGGGCGTCAGTGCAGCTACAGTGTGTGCACTCAAGACATCATTACCTGCAGTGCACCCTCAGTGCGGACTGAACTCGGTAAAAAGGTTTTTTCTTACTCAGCTCCTGCAACCTGGAATTCCTTGCAAAAAGATCTGAAGCTCTTGACTTTGACCTCTCTGAGGGATTTTAAATGTTTTAAGTTTGTGGCTAAAACCATTGCAGAAATGTTCCTGTTATTAGTATTTTACCTAGTTTCATAATGTAGCTTGATTTTATGTTGTTTTATAACACTACCTTTTTTTTTTACATTTCATTGTATATGCATTTTATGGCTGTGCATTGTTGTGTGTACCTGTAGTTTTGTTTAAAACAGGTCTCTCTTGTAAATGAGTCCTCGTGACTCAGTGAGACTAACCTGTATAAATAAAGGTTGAATGAAAATCATGACAAATTCTTGGGTGTTGTTTTTAACGACATTTATGTACTTGTAATCATTGCAGATTTTGGAGCAGAGCAGTGTTGTCCCCTTTGACGGTGTTGATGAGACGAAATACGTTAATCTCCAGCTGTATTCCTGCTCCTCAGTTCAGTCCATGCCAGTGTTTTCTTCAGGTATTCTGGTTTCCTCCTACACTCCAAAAGCTTGCAGGTTTGGTGAACTGGTAAGTTTAAATTGTTTCTAGGTGCAACTGTGCCTGGCTGTGTTCACTGTGTGTGTTGGCACTGAGATGCTCTTTCTGGAGTGTAAATATATA
>NC_056503.1:23072632-23094096 GCF_014905685.2 Nematolebias whitei
AAAGTGTTGTAAGTTTTATCAGTTGGTGTGTTTCAAATTGTGAAAATGGTCCTTTGTAACATTCAGTATTATTTAACCTCCTGTGGTTGACTGCTCTTAGCTAATAATTGTTACAAATTCAGCTCTGTGACCATGAAGCCACACCATAAACTACTAGTATTAGTAAAACAACTTTTCTTACACATTTCTGATTCTTGTTCGTCAGCTGGACGCAATGGTGGTTTCTGATATGGACAACATAGGCAGCTGCCCAGGACAGCATCTTGTCACGGCTGTGCCCCGCCATACCCTCATCATCCCACTCAAAAAAAAAAAAAAAAACCTAATTAAACTCAGACTACACTATAGGTTGGTTCTCTAATTATCTCTCAAATCAGAGGCAATGTGTTCAATATAATGGTACTTCTTCCAGCTATCTAACTGTCAACAATGGTGTACCACAAAACTCAGTTTTAGGACCCACCCTCTTCACAATCTACATAAAAAAATGTAGGTCTGATCATTCCTGATGCATCATTACATTTCTATGCCGACAATTCAGTTGTTAAGGTTTTTCAGCGCTTACAGTCTGTACTCAACATCATCCAGTCAGGTTTGTTAAGTTTCAAACTCATGCTAAATGCTGATAAAACCAAAGGGATTTTTTTTTTAACAGAAATTCGGTACCAGCAATCCTTTGTCCTATCTTATCTACAAATGATGCTCTTGTTGAGTTAGTCGATTCTTATAAATACTTGAGTATCTTGGTCGATTCACATCTCTCTTTTAAGTCTCATGCCAAAAATCTGGTAAAGAAATTTAATGTAAAACCGGGTTTCTTTTTTAGAAATAGATCTTGTCTAACTGCATGCTAGGAAATGCCTTGCTACTTTCCTTCCCTCCATTGATTACTGTGACATTATTTACATTAATGCTCCTACAAGCACCTTGCAGATGTTGGGCACTGTCTATCACGGTGCACTAAGATTCATAACTGGCTGTAACTACCGTACCCACCACTGTATCCTGTATTCGCTGTTCAATTGGCCATCATTAACTTCACGTAGACTCTCACAGTACTTCATTTTCATCTTTAAATCACTTCTTGTTCTGCTGCCTTAATTTATCTCCTCCTATATGTCACATCGTCAGTGCAGCTAAAGCGTGCGCTCTCAAGGCATAATTACCTGCAGTGTGTCCTCACTATGGACCAAGCTTGACAAAAGGACCTTCTCTCATTCTGCTCCTGTAACCTGAATACCTTGCAAAAAGGTCTTAAGTTGTCGATCTTGACCACTCTAAGGGATTTTAAACAACTGTTAAGTTCATTAACAACAAAGTCCATGCTCAAGTCCATGTTAAGTTCATTGCAAAAAACAATGCAGACATGTTCCTGTTTTTAGTGTTTATATCGCTTCATGGTGTAACTGTTTTTGTTTCGCTTTTACATCATTTCTTTTATTTACTTTTCATTTTATATGCTTTTATATGATTGTTTATTTCTGTCTGTACCTCATCTGTGTTCTTTGTTTAAAACAGGTATCTCTCGTAAACGAGTCATCGAGGCCCAATGAGACTGATGTGTATGAATAAAGGTTGAATGAAAAAAAAAAAATCAACGCATTATTTCTCTATAGCCTGTCTAGCCTACATATCGGTTTCCTATCGCCCACTTGTGGAGAGTGGGTGGCCTCCGCCAAGTGTAGAGTGTGTAGCTTCTGCTGAGATCTGACACATAGATTGTGAAAGAAGAGGAGGGGGTGGGGAATTCTCTCGTCTCCCTTGGAGGGCCAGGGATGTGTCTAATCGCAAAATAAATCACACGATTGATTGCTCTCAAACAAAGCACATTTCCTTCATAATGTGAGTATAGCCAATAGTTCACAGCTTATTTGTTTGAAATTGCTGAAGAAAAAAAAAAAAAAAAAGATTCTGTACACCAAAGAAGGTGATTTAGTTTATGACTAAGTTGTTTTGACTTGTGAGACTGCCACATGGAAGATGGACTCGAACAGTTACAAAGCCATCCGGTGCCATCAGGTTGTTCACCCAGGGCACCAAACAGGCTAGGACAACCCCTGGCCGTAGGGGTGACAGTGGAGCAGTGATAGGACAGTTTTACTGGTGAGCAGAAAGTCACAGGATCGACTCCCTGCCATGCCCACATGTTGCGGTGTCCTTTAGTGAAACATCAAATCACTGGGTAGCTTTAATAGCTGCGCCCTGCCCCACTTGTGTGTATCTTGTGTGTGTGATGGGTTAAACGCAGAGGACAAATTGTGTTGTAGTGTGTGTATGCAATGATGACCACACATAACACTGCACAGCTTCAAAGACAGCTGGTGAGTTATGAGTATGTTTAAAAACAGAAGATAGGACACAAGTCTTTAATGAACTCTAACTACAGGTGGGAACACCTGAAAAGGTCTTCAGTCCATCACAGAGCATATTTTATATTAAAACTTAGTAGACTAACTCTTTAACACAGTCAAATACATTTTTTTTGAAGATTGATCACAAACTGTCTGTCTGTACTGTTTGTGACTTCTCTACTCGTACGTTTTTTTGCAATCTGCTCCAAGTTATTGCATGTTTGCAACTTACACAGTTTTTATCCCTGCTGCTATAAAAACAGAACAAACTGTGTGCCGCTAACCACAAATCAGAACATGTTTCTACCCCATGTACAGAACCACCTACACATGTACTAATCAACACATGTCTCTAGTTTTGTCTCTTAATTACTAGTTTAGATTAGAATGTTTAGATTAGGTTAGATGTCTTTTTGCATTTATTATTGGTCTGTTTGTATTTATTGTTCTGTTGTGTATCTCACGGTGTGCTGTATTGTTTTCCACGTTATGTCCTGCGTTGCACTGTGATCCTGGGGAACACCTTTTCATTTCAATATGTACTTGTACGTAGCTGAAATGACAATAAAACCTCTGACTCCGAACATTATTGATCATTTATGAAACAAGTTTAAATGAGTATCAGGTTGAAATGAGGGCAGCACCTAGATTTTGCTGAGATCTAAAAAATACAAAATAAATAATCTAAACATAGCCAAAAAACTTTACAACAAACAAAACATAAACCAACTACATAGTCCTTGACACATTCAATGCTATATACCATTATTTCATGTCCCCACCACCCAACCCCCCCATCCATCCTGGTAATTACAGGTCCATTTTTTAAACCAGTGAATTCATGGGATCTCAGCACTTAGCTCACTGGGGAGTGAGCTAACCTCTCTCCTCCATCCCACTCTGAAATGGCCCTTAGGCCAATTCTGTGGCATAGTTAATGGAGTGTGCCTACATGAATTATTAAAAGTGCTTACATTTTCTTTATACTTGCCAAACTATCGATATTCAAGCCTTCACAGACTCATGAGTGTGTGGGTGAGTTTTTACACATCAGGACGGATTGCCCTTTTCACATACATGCCGGCCTCCCTCAGATAAATACCTTTTATAATGTGGAATGAGAAGACTATGCTAAATAAAACATTTTGCAGAACTGCCGGGGGTGAAAAAAATAAAATGTGTTTACCACATCCCGCAGTTACAGTCAACAAATCTGAATTCATGATCTGGCTGCAGCAGCATATTGGTGTTGTACCACTGGAATACCTCATGATGTACATTGTTAATGCACACTGAGATAACTTCATCTTCCATAGGGAGTAATCAAACTGTAAAATTAATGAGCAATAAATAAATAAACAAAGTTTAACTTGCCCTCCTGTTGCAATATGCCTGTTAAGCTTGTTGGACTCTCATTGCGATGCAAGACACCACAACTCTGGGGAGATTCACTTTAAGCAAAGAAAAAAGGCCGAAGTAAACGCCAGGAATTCTTATGAGTTACATAAAAGGAGTCATGAGGGAGATATTGTATTGATTTTCTTTATTGTCATGGGGGGGATGTATAACTAGATGGCTCCCAGTGCAATGTTATGTGTAAGGGTCTAAAACCAGATCCTACAAGCGTCCTCTCCCAAGGGCACACATCTTGTTAGCTCAACTAATGGGTGTCTATGTGTGCATGTGGACAGAAATGTGTGCATGTTTGAAAGATATAGAGACTCTAAAGCAGATGGCAACTCATTTACTACAGGCACAGAGACAGAAAGCCTTTAAGCCATTTCTTGTAAACAGACAGCCTGTAAACAGTCATGAATTAGGGCATTTCTGGAGGTGCCAGAGATGCCCCAGCATTGATTATGTAATGTGTAGCAGAACAGAGCAGGGTTGTACTGATCTATAGCAGCTTTTGCTGTGACCAGTGCGACTTTAGATTTCACAAATTCTGCTGAGACTTTGCAATACAAAGAGTAAAATGGGGATTAATTTAAATCATCACATTTAAAATATGTAAAGTGGAATTCAAGATGCCAGTTAACAAATGTTTTTCTGTACATACAGTGATGACAATTATGTGTAAACTAGAACATATTTTCCCTCATGCAACATTTTTTTATTTGCCTGCTACAGAATGTCAGGTGGTTTTGCATGTGTCTGTGTGTGAGTGTTCAATTGTCTGTATTCTTAGCACAATACAAAGATTAAAGCAAATAAAAACCTTCTGACGGATTATTATTATTTTTTTTCTACACCTTGAGATAACCTGAGCATCATCACCAGCCTGGGATTATTTACAGGATTTCAGCTTATTTAGTCATTTAAGACTATTTTTCATATTTGATCATTTATTGAATTTCATTTATCACAGTAGAGTTACCTTTGAGTATGATTCTAAATATAATCAAGTTTAGCTCATCCAAACAGTCTCAACACATTGTTATTAAAATATCATGTAGAATTGAATTTGGCAGCTAATTATCATGAACCACAAACAACTGAAACTGACTCTCACACAGAGAGAACTTTTTAATGTTTTTAGGGGAAAAATAAAGTTAAACAAAAACTCACATTTACTGATATCTGAGGAATAAAAAAATATATTTTAGTGTTAATAATATTAAATTATAAGGACTAAAGCAACAGACTGTTGCACAGTCACTCAAACAGGATACACTCTTCCTTGGTTGCTCTCTCTCTCAGCAGGAGTTTAGGCTAACAGGCAAACTGTATGCTTGTTTGATGATGATGATGATGCTCTGGACACTAATATTTAATACAAAGTTAGAAGATATGATAAAAAAGTTCATGTTTTTATTGCTCCCGCTTTTTTTACTGATAATAGAAATCTGTCCAGGCCATGTTCAAGATTGTGGTAATCCATTGTGGATTCCTGCCTGAGGGGAGTGAGGCAAAAAGTGTGTGTGCTGAGTGAGTGGGGTCCTTCATGATGCAGGTGGCCCTCTTCCTGCATCTGGAGGTGTAGATGTTTGTGATGGTGGGGAGGCTGACAGATTAGAGTTGGCTTGTTATGCTGCTATAGCCTTAGACTATTAGAGGACAAATTTACCTCATTCCCTTTAATGAATTGCTAAAAGTGAATAGTTTTCATTAGCTACTATTTCTGTCAAAGCATGTGATTCTCGGCCTGCCATTGTATATCTGTTCCTCCTTCGTTTTCCTCTCAGACCTAGCTAGTCGAACCAGATGGTCGCTTGTACTTAGCCTGGTTCTGCTAAAAGTTTCTTACTCATGAGGGAGTTTTTCCTTTCCAATGTTGCCTTCATGCTTGTTCAAGATGAGAGTTTTGCAATACAAAGCAGTCTGCTCCTCAGATAAATGATATTAACTTATATTTTTCTTTGTATATGAAATATCCTGATGCATGCTCAATAATCCAGGTAGAAAAATCTAAAAAAGTTAAATCTGGTCCTCTGGACATTCAAAAAAAAAAATTTGTTGAAATGTTTCGTCTTTCATCCGAAAGACTTCCTGAATCTGAGGTGCTGTATACAACTCAGTCTCTTAAAAAGCACCTTCTCAGAGTGGATCAACCAGTTTTACTGCTGACAACCAAAACCAGCTGCTCACATGATCAAGGAGGACCATCAGCCTAACGATGGATCATTAGCACCCTAATGGCTGTTTGCTGTTCACAGAGGACTGAGTGATACTAGCAATAACAGCATTGTAAGAGGGGGACAGTTGAACACGGAGGCCTCCACCCCTGTTTAATGATGGACAATTTCTTTTCACAAAGACCTCCTTTACTCCTCTCTCAAACCATCGTTCCTCTCTATCCAGGATGTGAACATCTTCATCCCTGAAAGAGTGACCGCTGGCCTGGAGATGAGTGTAGACTGCATAGTCCTGGCATGATGATGTTGATCTTCTGTGCTGGGCCATCCTTTGGCCAGTTGCTGTTTAGTTTCCCCGATGTAAGACTGATCACAGCCCTCCTGACACTGAACAGCATACACAACATTACTCTGTTTGTGCCGGGGGACTGCATCTTTGGGATGAACCAGTCTTTGCCGTAATATATTTTGGGGTTTAAAAGCAACTGGGATGTTGTGTTTAGAAAATAAACGTCTCAGTTTCTCTGATACTCCCTCAACATACGGAATGACCACTGGTCTGGGTCTGGGTTCCTTCTTTTCACCTGATGTATGGCTGGAGTCCTGTTTGGGATTTTTCTCTGCTTTCAGGAAGGCCCAGTTAGGATATCCACATTTCTCTAGAGCCTGTCTTGTGTGGGATTTCTCCTTCTTCCTGCCTCCTGAGTTAGTGGGGACACTGTCTGCTCTGTAGTACAGAGTCCCGATGACTCCTAAGTTGTGCTCCAAAGGGTGATGGGAGTCAAACTGCAAATACTGGTCTGTGTGGGTGGGCTTGCGGTACACCTCAGTTTGCAAATGTCCTCTGTCAGAAACTGAGACCTCACAGTCCAAGAAAGCCAGCCTGCTATATTTTACATATTCTCGTGTGAACTTGATATATTTCTCCACAGAGTTAATGTGATCAGTTACATGTTGGACTTCCTGAGATTTAATTTTAACCTAGGTGTCATCAACATACCTGAACCGATGACTTGGTGGTGTCCCTGAAAAGGACGTCAAGGCTCTCTTTTATATCTCCTCCGTGTACAGGTTGGCCACAATAGGAGAAACTGGAGACCCCATAGCACACCCATGTTTCTGCCTATAATATTGGTCCCCATATGTGAAGTAGGTTGACTGCAGGCATGGTTTCAAAAGTTGACACAGTTGCTCTGTGGAAAGCGTGGTCCTGCTGCTCAGATTGTTGTCTGATTTTAATCTTAAACTGACCACCTCTACTGCATCATCAACAGGAATGCATGTAAAGAGTGATGTGACATCAAAATAGGCCATTGTTTCATCAGTCTCCATGATGACATCCCTCACCTTATCCACCAAGTCCATGGTGTTCTGTATGTGGTGTTCCGGGCTGTCAACTGAAGGGATGAGTACAGTTGCCAGCTATTTGGAAACATTGTAAGTGACAGAGTTAATCATGCTGACAATTGGTCTTAAAGGAACACTTTGTTTGTGAATTTTAGGTAAACCATACAGACTAGGTGTAGCCTCCCCTAGGTACAGTCTGTGGTACAATGATCTACACTGTGGTTCACTGATCACAACAACTCTGTTGATAAATGTATCAAGTTCAGACAAGAAGATGTAAAAAATGGCAGGTTGGCTTTCTTGGACTGTGAGGTGTCAGTTTCTGACAGAGGACATTTGCAAACTGAGGTGTACAGCAAACCCACCCACACAGACCAGTATTTGCAGTTTGACTCCCATCACCCTTTGGAGCACAAGTTAAGAGTCATCACAACTCTGTACCACAGAGCAGACATCATCTCCACTAACTCAGGAGCCAGGCAGAAGGAGAAAGCCCACACAAGACAGGCTCTAGAGCAATGTGGGTATCATAACTGGGCCTTCCTGAAAGCAGAGAAGAAACCCAAACAGGACTCCAGCCAGCAATCAGGTGAAAAGGAGGAACCCAGACCAGTGGTCATTCCGTATGTTGAGGGAGTATCAGAGAAACTGAGATGTTAATTTTATTTTATTTTTTTCCCCTAGTTCCTGTCCAGCATTGTGACACTTAGAATTATTGTCTGAGTGTCAAAGTGATGCCCAACAGATTTACTTTCACAAGCAGAGAATTATGGCTGGCCTTAGAATATGCTTTGGGTTTGTTCCAGATGTAATGGACATGGGGACGGAAAACAAAGAAGATAACAATGCAAAAAAGTGAGAGAAGAGTTAAAATGTAAAGAAGGAGATAGGAATAGAGGAGAGAGAGCGGGATAAAGAGAACACAAATCAACATCATTGAAGTCTGTCTCTAGACCTGCGGGGGAAAAAATAAATAAATAAAACGACAAAACCGAGAAACCACAACAACAAACAACATATAACATCATTAGAAAGTTTTGTATACAGTACACGGTAATACAATATATATTTGATGGCCACCACAACCCAACTGAGTGTGTATCTGATAAACACCTGAATCTAAACACCTGTGTGAGCATGCTTATCACTATAAGGTTTCTCCATAAAAATGTTCAATAGTGGATGTGGGGACCCATAAACCCATCCCCACAGGACACAAAGGTAACACAGGGAGGACCGGAACCATAGAAACACAGCGGCCCCCAAGCCCAGAACTCCGGGAGTCCCCCAACAGGGACACCCGCGCCCCCCAGAGAGAGAAGCAAAGGAAAGCACTGGGCAATCCCCAGCAACCACAATGCAGAAACCCCAGGAGGCTGTAGCAACGAGTCAACAGGCCCCTCTGGCAGCCCACCCCTCCAGAGTGGATCCGGCCATGGACACCAAGCCCCGAGGTCATACCACCCCCCAACAGAGGCCCAACAGAGCCAGGGCACCCAGGTCCCCACAGGCAGCCACCAGGGCGGGCCCACACACACCCCACCACCCAGCCCCAGCTGCTGAGAGCCGCCAATGCACCGGCAGCAGGGGGGCCCACCACCGGAGGGCAGCACAAATGGGGGGCCAAAATTGATCCAAGTGAGGGGACCACCTAAAACCCAACCTGAGACAAACAGGCACACAGAGACAGCCCGACAGACCCTCTGTTGGGCTGCCCATGTGCCCTACCCACCCAACAGTGACCGCAAGCCGGTCCCAGGCCAGGGACCAGAGCAGCAGGGAGCAACAGCAGAGGACGGCCAGCCCAGCACACCAATGAAAGCCCCACACCACAGGCCCGGAGATGCCCCGGCATGCCACCCATGCATCCCCACACACACACACACACAGCACGCCCCACCGTGAATGTCACATCAGGACGACCAGCCAGCACCCCGTCAAAGTGAAGCCACACCCCCGACCGCCGCCATACACTACCAACGACCACACACACACAACCACAGCCGACCACCCGCCAGAGCCCGGCAGCCACCCCAGCCAAAGGGTTGGCCATCGCAACCAGGAACCCCGATCAAAAGATCCAAACAATCCAGGGAGAACCGGAGCACCAGCCCCCCCCCCCAGCCCCCCCCCCACCCCCGCAGCCCCCCCCCCCCCCCACACACACACACACCCGACCCCCAAATGTCAGACGGAGAATGAGGGTGTAAGGAAGACCCAACTCCTCCCTCCTCCCACTCAAAAAAGAAGTTGATGCATGTTGTTATATAGTGCGTTTAAAATGGGTGAGATGAGGCGGCGACGGGCACAGACCCACCCCCTCCCCAGAGAGCAGGCAGTGCCCGTTCACCTCCCCAACCCTTGCCTAGAACCCTAAATGTCTACATGCTACATATGAGAGTGGGCACAGGTCCCAGAGATGAGAATGATTACACATCCCACCCCCTATATGCCACTGTGTGCCCACTCCAGACCCTATATATGCATGTGTCGTGAGAATGTTATATGCGAGTGTCTAGGTTGTTTGATAAAATTGGGGTCCAAGTCTCCACGAACCACGGAGATGGAAGATCCTCCCCGCAACACCAGTAGTGCGCCAGACATCAGGTGAAAAGAAGGAACCCAGACCCAGACAAATGGTCATTGCGTATGTTGAGGGAGTATCAGAGAAACTGAGACGTTTATTTTCTAAACACAACATCCCAGTTGCTTTTAAACCCCAAAATACATTACGGCAAAGACTGGTTCATCCCAAAGATACAGTCCCCCGGCACAAACAGAGTAATGTTGTGTATGCTGTTCAGTGTCAGGAGGGCTGTGATCAGTCTTACAGTGGGGAAACTAAACAGCCACTGGTCAAAAGGATGGCCCAGCACAGAAGATCAACATCATCAGGCCAAGACTATGCAGTCTACACTCATCTCCAGGCCAGCGGCCACTCTTTCAGGGATTAAGATGTTCACATCCTGGATAGAGAGGAACAGTGGTTTGAGAGAGGAGTAAAGGAGGTCATCTTTGTGAAAAGAAATCGTCCATCATTAAACAGGGGTGGAGGCCTCCGTGTTCAACTGTCCCCCTCTTACAATGCTGTGATTGCTAGTATCACTCAGTCCTCTGTGAACAGCAAACAGCCATCAGTGTGCTAATGATCCATCGTTAGGCTGATGGTCCTCCTTGATCATGTGAGCAGCTGGTTTTGGTTGTTGTCAGCAGCAAAACTGGTTGTTCCACTCTGAGAAGGTGCTGCTTATAAGACTGAGCTGAATACAGCACCTCAGACTGAGGAAGTCTTTTGGATGAAAGACGAAACGTTTCTACAATTTTTTATTTTTTATTTTTTTGGAGGACCAGATTTAACTGTTCTAGATTTGTATATGAAAGTTTCTGTTCAGTGCCCTTAGAGGAATTATGCTGTGATGGCACTATATAAATTAACTGAACTGAATTGAATGAACTCCTCTTTTCAGCATGTTTGGAAATGTTCCCTTTAGAGCCAACTATTCAGACATTCAGACTATCTTGAATTAGGTTAATTTAAAACTTTGTCAGTATTAGATTTGTGTCTAATTATTGTTTTTTGAAAGTTTCAACCAAACATCTCCATGGTTCATAAGATATTTTGCTAATACATTGTTAAGTCATTTCTACTTCAGCAGTGTGTTATACAGATTTTCCACCAATATAGTTGTTTACTGAAACGGGGACTATGTCAGAGCAAATGTTTTTACAATGTATTATATTTTTTTATTCTATGCTCACAAGCACAGGAATCTACAGGAGACTCTCATGGCCATGCCTGTTATCTAATTTGCACCATTGTATTTTCTTATGTGCACGAAAAGCCATTTTGTTCACAGCAGGCAAACTTCTTGGCTGCCGATCATATCAAACATCCTGAAACTCTCAAGAGCAGAATTATGTCCAACATCCTGAATACAAGGTAGTGTCTGATTGTCATCCAAAATCACAGTGAATTTTTATTTATATTTTTTAAAATATAAGATTAATTATAAAGGCTGACAAAAAAATAAGATGTCTATAAGCTCAGCTACAACATTATAACTGACAAGACAGAAATCAAACTATAGCTCAGTGAAACGTGCTTTTTTTCCTTAAGAACATCAAAACACACAAACACTGGTTAAACCTATTTAAACAAAACTGGTTAAAACACTGAAGTTAAAAGTAACAAAAGGCTGCCTAAATGTTAAAAGGTTAACTGAAAAAATAATAATACATAAGTAAGTAAAACTAGCTGAAAGTTTCCAGTAACAAAATGCTGGTTAACAGGTAAAAAAAAGAAAAAAGCTAATTAAATGTAGCAAAAGCTTAGCTAAAATAAAATGTATCAAAAGCCTAGCTAAAAGTTGTAAAATGCTAGTTAAAAGTAGCAGAATAGTAGCTAAAAGCAGCATAATGGTGGCTAAACACATGGAGATGTAAAAGATAAACTTGAGGAAAGTTACTGCAGATTTCAAATAGATAAATGTTGTTTAAGGACCTGAGATTTCAATGTTTTTCTATGATTAAAATATTTGTATTTTTTTTTCAGCTGCTTCCGTCTTTAGTGGTCAGTACAATGAGCAAACATTTGGCAAGTGTTTTATGTCAGATACCCCTCATAAATTTATTTTTAAGATGGCGGCACCAAACATCGAGCTTCCAGAGAACCAAGTAAGCCTTTGTAAATAAAGTGCAATATATTAAAAAGTATAAAGTAACCAAAAGTTAGTCATCACCCATCTTCTGAATGAACTGATTGTTTGATAAATTAAATGTTAAAACAGCACTAAGTAGACAATAGTTGGAAGATTACAAAAAAGAGCAGTGTGAATACTGAATCAGTGTCAGTGAACAAGAGGACATTCATTGTTTTTTATGTGTGAATACACAGGCTGAAAATAATAACTTTTAGATTTATTGCAATTTTCTAGAGAAAGCCGACACAGGTATGAGTCAAATAAGTAAACTATACTGTTTTGCACACTATTAGTACACAGAATGTTATTTGGTCAGTAGAAGGAATAAGAAATCTCACTGGAAGATGTGATACCTTTCATGTTTTATCCAACAGAAATGTTTTTTTTTTCTTTGTTCAAGAGTAAAAACGGTGTGTGTAGCCAGAACTATTCTTATCGCCCAGTGGGGCACAGTCGAGCTATTTCTGTCCTTGTGCTAATTTGGCAGTAATTGTTGAAGTCACACTGTCACATTGTAATTCAAGTGTCCATGTTATGGTACTCTCGCTGTACAGATTTCTGTTTCCCAGTTTGTCGGCAACAATGTCTTTAAGAAAGACCCACTCATCTTTTTCAAACCAGACTGAATGGATGGAAGAGAACAGATCAGAATTAGCCTTTATTGTCATTGCATCGAAGCACAGCAAAATTATTTTTCAGTACAGCCCATCCAAGAGGCCAGTGAAGGTTGAGGAGAGTGTGAGTGGAAGCAGAGCATCTTGTTCACATAAAATCCAGGAGAACTGAGACAGCTTCCAAGGCTGATAAGGGAGTGCCAGATTCAGATAACAATATTTGTTTGGGGTCAGACCAATTCCGTTGATTTTCGTCTGCCTTACAGTTCCACTGGTACATCTCAATGCAGACTCCAAACTGACACATTTATGGTCAATACTGCCGAGCTGAACTTGTAACTTCTCCAAGTTCGATTCCTTCCTGCCAGCAAGATTCAGGAGCCGTAAGTAGCCTGCAATTCTCAGCAAATCACGACCAGCTTATGGCTCAGCTCACACTGCATTAGGGTCTGAGTGTTTACAGCACGACGCGTTCCTTCAAATTTTGATCAATTGCGTTGAGAGACCAGTTGACCAAATCCATAATTTAAAATTCAGAAGGTATGCAAAGAGAGACTCAGAAAGGTTCACAGGACAAAGAGCAGAAGCAGGGAAAGAAGCGTGAGGAAGGAGCGGGAGGAAAAAGTATCTGCCATCACCGAGAGCAAGAAGGAAAAAATATTTTATTTCAGATTTTATGAACGTAAAGAGTATGGTGACTGTATATTTAACATTGATGAAATATTGAAGTTTCCAATGATAAAAAAGTTTTTCCTTATGTCCAGTCTGATCATTGATCTTGACATTCAGCAGGTTGAGAACTGACCGACCTTTACAACATTACTCAATGCAAACTTTGAAACTTAAACTGGTAACGTCTCTGTGTGTCTGTTCAAAGAAACAGAAAATACTTAATCTAAATACTCATAGGATAAAGTACACATTTTTTTCCCAAAAATGTTGTCAAAGAAGACAAAATTCATGTTTCATGTTTGTACTTTCCAGATGATTCATTTCTTCATTTCACGGTTTGATTTGTCTCATATAATTTGTTTTATTTATATAAATTGATTTAGATGGAAATCTACACTTACCTAATACGAAAGGAATATTTAATGATCTCTCTGAATTGGTTTTATTACCTGCTGGTATTAAAGGTAAGCAGTCATGTAAAGGCCTATGTATCTATGACTGTTTGTCTGTTAACAAAATATCTCATGAACCACCAGACAGATTTAACTGTAATTCTGTGAGTAATCATTGGATATGTATCTACAGTTGTTTATATTGTGGAGCTAGTCCAGTTTAAAATGGTATCCATCACAAACATGGCTTCAACATGCTTAATTTTACAAACACTGAGTTAAAACTTGGTGTTATAGTGGCTGAAAAGCATTTAAAACTTATCTTGAACTCTAATAAACCATGCACAATGTCATATGCGATTTCACTCCTTTTTTTCAAACAGAAAGCTTTACCTTTGTGATTTGTTAATGATCTGCCAGAGTAGGTGGCAGATAATATACATCCCTACAGGGAACACTATCCATTTAACTGAAATCATCTAATTTCATTCATTATGGATAATCAGTGACTTCTGCTTACTTTTGTTCTTTGTATGCTGTTAAAACCAGATTAGAAACAAAATGTGTTTTTTTTTTCCCGAAACAGTTGTGTTTTTAAAAGTTGGGTGTATGTCTCTTTTAGCTCCTCAGGTGCTGTGTTAGTAATAACCTTGAATAACAGATTTAACAGAGAACATGTGTGGATAGGAGGGTTTCTATATTTACCTATACAATTAACACACACATTCTGTATCAGTGCCTCACCACTGGACTTAAAGATGTAGAAATTTAATTGGCACTATGTTTAGCATAATACTCTTCTGTCAGCTAAAACTAGTGGCGTAAATGAGTTTAGCTCTCAACCATGCATTCTACTTAAATGGGATAAAACAAACGGGTGATACTTTACGTGAAAAAAACTCTCCCAAATAAGGCTTTGAAAAAACATTTAAATAAGGGGAATAATTGCTGTGAAGCAGATGGCAATATGAGAATAAAAAGGAATCTGTTAAAGGCTGCAGGTCATGGCTAAGCACATTTTACCCATTTATTTAGATTTTTCCATCAACAATTGTCTTACAAGGTGGGATGGAGGTTATTTACTTATTTATTTTTCCTCTGCAGGATTTGCTGCAGATGAATTCAGAGTTGTGAAAGTTAATATAAGTGTATTTGATGGCTGTTGTAACCTCTCAGAGACTGCTTATAAAGACATCCTGGTAAACTCTGTTAGCAAACATGTCAGTAATCAGTACCTTTGACCGCTGAGCTGCTAGCTGCTAGAAGCTTCATCTCACTTGGTAAAAGAACACACACAGAGCTGACCTGGGGCATCACAGAGTGATCCACAGCAAAGATATGTTTCCATCAGCCGCTCAGATGATCCTATTTTAGGCAGATGAATGACTGAGCACAAATGAAAGGAGACAGATTGTGAAACAAAGAGTCTTGTTCTGCAAACACAACACAGAGGTCAGCTTAGCTGCACATTGTTGCCTAGGAGAGAAGACAGGCTAGAAAAAAGGGAATGAAGAGAGGTATTTTAATACGTCCACCTCCAGTCCTCACTGGAATGTGCTGAGGTATGTTAATTAAACCATTCATCATACATTAACACAATTCCTTACACCAGGGAAGAAGAACGGAGTTTCAGTAAATGAGTGTTTTCATTGTCATGCTCAATTTTCTGAATGTGTGAAAATGTATGTATTTAATTTTTTAAACACAAAGACAAAAATGCTGGTACCCTCTCTTTGCTTGCCCCCACAGCTCACACTGTACTCCCCAGGAGGTGATGGGACATGTCTGTTTCTCAGCGATAAAAAACTGCTCACCACATCCACGGAGCTGAGAGAAGTTGGCACCTAGCAGGCTGGCAGTCTGCTGGTGAAACGGAGCCCTTCACTGACACTGAGGCACGGAGAGCGAGGGTTAGGCTGAGGCAGCCGTCTGGGTGGGCAGGGCTGAGTGACACCACAAAGTACAGGTGACGTGTTCAAATCCTGCACTCTGACACGGCATCAGAACATGAAGAAAACTGCTCGAGCAAAGAAAAACTGAAAATTACTTGGATTCTTTTGAAAGTATGGCATTTACAGTGATTTGAAACAATATTTGTTTAGCAGACTTTTACCGATTGTTTTTTTATGTACAGTGTAAACATTTGTGTTTAAATCTTATTTTTCTTTTGGCATTTCCCTTTTCAGGGGTTACCACAATGAGTCATCCTCCTCCATCTCACTCTGTCCTCTGCATCATCCTCACTCCAACTACATCCAAGTCTTCTTTAACTGCATCCATATATCTCTTCTATGGCCTTCATTTTTGTCTTTTTCCGGGCATCTGCATTTCTAACATCCTTCTACCAATATAACCACTGTCCCTCCTCTGGACATGTCCAAACCATCTCAGTCTGGCCTCCCTAACTTTATCTCCCAGTTGTTCAACCTGTGCTGTACCTCTGATGATCTCATTCTTAATCTTATCCATCCTTGTCACTCCTAAGGAGAACCTCAACATCTTCATTTCTGCCACCTCCAG
This sequence comes from Nematolebias whitei, assembly GCF_014905685.2. Taxonomy (NCBI): domain Eukaryota; kingdom Metazoa; phylum Chordata; class Actinopteri; order Cyprinodontiformes; family Rivulidae; genus Nematolebias; species Nematolebias whitei. The sequence goes on from NC_056503.1 coordinate 23,088,804, forward strand.
TTATGTCTCACGTCTTTTTGTCAATGCCGCCGCCTCCAGACCATACAACATAGCTGGTCTCACAGCTGTCTTGTAAATTTTTCTGTAAACTTTTTTTCTTGTAAACTTTACAAAATTACAGCCCATCTGGTTGAACCTGCACACAATGCTTCGTCTGACCTCATGCACAGTTGTGAGATAGGAACAACCAAAGTGTGTGATGTGGATGACTCTCAGCTATGACTGCACCGAATGTTACTTCAGTGTCTATACAATTACTGTACTGCATTATTGCCATTTGTGTTGGTTCATTTTGGTGGCCATCTGAAGTTGGATTGGCTCCAAAAGTTAGGGGTGGTTCACAATTTTCAACAGCTTCACAAGTGTACAAACTGTACACTGGTGGGGGGTGGGGGGGTGGGGGCAGTCAAAGACTGGTTAGGGTTAGGGTATGCTTTTCAACATTTTTGATATATCTTAGCTGATATGTTGATTTTCTACAATAAGGCAAATACCATACCATACCCATACCATACCAATTTATTTATAGAGCACTTAAAACAGCAACAAGGCCAACCAAAGTGCTGTACAAAAGAACCAAACATGCACAGCAGACAGGAAAACATAAAATAGAAATACAGATACAAATAGCAGCAGAAGTTACTAAAATGGCCAACAGAGTAGAGAACAGACCGGACCAAAACAAATCACACCGTGTTAAAGGCAAGCGAATAGAAGTGGGTCTTCAAGCGAGACTTAAAGACTGAGAGTGTGGGAGCCTGCCGGACACTCAGTGGCAACTCATTCCACAGTCGTGGACCTGCAACAGAGAAAGCCCTGTCACCTCTGAGCTTACGACGGGTTTCTGGGACTGAGAGAAGCATCTGGTCTGCTGACCTCAGAGAGCGCGGTGGGACAAATGTTAACACTCCATCTGATGTGCCATGAGCCCGGGTGCAAGCAGTGTTCTCAAGTGAGCAGCAGCTCAGCTGTGAGCTCTTCTCCATCTCAGAGAGCTCACAGGCCATCAGGATCACAGAGATCCCTGTGGCACTCAGAGCAAAGACACACTGCAAGTGAACCACATTTGCACACAGCCGCCGCTTATCCTGCGAGCGGCTTCGGATGTTATCAGACCATTAGTTATCATCCCCATACGTAACGGTCAAACTGTCTCACCTACCTCCTAGTAGGTTTAAAGGTACGTTATTATCATTATTATTGCTGATAATAGGCAGTGTCGCACAGGAGTAAACCAGGAAGTGTCTTTTGTTTTTTTTCTAGCTTATCTAACCCTTTTCCTAAACGTAAGCGTACACCTGACCCAGAGGACCAACCCTAAACTTAACCCCCTTACCCTTGTGCCTATAAACCTAACCAAGACCCTAAACCTAACTGCCAAACCCTTTACTCTAAGCTTAATCACTTGAAGCTATTACGAAAAACAGAGCCTATTATCATTGCTAACAACACTAACAACGTACCTTTAAACCCACTAGGAGGTACAGGAGGGAAAGTCTGACCACTACATATGGAGATGATAAAAACTAATAACGACCATTTAATGGCTGATAACAGCCGGAGAGGGTGATCCTGCTCTGGTGCACAGACCTCCCTCACCTCGCTTAGGTCTTCCCCAGAATTTTTATATAAAAAAAAAATCTAAAGTCTAACTTTGCATTAAATGTTAATGTGTTTGGAGCATCGTCATCATCATACAGACATGTCTAACTTGCGAACATGACCAAATTCCTGATCCGAGAGAAAGCGAGAGCATCGCCACCAGAGCGTGCAGCTTGTCCGAGTGTCTCTGTGAGACTCGTGCTTCTGCTGCTTTAGTTCCTAGAAAAAAACATTATCAACAATATAAGACAAATATCTGTAGGCCCCAGATTACAGCAAAGATGTGTGTCTTCGTTGAACTTTATTTTATTTTCCCCCAAACTCACAAAGTTTTCTCTGTGAGAGTCAGTGAAGTTTTTCCTAAACATTTGTAAGTCTGTATCTGTATGTTTTAAATAATTTTTAGATGCTTACAAATGTGGAAGGGCAATAATTTTATCTTAGTACAATATAAACACCATCCATCCCATGGGTTTTATGTTTCAGCTTTACTTAGAATAAAATGTGTTTCGTGAAAGTTAACATTTTTCATTATTCTTTTGGATATGGGGAGGGGGTTCCAAAATGAGTTCATTTTGTATGTTTGTGACAATGCTGAAATTCGTGAACCACCCCTTAAACAGTTTTATATGAACTGGGCATTATTAGTTTTTATCCAGTGGTTCGTGAGGTGTTTTGCTAAGTGTTTTAAGTAAAGCTGTTGCCCAATGTGTAGTGCTCAGTGTATGAACTGGGGGTGACTCAACTACCGCCACATCTAGTATCAGTATCTGTGAAAGTGACTTGAGTTCAAGCTGATTTTATGTTTTCTAAGGTCAGCTGGCTGTGGTGACCATCCTGAATTAGGGTGACTGCAAACATTAATCCAGCGATTATTAGAGATCCAAATATTACAGTATGTTCTGAAAGTTCATGACATATTTTAACTGTTAAAACTTAATATTTGCTGAATTATTTATTCTAAATTGCCCCTAAGTGTTAGAGTGTGTTTGTGTTTCTTGAACTTTCTGTGACCTTGTGATGCACTGATGACCCGATGAAGTGATGAACACCCAACCCCTCACTCGACCTGGAGGTATACAGTAGAAGCACTACAGAATCCTGAGGGCATCATCTAGATCACTTCTACAACTTGATTCATTACTGTCTCAATATCAGTATGCATGAGGATTTATTTTTCAGTACACTTTGGCAGGAAGGTCTTTAAGTCTTTTAAACTCTGCAGTTCACTGATGGCAGTTTAAGCAACTTGTGATAAGTATAAAAAAAATAGAGGTGAGAAGTTTTTGATCTGTAAAAATAGAGTTGTTTTGTTCTGAAGCACATCTGCTCTCCAGTGCTGTTCATTTATGTCAAAATGAAACCTTTAAATGTTCAGATTTTATAATCAGTTTTATTGTAAACATCATTTCCAGCAGGGACTGGGACAAATGCTGCTCAAAGGAAACACAACTATTTAATTAAAGGCTGTTATTAGAGCATGGGGTTACCCATTAACTTATTAACATCTTGTTTCATTCTTCTTGAAATGATGTTTGAATAAAACTTCTAATGGTAGATCAACAGTTTGTTTTTAATTTTGTGCTTCCACACACGACTATATATCGATTACAAGACAGATCCTTTTCCCCATTACCTTCAATTTATTTGTCTTTATTGTGATAATGTAATTTTAATTTTACACAATCGTCTGTCTTTTTCCAACTTTTGTCCACTTTCTAAAACCATCTGTGTTCTCCTTTTACATTTTATTGTCATGCCAATAGATTAAATAAGCAAACTTGTGAAAGCTGCAGTGATACTTTAAAAAGTCTTGCACCTCTGACATTTTTAGAGGTGTGGATTGCCTCGGGTGGTCGCTTCCACTCATAAGTGGAGAGAATGAAAGGTGTACGGGGTGACTAGATTAAGTGCCACAGTGAAGGTTATATTAGTCTGTGTTTCTACATCAAGGGTTTGCTCTTTTTATTCCTGGAAGAAAAGCAGTGGAGAGTATTTAATCCCAGCACCTCATCAAAACACATTTTACAACAAGCCTGTGACTCATAAGAAGATAAGAGCACAGCATTCATCAGCAGCACTGAATGTTCTCCTACAAACAGCTTTCTGGGCTTCCTGTAATCACCTCTGTTGGACTGTTAGGTACAAGGCAGAAAAGTTGTTTTATATTATTTTATATTTATATTCTACCTGAGGTGACAGTTTGTGGTTCCAGTAGCATTATGAAAATATTTTCTTGTTTTCAAATGAAAGTTATTGAAAGTCATTGGACATGTATCGCTCTGTTCTCCAAGCTTCGGTGTCTTTTTGTTTCAAAACTTCCACTGTTGTTCCAGGGCAGTGTTGCCTGGTGGGAAATGTTGAAGTATTAGTCCAGTGACTTAAAATGATCATATTTTAAGGAAAAGTATCATGCACACCCAATTTACAGTTGAAAGTGTCTCAGAATGATCTCCTTCTATACCAAATTATAATAAACAGTGTATATCATGGCCTATAATACCCTTGTATCTTTAAGACAGTCTTTAAGTGTCCTCAGCTGTGGCATCAGTATAAGGGAGCTGACATGGGATTGGAAAGTCACTGGTTAGACTTCTTGCCATGCACATATTTTCTGGATCAATAGCCCTTTTCCCCCACTGCTCCCTGGGCACTTAAACAGCTGTCCGCTGCCCCCACTTGGGTGTGTCTCACATGTAAAGTGTTAAATTCAGAGTACAAATGTATTCATTTTATGAGAACATACAATGATGACATACATAACACTTTCACTTTCAAAACAGTTGAAAAAATACACTTCCAGCAAAACAGTGCCTCCAGTGGTGTGGAGGTCAGGATGAGCCCCCTCATGCGCTGAACCATTCACAATATGTCAGATATGATGTTCATTTTATCTGTACATGATTTTTTTGCAATCCCCCTGGATAACATTGTTTATTTTTGTTTATTGTTTTGTTTGTTTTTGTTATAAATCCATTAATGGTCAGTCAGATCATCTGGACAGCTTTGTTTTGTGGAAAGACGTTTTGTCCTCTATCTGGAGGGCTTCATCAGTCTGAGCAGTCCCAAGTAAACTGTTTTCCCCACTAAGCAGTACATTCATTTAGTGGAACAACCGGTTTGCTGGTTATAAGATGGTTTCTGGGGGCTGCCCTGTCCCCCTCGATTCCTCCTAGGCAGGCAGCAACAGCCAAAGTGGTTCAAGACATCAAAATTCATGTTCAATCATCCAGGTACAAAATCCAATAATGGTCAGTCAGGTCATCTGTACAGTTTCTTTTTTGTGGATAGATTTCACCCTCTGTCCAGAGGGCTTCATCAATCTCTAAGACGTATGTGACTCTCTTAGACTTGTGTGTTTATTTGTACTCATCTGCTCACACAGACTCATGTTTTGGCTGCTGTTAGGTGTATTGTTTTTGTACTACTAGTGATTAGTGTATTTTTAGTTGACTCTTTTCTTAGTTCATATCTTAAACCTTATTATTGTTTTTCATTTACATTTTATACTTTTGTTGGATGCAACTGGGGCCCTGTGTACACTATTTCATTCCACCACATGTACCACATGTGGTGTGAATGACAGATAAAGAAACTCTGACACACACACATATTTGCCTGCAGTGCTTAATATACCGGGAACCACTGAAAAAAAAAAAAAAAAAAAAAAAAAAAAAAAAAAAAAAAAAAA
>NC_056503.1:23094196-23096430 GCF_014905685.2 Nematolebias whitei
TATATATATATATATATATATATATATATATAAACTCTCAGGAAGTATATCTTAGATGTACAACCCATTCCTAGGTGAGCAGGCAGCCAACTGACCTTAGAACACAAAATGTCTACACCTCTATCAGTCTTACTGATATATACAGTATGTTCATATATATAATGTGTATATAGCAGTATTGCATGATGATCACACATAACAAGATTTGACCAAAACAGCTAAAATGTGTCTCAACATCAGATGGCCTTAGTTTAAAGTTCTGGCATCAAATGCAGCAGTAATGTGTTTTTTTTCTCTCTCTCTCTTTCTTTCAAGGAATGTTAAGTTTTAGAGTGTTTTTTTTGTTGTTGTTGTGTTTTTTTCATCTCACTTTGTTTCGGTGGTATCCAAATGTTTAGATATCCTCAATTTATCCTGCCTTTAGCTCCATGGCCACCTGTCTTTAATTTTTAATCAGTGCACCTGCTTTTACTTAGTATCCCCCCCACCCCCCACACCAGCATCACCACCACCAGCACAGGTCCTCCTGGATGTCCCTGGGTCTGTGCATTGATCATCTTATTGGTTTCTGATTGCTCCTGTTATTGTCTTGTGACCTACTGGTTTGTTTATATACGTTTGAGGTTTGTTCTGTACCTGTCTTGGTGCGTTTCTGTCCATTCTCATCATTAATGCACTTGCAGACTGCAGTCTGGTTTGTCTTTAGTCTACAATGACTGCTAAGAGGACACAACGTAATGTCTTGTTTAAAAGAGATCATTTGAAGAATAAAACTGTTTCTGAATATTTCAAAATGGCTTTAGGCAAAGCACAAGGAAATAAAAAGGAAAAATCTATATTGATTTTTAAAATTCAATTTAAAACCAAAATCTGCTATCTCATGAATTTATTTTTTACACATTAAAGTGTAGCAATATTATTAATTTACTGCATTTCCTTTGAAGGGGACATATCACACATTTATGGTTTAAGATTATTCCACAAGTAGCTTTAAACTTTTACATTTAATTGTATTGTTTTTTTTTTTTTCTCCATCTTTCCCATTATTGCCACATAAATGGGATTGTCATGCAAAATAAGCACGTGCAAACTCATACAATGTCCACACAAACCCACTGGGACCAAGTTCAATACAAGTCTGTGAACAGGCTTTCCACCACAGCCTTTCTATTTTCAATTTTTCAAATGTAGGTTGTCCTATAAACACCACCTCAAGGGATATCAATACACCAACTGCAGAATTCAGAGAGATCAATACAGAAGAATATTGTTTCTTTCTCTCAGTTTCTTTGTTTCCTTTTGCCTCCTGATCAATATACCATTTTTTATAAAGTCACTCTGTGCATTTGTTTCCCAAAACACTAAATTAGAAGGTTGGTGAGAAATTATCTGTGTGACCCAAATAAGAAAGATGCCTTTGTTTTTTGATTGAGGCCATTGGGGTTTTCAGCTAAAATGATAAAAAATTGTTATATATTTTACAGCTTGACCCCGAGTGACAATGGTCTTCTACTACTACCACTACTACTACTGCTACTACTACTACTACTACTACTACTACTACTACTACAAGCTATTTTTTAAAGCTAAAAGTCTGCTTTTTGTCTTATTTTTAGATTTACTAATCAGACTATTACAGAAAAAAATACACACTAGTAGACAAGCTAATCAAAGCCAAGTAGATACTGAAATATAAAGAGTAAATACTTCATTTAAAAAGTGCTCTTGGCCTCAGAAACAAACTGCACTGCCTTTAGGAAAAATATTATTTGATTGACATTTTTCATTAACTGTCCAAGCCCCTTTAACTTTGACTGAGTAAAAATAGGCCCCAGTCTGGCAGACACAATATATATTTATATATATATTTCACGTCCAAATTGTTGAAAGAAATTTTGCCAACAATCTTTCAGTTCTGGACATTTATTTTTTTATTTAAAGATAACAAGGGCACTGCAAGTTTAAGAACTGGCATAAAAAGAAATTGATTAAAGTATTTTGGCATTTTGTCCATAAAAATGAAAAAAATAAAAAATAAAAATAAATCTGTAAATATGATTTTAAATTGGATAAGACTTTGTTTTCTTAGACATGAATGAAATAAGGAATACATGTATCAAATTATTTATTTCATACACACACACATTTGTGGGGAGTGGTGGCGCAGAAGTTAGAGAGGTGGGCTTGTGATCCGAAGATCGCCGGTTCACGCCCCGGCCCCGACAACATCAAAA
>NC_056503.1:23096830-23110067 GCF_014905685.2 Nematolebias whitei
ATATATATATATATATATATATATATATATATATATATATATATTTGTAATCATGTTGTTTAACTCAAGCTGCAGACAGATTTGAGCAACTCGGATAACAAATTAAGACATTTATTAAAGAAAAAGAAATACAAATCTGACTGACATGACAGCAAAACTCACATGAAGCACAACACAAGGCCAACCAGGAAAACACAAAGATGCTGAACGTAAAGGGACACTAAGGAGACAAGATGGTGAACACCTCGTGTAATTGTTTGGGAACAGCTGAAGCAGGAGCTGCAACGTGAAGGAAGATACACTGGTGAAGGCAGGAAACAAGTACATAAACACAAGAATCAAAAGAAAGAACACAAAACACAGGTCCTCACAACTGTGGTAGCTGTGTCAAAGTTCAAGATTCAGATCATTAGGATGATAATTAGACCATATTTTGTACAGTCTCATTATCACCGGCAGCTGAAAGTCGAAGACACAATCATGTGTTTGCTCATGTCTGTGTGTCTGTGTGCTGTTTAGTTCAGCGAGGAACGTTCAGACCTTTATTTGGGAGAAATTAAACAACCTCTCTGCAGACACATGGCTCAACACAGGAGAGACTCACCTGCCCACTACACCTCAAGGACAAGGGATCTTCTGCTGATGTCCCTGTTTTGGACAGAGAAGACAGAAGTTTTGAAATATGCATCAAACATGAAATACAACTTTAACAGAGGAGGAGGTTTCAGATCCCAGCGTTCCGTTATTCTCCTGGTATTTTTTTATTTATTTTTCTGTTATTGATTGTGAACACATTACACATTAACACTGCATGTGAGGGTAGTTAAAAAAAATCATCACTGAACTGTTTAAACGTTTAATAATTAGTTGCACTCGTAGGATACCACCTCAAAAAAGTGAAAAACAATATCTAAAACTGCTGTGTCTCAGTAAGTCTTAAAATAAGAGTTCTCTCTGTGGATGGACAGTATTCACACATTTACAACTGAGGAGTACAACTGGATTATATATTTGTTTACAAAACTGAAAATACAACGTGATTAATGATTAACATCTCTTAATTTTTTTTATTCAAAATTATGTTTTAAATGGCACAAAAATATTTAACTGAGGTGAAATAAAAATAATATTTGTAGAATTACACATTTGATGTGATTTGTAGTTGTAATTAAAAATCAGCACAGAACAGCCAAGCACTTTATTTCAACACTTTGGTGCCATAGTTCCATCCACCATAACTAATTAGATGTTGATCATCTTACTGGGGATTAATTTTCATCTTTGCAAATCTAAGAAGCAGGATAAATTGGGTCAACCAAATATTTGAGGTTTGATTCTGGACTGACTTGCCATGGTCCACCAGATTATGAGTCTTTCCTCAGAGACTAAAGCCTCTTTTCCACGGCTCCTCTTCAGCCCGTTTCGGCTCGGTTCACCTCAACTCAGTTCGGTGCACGTTGTGTTTCCATAGCCCCTTTTGGTACCGGTTCCAGTGGGCGGGGTTCAAATTGACGTCACAGGCCTTACCAGCTGGTGGGGGTAAGACCTTGAAACAGGTTTAAGAACAGGGTGAGAATTTGTTTTGAAATTTCTGGTAAATTAAAAAGAATACAGATTTTTAAAATGATTGAATTAAACTATATATATATATATATATATATATATATATATATATATATATATATATATACAGTAACTCTGTTCCACTCACTTGAAGCATTAAGCCTCATAATAACGGTAACCTAAAGGTGATTCTTTGATTTTACCTTTTGTTTTTCCCTGTGGAGCCATCAACGACTGCACATTAGCTGATTGTTGAAGCAACAGCTACTTTTATTTGCCAACGGTACAGGCTTATTTTCGGAGTAGGTTTTTTGTAAAGTTGTGAGTAGACAGTATCTTACCTGCAGTAGTCAGCAGACAAAGCCACATTGGTTCAGAAAATGCAGGAGAAGTTCTTACTAAGGAGTCGAGCAGGCTGCTCTGAAGAAAAAAACCCTTTAAAAGCAATATTTCACAATTTGAAACAACTCAAATCTCAAAGGAATTTTGTATGCGCCTGGAGGAATTGTGCATTTTTTATATTGTTCCAGGTGTGACAATTCAATTCAGTTCAACTCAGTTTATTTATATAGTGTCAAGTCACAACAGCTGTCATCTCAGGGCACTGAAAAAAAAAATAAAATAAAAAAATTCACATATATTATAAATGCCAGTTTAAGTTAAAGTTACCTATAATGTTATCTACCGTATCTAAGGAAGGAAGGAAGGGAGCCAGCAGACACACTGTGTTCATTTCATCGTATGCTCCCATACTGAGCTAGCACAAAGGCAACAGTGGAAGGAAAAACTCCTTGATAATACAAACAACCTCCAGCAGAACCAGGCTCAGGACAAGCAACCATCTCCTTTGACCGGCTGGGTTTGAAAGGAGAGGAAGGAGAAATGGACATAGAATGGCAGGTCCAGAATGGAGGCGAGCAGTCGAGCAGGCCCTCACTAGGAGGAACGATAAAAAGAAAAACACATGTTAAGATGGAAATAATTACAAATAAAAACTATTAATTTGTATTCATAAGGAGTTCATGTGATCAAATGATGTCAAATTGTCATCAGTAGTCTAAGCATATAGCAGCATAACTATAGGATATGTCAGAAAACCCAAGCTGACCCTAACTAGTGTTTATCAAAAATAAAAAAAGGACTTGAGCAAAGTTTTAAAACTGGACAATGTGTCAGCCTGATGGACAGAAACTGGAAGTTGGTTCCACAAGTTAGGAGCCTGATAACTGAAGGCTCTACCTCCCATTCTGCTTTTGGAAACTCTAGGAACCACACGTAAACCTGCAGTCTGAAAGGAAAGTGCTCTGTTAGGAAAATATTGAACAATAAAATCTGTAATATAAGATGGAGCTAGGTTGTTGAGGGCTTTGTAGGTTGGAAGTAAGGTGTCAAATTAAATTCTAAATTTGACAGGGAGCCAATGGAGAGAAGCTAAAACTGGAGAGATATGATCTCTCCTATCACTTCTCATTAAGACTCTGGCAGCAGCATTTTGGATCATTCAAAGACTTTTAAAAAAAGTACATTTTGACAATGTCTAGTCCTGCTGTGACAATGGCCAGAATAAAGTAGAAAAAGTGTTGGTTAACATGCTCGACCTGCTAGAACTTGTCAAAACTTCATGTGGAAGACTAGGTCAGAGATTTGGGCAGTAAAGGTCCAAATGTTTTACTGCCCAGGATCATGGCCACTAGCACTGCTTCTGGTACAGCTCTGCGTGGTAAATCTGCCATGCTGCCCGGTCTCATCAGCAATCCTGAACACGATAATGGGCTCAGGGCCGAGGTCATGTTTTCATTTTGTTCATCCACTCAGAGGAAAAACTCTGACTATCTGTTCCACGTTATAATTAAAGCTTGCTCTGCATGGATAAGAAAAGGAAGACTGAGGCTGAAGTCCCCCTCATTTTAAATTAAGGTTATTGCATTTTAACAGAAACTTTACACACAGAGAAACTTTACACACATAGCCACAAAGAACACCTATTTTATTCATGTATTTATAGAAATAGTAAGAAAAACAGTTTTAGCAGTTTCACTACTATGAAAATACCAAAGAAACAACAGCAAAAACCTAAAATATTTTTTTGTTCTGGTTTATGTACAAAATACAATATTTCAATAACAATATTTGAAAGTTTTACAAAATAATTCATGGGATTCATTTTGATCGGTTTAGTGATTTTAAAACTAATAAAACTATATTTAACAGCAATAACTTGAAGTAGTTGTATGAATTTAACACTCTGTTCCATCATTCTGGACAAGTTTGGGCCCACTTTTCTTTACAGCATTGTTTTAGTTCATGAGGATTTGTGGACACTTGTTTCTGCACCGCTCTCCGAAGGTCCCAATAAACGATTCAAGGTGAAGTCACAACATTCACTGGGCTTTGGCAACAGTGTCTGGAGTGCCGCTGCTGTGAGGAGTTTTATTCAAAATCATGTGTGACCCCAATTCTGTCAAGTTGTAGCTGTCAAAACCGATGACCTTACATTTCTTTTTCTTCTTTCAGCTGTTTCTTCTTCAGGGGTTGCCACAGTGAGTCATCCTCCTTTATCTGCCTCTGTCCTCACTCCAACTACCTCCATTCTAATTGCATCCATATATGTCCTCTTTATCTTCTTTCCTCAAAACAAGCCCAAATCATCATCCCTCCTCATGTATTTAACACATTTGGAATGCTCATTTTTTTCGTTTGGTTTTCATTAAACATGGAGCTGTGGGTTATGATCAACATCTCTACCTTGGTTTCATCTGACCAAGGGATTGTAGTTCAGTTTGTTTCTGCAGCTTCTAAAGTCATAAAATGTTGCCAACAAGTCAGACCTGCGGCCCATTACCTTGATGAGCGCCAGGAGCATAAAAGGCTGCAGAAGAGCTCTACTTCCTACTGAAGCGTTACATGCCTACTGCCTCGATGCCTGCAGTCCACCTGTTCCTAGACTCCGGCATGAAACCCTGAGATCCTTGTTGACTTCCTCAGCTGTCTCCATCCCCTTCCAACCACTTTCCAGCCGCACCTCAGACTCACATCCTACGCTTCCTTTTCCCAAGTTGGAACCATAGGAACATCAGCCCTCGCAATAATCCATAACGCTATATGTAAGAAAATAAATAACTTTACTAATCATCTCCTGATATCCACCGTCCTGACCATCTCCTTGTTCCCCAGGATTCCAGATCCTCCCTTGAACATTGATGAACTTTACATGGTAAATTAAAGCACTGTTAATTTGCATGGTTTTGAAGTCTGTTCGTTTCAATCCATATTCTCTGGATATTCTGTTAATCCTTACAGGGATATTGTTCCAGAATTGGGTAATTCAGATCTAACTTTCCACACACAAGTTGTGCTGCCTCATTTATTTATTTATTTATTTATTTATTTATTTATTTATTTATTTATTTATTTATTTATTTATTTATTTATTTATTTATTTATGTATTTATTTATTTATAGAGGGAAGATGTTTTCTTCTGACAATCCTTCTAAACAAGCTGTAGTTTCTCAGTTATTAATTATTCTGTCATGAATTTTAACCGTTAACCTGCAAACGGAGACCTGTGCAGACTGAAATGTAGATTTTTTTTTTCCTTTCTTTTTTTCTTTAAGTAATTCTTGGCCTGGTCTTAAAGAGAACTTGCTGGGTCATGCACACTTGAGAAGATTGACATATTTCTTAAATAATGTCTTCTCAGGAACACTTTTTCTCACTGCAGAACGGTAGACCCAAATTTGTTTAAAAAAATACCATACCCTTCCCAGACTGACGGTTAAAACAGTGGCTTTTCTAAGTTCAGTGCTGATGTATTTCCACTCCAGCATTGTGCTAACACTGATCTGAATGTTTCAGAGCAACAAATAGCAAATAGTCCTGCAGAGGTGGTTACACTTGCTGATATAAAGTGCAGTTGGTAAGCAGCACCTGTCTGCTCATTTCCCTCTTAAACTTAATGGAAGCAGCAAAGTGGAGTTAGTTTACCACTCAGAACTTCTCAATTTTTGGCTTTATAGTGACATGGTGGAAGCTACCGTATGCTTGTGTACACTTTATATAGTTGTAGGACTTAGAAAAGACTAGATTATTTTTATGACACCCTGATGCATAAATCCCTTGATTCAAAAGAGGATGGACTTTTTTCCCCATGACTATAGAGATCTAATTTAGGTCTTTGAAAGTCAGCTTTCTTCTTTTTTTTTTGGTGCACAGCCCTTCCTTTGCAGCATTAAAGAATTCTCATTGTTAACAGTTAAACAAAATATTGTATATAAAAAAAACTCTCTATTGAATGAAACCACATTGGGAAGTAAGCGTAACACTTCCTAGAAATGGCCTTGCTTACCCTGGAGACTATTAGAAGCTATGAAGCATTCCTAATGTTTAAAAGCAGCTGTCTTACAACAACACAAAGTCTCTTAGTGCTCTTGCTGTGCAGGAATATGGGAGTGTGTCATGAAAAAAGAATATGTGTTTGCCTAATGTGGTCCTCTGCAGCAGTTAGCTGGAGTTTAATAATGCTCCACACAACAAGCATCCTGGAAAAAAGTATCCCAGTTAATGGACGCCGACTGCCTACATAAGCAGTTTATTTAATGAATCAATAAAAGCTGAAAGACTGACTTGTCAGTGTAAAACATGTACTCATCTCTCTTGCATAGATGAATATGTTGCTCATTTGAATTCCTATTACTGTGTGTCTTTTGGTTTTCCTTTTCAAACTTATACTTTTCCCAAAGAGAATCAGAAAAGTCAAGTAGTTTATTAATCTGAACAAAATGTTTTTGCAGTTTAAAGCAAGTACAATTGTCTACCTTGCATTTGATTTTTATTAAAAATATTAAAGTATTAAATTCCACACTCACATGATTTGTAGTGGGATATGAGGAATATAAGTAAGTAAGTAAGTAAACTTTATTTATATAGCACTTATCATAGATACAATCACAAAGTGCTGTACAACAATAAAAAATAAAAGCTTAAAATGAAATAAAATAATAACAACTCATTAATAAAAACAGTAAAAACAGCTGAAAAAAAACAGTAAAACATTTAACTAAAAGCTTGACGAAATAAAAATGTCTTAAGCTGCGTTTTAAAAGAATCAACAGAGTCGTTCACACGGAGAGACAGGGGCAGGGCATTCCACAGGCGGGGGGCTACGGCCTGAAAGGACAGGTCACCCCGAGTTTTAAACCAGGTCTTAGGAACCTTAAGAAGGTTCAGCGCTGAAGACCGAAGGGTGCGGGGTTAGGGTTAGGAAACAACATTTCAGTAATGTATTGGGGGGCCTGTCCATTTAAAGCTCTAAAAGTCAAAACTAAGATTTTAAAATTAATTCTAAATTCAACAGGCAGCCAATGAAGAGAAGATAAAACTGGTGTAATGTGAGGTAGAGAGGTAGTAAAGTCAAAACAGAAGGCGTATGATGTGTTGTATAGGAGTCTGGACCTAAAAGAGAGTGATAAGGACTTGTATTAACAGGCAAGACAGGGGGATCAGGCTGGAAAGTATGTGCAGCAGATTAGACTTGTTACAGACATAAATGCTAATGTTCTAACAATGAGGAGTGTGATGGGAATATGGATGGATTAATTTAAGAAGTTACTGAATGAAGAGAATTAAAGGGAAAGACCAGGAAGTGGGGGTGATTTGTGAGGATTAGGTTAAAAAATCTTTAAAGAGAATGAAGAAAGAGAAGGCAGTTGGACCTGATGAAAAACAGGTGGAGGTAAGGCATTTACAAGGATGCTGCCATACAGAGTCATAAATAACTTGATTGTGTATCTGTGGATTAAGAAAACAGCTTCTGACAGGGTGCTGAGGGAGGAGCTGTGGCAGTGTATGAGGACAGCAGGACATGTTACACTGGTACACTGAGCAAAACCCTAGGTATATTTGAACTCCACCACTTGAGGCAGAACTCCACCTTCGACACAAAGAAAGCAATCCACCCTTTTCTGACTGAGGACCATGGCATCAGATTAGGAGGAGTTGATTTTCATCCCAGTTGCTTCACACTCTGATGCAAACCACTCCAGTGAGAGGTGTGTCAAGGGAGGAGTCAGATATTCCCTCATGTGTGCTCAATTCCACATTGATTGGAATGCACAAAGAAAGTGTGCTTGAATTCATGCATTTGAATGGCTTCATACAATTGGATTTATTAGTGTATGCTGTTTACTCATTTTAAGCATGCACCTTGTTTCAATAGGAAATCCATGCAATCCATGAGGCACAATTTATGGAACCATAAATTAAATTGATCATTCAAAACAACTAGACCTACACGCTAACATTCAGACAGCTGATGAAAATTTTCCAGTATAAACTTTAATGGCTGCTCATTTCCCAACAAAACTAAAATAAATTAACACGTAAATAAAACTTCAACACTGCCATGGAGTGAATAGTCAGCTGATATATGAATGTATCAGGTCTACTAAGATAAACAGATGTGAATTAGTTATAAAATAAAGAAATAGTTATTTTTTTTCCTTACTTCTTATTGTTCTTATTCTTCTTATTATTATTCATGTTGTATGTTTTAATTAGACCAGGTCCACAGATTGATTCTCTAAAATATGTTCAGGTTGAGAGTAATTGATGCTCTCCATTTATGATCACATCATGTTAGAGTTAGTCAGCCTACCAGCTGTTGAGCACTGCATAGCTAAACAACTTATTCGTTTTCAACAGCCTTTAATTAAACCACAACCACCTTCTTTCAGATACAAAACAATGACACAGTCCATTTTAAACTCACCAACATGTGAGGCTGTTCATGTAGATGAGAAACTGCAGCTAACAGCAGAATGAAATCAAAGAGGTCCATGAGTTTATTTCATTATTTTTTAGTTCCACTTGAACAGTTGAGGTTGAGGTGTAGCTGCCCAACAGTTAACAGGTTACTAGCTGGTAGTTCATGTCTGCTGAGTTTCATTCCACTCCTGTAGACAAAGTGGCCACTGAGTAGGTGGAGTTTGAAAACAGTATTTAATGGTCTATTTCATTCTATTAAATTCAGTTTATTTATATAGTGCCACTTCACAGCAAAGTTGTCTCAGAGCACTTTACAGGAACATTCACATACAGTATTATAAAAAGCCAATTAGTAAAGTTCTCTATCTAATGAAGTCAGCAGACTTCATCACAGTCACCCATCCTGAGCAAAAACATAATGGCAACAGTGGAAAGAAAAAAAACCCTCCCTTTTAAAAGGAAGAAACCTCCAGCAGAACCAGGCTCAGGACAAGCGGCCATCTGCTTTGACCTGCTGGGTATAAGAGGACAGGAAGGAGAGACAAACAAACACAGAATGGCAGGTTCAGATGTAGGCGCAGGTGAACCTGAAAGACAAAAACACATCAAGGATAGAAAAATAATTACAAATACAAAACAGGTTGAGCAGAGTAAGTAAAGACAGTAGCATAGTGAAGAAATGTGGTCAGTTTGTCCTCCAGCAGTCTAAGCCTATAGCAGCATAACTAAGGGACAGCTCAGGAAACTCTAGCCAACCCTAACAATCGGATTTGTCCAAAAGGAAATTCTTAAGCCCAGTCTTAAAACTGGACAGAAACTGGAAGTTGGTTCCACAAGAGAGGAGCCTGATGACTGAAATATCTTCCTCCCATTCTGTTTTTGTAAACTCTAGGAACTGTAAGAAAACCTGCAGACTGAGAGTGAAGTGCTCTGTAAGGAAAATATGGAACAATAAGATCTGTAAAATAAGATGGAGCTAGGCTGTTGAGAGCTTTGTAAATTAGAAGTAAGATGTTGAATTATATTCTGGATTTGACAGGGAGCCAGTGGAGAGAAACTAAAACTGGAGAGATATGATTTTGCATTTTGGATCAACTGAAGGCGTTTTAAAGAAGTATTTGGACACCCAGATAAGAAACCATTGCAATAGTCCAGTCAAGACGTGACGTGACAAATGCATGAATCAGTTACACAGGTGGAAGAAGGCAGTTCTAGTAATATTTTTAATGTTGGGGGGGGTAAAAAACATGTCCTGATCAAAAATAACACCAAGATTAGTAACTAGGGGTGCACCAAATGCAGTTTTCTGGCTGATCACAGATTTCTAAAAAGTCTGACCTGCCAATTCCGATTTTGGCTGATACTGTTTTTGTTTTATAAGCGACACCATCAGGTGTTATAAAGTCACAATGCACCTTCGATTTTCCAATTCTATTTTATTGAAAAACATATCCTTGAACAATATCCTAGAAAAAATACAAACTTGTTTTAACTGGCCATGAGGTAGTGCGCTGAAATATTAATGAAGTTTAGACCATTGTTAAAACTACAAAAAATTGGTAAAATCAGTTTCTCATGCAAGTATCAGCCGATCTCTGATTTCCCAAAATTAAGGAAATTGGAGCCAATTTATCGATGCACCCCATTTGTAACATTAGAACTGGAGGCCAGAATAATGTCGTCCAAGGAGGGTGAAAGACTGAAATTTTTTATTTAAAGTCAAACTCCACCTTCAACAATCGTCACCACTTCTAGCCTGATCAAACACTGGCTGACTGGTGAGGAACAGATCCAGTCTGTTCAGGCTGATGGTGTGTGTTTGTTTCTCCTCCTGATTTTTCCATGTTTACATTCACATTTTCTAATCAGTAAAAAAAAATGTGATTTCAAAGTAACAAAGTAAAATACTTGAAATAAAACATTCTCAAGTAAAAGTAAAAGTATAAATTAGAATATTAACTTAAAATCATACAAAGTACACGATCCATATTCAAATATGTAACACCACTAAAGGTAATGTGCTACTTTATATAGCTGCTGTTAAGGTATTGTTAGAAAAATATTATGAATAAATACTCAGGAGTCCAGGATAAAAGTTTGATAAAATGTATTAAAATACTTGCAACAAGAGAGATATTTCCCACACATCCAAAGAACACCACCCTCAAAGTCAGAACAATGTGTTGTCCTCACAACACCTCCCTGACCATCTGGTCAATGATACAATTATTTATACGTTTCGAACACCCAATAAAGTTTTTTCTTGCTAACACCTGTAGCGTTACAAAGTCTAATACAGTGAAAAATCACTCAGACAACAGGGGAATAAAGAAAATATGATATATACATTTTTTATTAGTTACCATAAAAGAAAATGCACTTTTCATATCATTTGAATTATTTAGTTGATAAAATATCTCTAAATATGACTCTGCCCACCATTTACAAAACTAAGTTCTTATTGTTTTGTGTGACAAACATTTCCAGGAACTTCAGGATTTACTTTTATAAAAATCAGAGAAAACTCAGGGAGTTTTGTTGTCATGAAATGCTGAGAAACCTTTGGCAAACTAGCATTAAAGATTTGGTGATTGTTTTTTTATTGGATGCCTTTTCTGACTCTAGCTGGGCTGGAATCTGCAGCCAGATTTTTATAGAAAATATGCAGCTGGAAAATAATACCTTTGGTGCATTGACGCCATGTCTCCTTTGTAGTTCATTCTAATTACCGTTGGCATAATACAGCCCTTCATCTGAATATTAGAGGCGTAAAAGGTGAGCGGTTATAGCAAAGACTGGCACATTGAAAGAGACATGCAAGAGTTTGGGCTTTTATATAAAATGTATTATTTCATTGTCATTGAAATATATACGATTCCATTTACTTTAGCCAAAATCTGAGTGGCAAACTTCTCTCATCTTAGATGGAAGTTTAGTTTGAAAATAAAAAATAAAAAATAATTTGCTCTTTAATAAATGTTTAACAGCACTCTTGTGGATTATAAGACTTCACGGGTATTAAATTGTACTATTAACGGTTAACTTTTTTTTTTACATGGATGGGCACATGAAGCTGAGCTGGGTGACTCATAGTTCATCAAGTAAATGGTGACAATCACCTTATAGTTGTCCCATTAGCATGGCGTAAATGTGTTTTCATTGTTAAGACAGCAGCTGGATGTATTGTTTGAATACTCTGTTCATTTTAGCCCATCTAAGTTGAACATTTGCTTTTTTCCCTACAAATAGTTGAAAATGTTTTTTTGTGTGATTCATTGGGCTCTATAATTAACTTCCACTCTTAGTTGTCCCAAATTACTGACTGCAAATCCTTCCCTTTCCATTTTAATTAACCACGGCCTAAAGCTCGAGTGGGTAAGGGAGGGAGGAAAGAAATGAGTTTGAAATAATGAAAGAGATCAGATCTTAAGTAACTGGCAGCAGCTTTGACAGAAAATTAGATTAATTTTCTGCTGAGAGCAATCACGGTGATTTGAACTGATTAGTGCTGTGAACAGTTCGGAGGAAGTGCCACTTGCATGTATGATGGGAAGTGCACAACAAGTATTTACCCCACCAAATCAATCGGATCAGATTTATATTGAATATTTGTCAAGTTTCAGGAGTTTCCATGGACAGCCAACCACCTCTTTGCTGAGTAACCCTTATATTTTAACCATAGTTCTGTGAACATCATGGTTCTGGTGCTGCTCGTTAGAGACACAGAGTTATGTAATAACACCTTCTACAAAAAGCTCATTAAAAGGAGAAGTAGATTTAAATGCAGTGTAAGCTCACGTATGATATGCTCTGAAGCTTTGTTTCTGGTGGACATTCCAGCACATCATTCCATGTGGTACTGAAAACATTGCAAAACCTCCTAAAGCTTAATTTGTGTTGTGGAAACTGCTCCATATACTCAGATCACTTGTCCAAACAGAATTCCAAAGTTTGTGTTAACCTGAGGCAATCCTAATTTGACTTTAGTCCAGTAATATGCAAATGTTTTCCACCATAATGCCACGATGAGACTGAAAGGCAGTGGTGGAGAAAGTACTCAAACACTGTACTTAAGTAAAAGTACAAATAAACAGACACGAATGTACTTGTACTCCGTTACATTCCACCACTGCTGAAAGGGAAGCTTGGATTAATGACTGTGTTTCTGACAACAAGAGCAGAGGCTTCTGTGGGCAACAGAAAGAAATATATTGGATTATGTCACAAATTTTAATCTGGGGAGTGGACCTTGTGTTTAAGAATAAATGGATTTTGTATGAGCAGCTAAAGGAAAGGGACCAGAATGTGTTTTTGATTAAAAGACAAATTACAACAAAAATGTCAAAAGAATAAAACTTCTGATGCACACTTTTTTTGTGCTTAAATGTGTTATATGTCCATGTAGCTGTACAGAAATAGACAGACAGACATACAGACCGACTGTTTCCAGACAGGCAGACAGAGAAGCAGACTGTTTTTTTAGACAGACAGACAGACAATTTCTAGATAGACAGACAGACTGTTTCCAGACATACTGTTTCCAGTCAGACTGTTTGCAGACAGACAGACTGCTTCCAGATGGACTTACAGTTTCTAGACATACAGACATACAGACAGTTTTAGACAGACAGAGACAGTTTCTATACATACAGACATACTATTTCTAGACAGACAGACAGACAGTTTCTAGACAGAAAGACATACATACAGACAGACAGACAGACAGACATACTATTTCTAGACAGACAGACATACATACTGTTTTCAGACAGACAGACTGCTTCCAGACAGAGAGTCAGTTCCTAGACAGACATACAGACAGACAGACTTTTTCTAGACAGACAGACAGACTGTTTTAGACAGCCAGACTGTTTCTAGACAGACATACTATTTCTAGACAGATAGACATAC
>NC_056503.1:23110077-23115708 GCF_014905685.2 Nematolebias whitei
AGACAGACTGTTTCTAGACAGACAGACAGACAGACTGTTTCTAGACAGACAGATAGACTGTTTCTAGACAGACACACTGTTTCTAGACAGACATACAGACTGTTTCTAGTCAGACAGACTGATTCTAGACAGACAGACAGACTGTTTCTAAGCCTGGACTAAAACATGAACACTTTTTGAAAATTAACGTCATTTCAAAATATATATTTTTTCCTTAAATGTCATATAATAAAAAAAAAATGAATGGTGTGTCAAGACTTTTCCAGGATTACCTCAGCATTCCAACATCCATCCATCATCCTTAACAGCTTCTTTTTTTGTTCATGTTTTGTGGGTCACTGGTGCCTGGAGAAATGGGGGGGGGGGGGGGGGACACACACGCCTGGACAGGTCTCCAGTCCACCACAGCGACACATGGAGACAACACAGACAACCATTCACTGTCTCACTCAGTCTAAATTAAACATAAAGTCAATCTTTGGACGCACCTACTGTATCAAAATGGACCACTTTAAGGTATGAGCCATTTGTTTAATTGTACTATTATTATTATTTTTTTAATAGAACATAACTAGGTGTGCTTTTCCTTCTCCTTGGTGTTGCACAACATAGTGTTCTTAAGGCAGTGTGGAAGTAATTCAATCCAATTCATTTCAGTTTATTTATATAGTGCCAAATCACAATAGAAGTAATCTCAGGGATACTGTAAAACACGTTGCCCCTTAATCCATATAATGAATAACAAAACAAATGTAATAATAGTAATAATCAAAAAACAAACAAAAAAAACATATTTATAAAGCCCTTTAAAACAACCACAACTGCAACAAAGTGCTGGACATATAAAATCAAGAACATTTAAAAACATAAAAAAAATAAACAGTTAAAACAGCAAGATCAATACAAACAGAAGTGCAGACCAAAGTTCAGATTGTACCAAAAGCCAAGGAATGAAAATGTGGTTTTAAGAGTTTAAAAAAAATTATAAACAACACCTGGTGTGAAAAGTCACGCAGGTCACCACAGTTACAGTGCCTTCCGGAAGTATTCGCCCCCCTTGAACTTTTCAACATTTTGCCACATTTCAGGCTTCAAACATAAATATATATATATATATATTTTTTTTTTTGTGAAGAATCAACAACAAGTGGGAAACAATCGTGAAGTGGAATGAAATTTATTGGATTTGTCAAACTTTTTTAACAAATAAAAAACTGAGAAGTGGGGCGTGCAATATTACTCGGCCCCTTTACTTTCAGTGCAGCAAACTCACTCCAGAAGTTCATTGAGGATCTATGAATGATCCAATGTTGTCCCAAATGACTGATGATGATAAATAGAATCCACCTGTGTGTAATCAGGTCTCCGTATAAATGCACCTGCTCTGTGATAGTCTCAGGGTTCTTTTCAAAGCCCAGAGAGCATCATGAAGACCAAGGAACACACCAGGCAGGTCTGAGATACTGTTGTTTAAAGCCGGATTTGGATACAAAAAGAATTCCCAAGCTTTAAACATCCCAAGGAGCACTGTGCAAACAATCAAATGGAAGGAGTCTCAGACCACTGCAAATCTACCAAGACCCGGTCGTCCCTCTAAACTTTCATCTCGAACAAGGAGAAGACTGATCAGAGATGCAGCCAAGAGGCCCATGATCACTCTGGATGAACTGCAGAGATCTACAGCTGAGGTGGGAGAGTCTGTCCATAGGACAACAATCAGTCGTACACTGCACAAATCTGGCCTTTATGGAAGAGTGGCAAGAAGAAAGCCATTTCTCAAAGATATCCATAAAAACTGTTGTTTAAAGTTTGTCACAAGCGAGACACACCAAACATGTGGAAGAAGGTGCTCTGGTCAGATGAAACCAAAATCGAACTGTTTGGCCACAATGCAAAACGATATGTTTGGCGTAAAAGCAACACAGCTCATCACCCTGAACACACCATCCCCACTGTCAAACATGGTGGTGGCAGCATCATGGTTTGGGCCTGCTTTTCATCAGCAGGGACAGGGAATATGGTCAGAATTGATGGGAAGATGGATGGGGCCAAATACAGGACCATTCTGGAAGAAAACCTGTTTGAGTCTGCAAGAGACCTGAGACTGGGACGGAGATTTATCTTCCAACAAGACAATGATCCAAAACATAAAGACACATCTACAATGGAATGGTTCACAAATAAACGTATCCAGGTGTTGGAATGGCCAAGTCAAAGTCCAGACCTGAATCCAATCGAGAATCTGTGGAAAGAGCTGAAGACTGCTGTTCACAAACACTCTCCATCCAACCTCACTAAGCTCGAGCTGTTTTGCAGGAAGAATGGGCAAGAATTTCAGTCTCTCCATGTGTAAAACTGATAGAGACATACCCCAAGAGACTTGTAGCTGGAATTGCAGCAAAAGGCGGCGATACAAAGTATTAATGCAAGGGGGCAGAATAATATTGCACGCCCCACTTTTCAGTTTTTTATTTGTTAAAAAAAGTTTGACACATCCAATAAATTTCATTCCACTTCACGATTGTGTCCCACTTGTTGTTGATTCTTCACAAAAAATTTAAATTTTATATATTTATGTTTGAAGCCTGAAATGTGGCAAAAGGCTGAAAAGTTCAAGGGGGCCGAATACTTTCACAAGGCACTGTATAAAACCCATTATCATTTAGTCAGCTTTCCATCATTATGATCAAACATGATCTTTAAAAAAAAATGTCTTGTTGTCAACGTGGAACACTGTGCATTGCTAATTTATAAAACTCACCTCAACATCTTTTTTCTATGTGCGAGTACTAATTAGTAGCAAAACCTCCAAACATTAGATAATTACATATTTGTCATGCACATCTTCAGAACAATAATAAACAAATGCTATTTTATGCATCACTGATGAGAGTCATGCGATTGAATTATCCACCCAGGCCACAATTTTAACGAGTATACAGTCAAATAATAGGTTCCTAATGAACTTCAAATAATAGGGTATCGACTGAAAAAGAGAAGCAAGTTAATTGAGAAGCTGTGACATGAAATATTTAATAGCAACTGCCACGCCATCCCGATGATTAGAAAATAATTTTAATGATGACAAAAAATGTAGGGATTAATTTGTAAATGATCATATCTCAGTCATTACATTTCCCACTGATAGCAGGGCACCACATCTCATCGCTGCTGGGCACAAACAATCCCTGCTTCAGAGGGCTGCAGCAGATCAATAACTGTCTGGAAGACATGCATTGCTCCAATCAGAAGCCCACCCTGACTGCTTCATCTGCAGCTTGTCCAATGATCATAGTCCTAATTAATCCTGCACAGACATGGGTTCAATGAATGTGATTGTTTTTCATTCTTTTAATGTCTGTTCTGTGTTTCTATATAATATTTAAAACAACTATGTTCAGTTCAGACTGAGCTCAGGATAGGCAGCGATCTGCCTCGATCGGTTAAAGTTCATGAGTCCACCATCAGGAGAACTCTGAACAACAATGGTTGTCATGGCAGGGTTGAAGGAGGAAGACTGTTCTCCAAAAAGAACATTACTGCTCATCTACAGTTTGCTAAAGAGCATGTGGACAAGCCAGAAAGTTGTTGAAGAATGTTTTGTGAACAGATGAGACCAAAATATAACTTTTTGGTTTAAATGAAAAGTGTTGTGTTTGGAGAAACATTTTCCAGGACATCCTTGTAAGAGATTGATGATCTCAATGGATTTCTTCCTGGTAAAATAAAGATATTAAAAAAGACAGGAAAATGCAACATTTCTGCATAAGAACCTGATCCCATCTGTGAAACATGGTGGTGGTAGTTTCATGGCTTGGGCCTGTTCTGCTGCATCTGGGCCAGGACGGCTTGCCATAATTGATGGAACAATGCATTCTGAATTATATCAGATAATTCTGAAGGAAAATGTCAGGACATCTGTCCATGAACTGAACCTCGAGAAGGTGGGTCATGCAGCAACACAATGACCTCAGCACACAAGTGGTTCTACTAAAGAATGGTTCAAGAAGAATAAAGTTTGTGTTTTGGAATGACCAAGTCAAAGTTCTGACCTTAATCCAATCCAGATGTTGTGGAAGGACCTGAAGCAGCAGTTAATGTGAGGAAACCACCAACATCCAGAGTTGAAGCTGTTCTGTGCTGAGGAATGGTCAAAAAATTCCTCTAAATGTGCATGACTGATCAACAGTGATGGGAAAAGTTTTGTAATGGATCATTTTCCTCAATAAATAAATGACCAAGTATCATATTTTGTCTCATTTGTATAACTGAGTTCACTTTATCTACTTTTAGGATTTATGTGAAAATCTGATGATGTTTTAGGTCATATTTATGCAGAAATATAGAAAATTTAAAAAGTCTTCACAAACTTTCTAGCACCACTGTATTAGACATATTTTTTGTATGGAAACGTGTTATCATCTATGTATGACTCATCTGAGTCAGCAGTATTTTCAGTTGGGTATTAAAACAATTCATGGACCTGAGTCTTCAGAATACGCATCATTTTCTGTGATTCTGCTGTTGTTTAGGTGAGTTCACTAATGGTGGAGTTAGCTGCAGCTTGCCAGAGGACAGAGAAGATCTGGATTAATTTAGACCTCAGACCTGTGAAGTTCTGGTTTAGTGTGTCAGTCCCTATCTTTAATTTGAGTCGTCATCCAACTAGTTCAACTCTCCAGATGCAAATCTGTGGAAGGTGAATTTACAACGTTTCACTAAAACCTGTTTGCTTGAGGCAGATGCTTGGAGCGCCACTTCACACAGAGCTGAAACAAGACTCCTCCGTTTCATCTTAGGCTGTGATTCTGTTTTAATGATGGAATAAGATCTGATTTAGTTTGAGGCCGGTCACACTCTGTTTCCTCAGATAAACCCACTTGTCCGATCAGTAGAAAACCAAATTATAATGTCTTTATTTTTGTGTCTTGAGTTTATGTTTGGGTTTTGTTTTGTCCCTGTTTATAATTCTTTAAGTTTGTAACCTCCGAGTTAGTGCTTGCCCTTATGCAACTTGTTGCCATGTTAGCAAAGTTTAGCCCATACTGATCAGTACAACTGGCTCATCTGTTTTTTTTTTTTTTTTGTTTTGTTTCTTTCTTTCTTTTGTTTGTTTGTTTAAAACATTTCTCTTATGAAAATTAGTTCATGTGACTCAATGAGACTAACCTGTATAAATAAATGTTGAATTAATTAGATCAAAGTTAATAACAGTAACATCAGTCAGACACTAATTACTTTTTACGCTCGTAGAAGAACAAGTTCCAAGTTTCTGAATCAGACTGAACATCTTGAACCACCTGATGCCCTGCTGAGGCAGTCAGTTGATGCCTAGACCTTTCAGGAAGTTCTTTTGTCTCTGTGAACCTCCATCAACCTGATCACTGACATGAACAAACCAGCTTATTGCTAAACCACACAGAAGAGAGACCTCTAGACCTCCGGAGAGCTAGATGGAGCTCTGCCGGTCTCCCCGGTCCTCTCCACCAGAGTTTCGAGCTGCGCTGTTGCCCAGACACCGACCTCACCTGCTCATGAAGGCCGAACCCCGATCCCAGCAGATGGACGAACCGGGATGGAGGATGGAAACAATTAAAAAAAAAAATTCTGTATTAAAAAAATAAAATTGTG
>NC_056503.1:23116108-23133989 GCF_014905685.2 Nematolebias whitei
TATGTGTGTGTGTGTGTGTGTGTGTGTGTATTTATATGCATGTGTGTGGTGTACGTATATATATTAGGGATGCACCGATCCACGTTTACTTCCGATCTGATCCCGATACCTAAATCTGGATATTGGCCAATACAGATACTACTCTGATATCATCATCATTATTGATTTTATATGAGGCTGTAATAATCTCCTCTCTATAGATCTTATCAAACTGTTTCAAAACCAAAAAAGAAATGTTTCAGCACAAAATGAAAGAAACTGTCTAGATGACCCAACTGACAATTGTTGGACTGTATAACTGGATTATTGGGCATGGGCTTTGTTGGTTTTGAACCTGTTTGACATGACTGTCAACAAGGAAGTGGGCTGGCACTGGAGGAGGGGGCGTGCCAAAGAGACCATTTTAGCACCTACATAACTGGTTTGTTCCACTCAGGAGTAAGCTGTTGAGGGAAGAATCAGTTTTGTGTTGTGTGTCCTTGACTGATGAAGCCTTCTGGATGGAAGGTGAAACGTTTCAGTACAACAACAAAAAAAAGCAACTTTCCAGATGACCCCACTGACAATTGTTGGATTTTCAAGCAATACTTGAACATTTGTCATTATCACATTTCCATTCGTTTTTATTTTATTTAGTTTTTATTGTGTATGTAGTCAATAGTTAATTAGACCAAATCTAATGATAGCCTACAATGTTGTTACATGTGAAACTAATGTAAAAAACAATAATAAAAAAAGTACAGTAGGAATATTTTAGTATAACCAGTAGTTTTGCATTCAAGACCACCTAAGCCGAGACCGTCAAGATCAAGATCAGAGTGTACCGAGACAAGACCAAGACTTATAAGGTCCAAGACCACGTCGAGACCAAGACCTCAAGTAAAATAAATTATATATATATATATATATATATATATATATATAATTTTTTTTTTTTTTTTTTTATAAAAGTTACATACTGCAACTTTGTTTGCTTTTGAATTAATATACCAGCTTGTATAAAATTTCAAAGCTACATAACAAAGAAATCAGACATTCAGTGATCTAACTTCATGTGATTCAACAATAAAATTACACAACTGTTAAATTGGAAGCAGTTTCATCACATAACATGCCTTAAAAAAACTGCAGTGGCAAAACATTCTTCATAAGTCTGAACTAAACACCAAGGATAACCAGTTGCACAGTGGTTCCAATAAAGTAGTAGATATACACCTAAGAAAGTTACATAAATGGATTTTAGTTACAAGTATATTCTTTGTGATTAAAATAGCCACATTTTATAACTGATGATTAGGCAGATATCTTCTCCTGTGCCCAGACAATCACTTCTCACTTTATTGGAGTGACCAGTGTTGCCAGATAGAGTCAAGGTTTTCCAGCTCAAAAATCTGTTAAAAAATGTCATGACACATAAATCCGCCCAGTCAATATATTGTTACAGTAAATTTACTGTTTGAACATGAACGCACATCAGCACAAACCAAGGTAATTAAACAATGTGTGGCAAAATGCAACAATCCAACTAAAATCTTCTCAATGTTCCCAGCAAATTCAGAATGAAAACCATCCAGTCTGGCAACACTGGGAGTGACATGTGCGAGTGAAAGGAGATGGACGTGACAGCGGTAACAAAAAATGTATTTAGCAATGAGTCACGTTATCACTTGGATTTGAATCAGTATGTTTTGCATCCAATAAAAACAAAGATGTTAACAAATAAACGGGACAATATTCTGGCAATTTAGTCATATTTCCACAGTTGTGGTATTGACTGGTCTTGAAATAAAATCCTGAGTCCTCAATGTCCGAGACAAGGCCGAGACCAAATGCGGTCGAGTCCGAGACAAGACCAAGACCATAAAAAAGTGGTCTTGAGACCGCTCTCAAGACTAAGACCGGTCTCGAGTACCACAACACTAGTAACCAGACAGTAACTATGAAAAAGAATTACTCTAAATCTCTCTTTTTTATATAAAGCACATTATTTATGCATCAGATAGTTTTTCTTCTAGGTTGTGCTTAATATGTTTCGTTTTAAAATGTGAGTAAAACATGAACCAGCTGGCAACAGTTGACTCAGTCCTCAGGGTAAAACCCCCCAGACTTCAATAACTGTCTAATAAAAAAGTACCTGCAGTTTAATGCTTTAAAATAAGTGTCCACAATGCTCTTATAAATTTTAGGACATTGCAGTTTTAAGACGATTGATATCTGCTCTGAAACGTCTTGTTCGGACTAACTCAAAACTGAAAACGCTCTCAACAATTTATACAGCAGGTCAGATATTGATTACTGATAACAGCTCCACGTGCTTTTATTTACAAAGATAGCATGACAATTTCACAAAGAAGGACACTCAAACACACTCTTCCACTTTGATCAGATAAGGCAGAATACTGTAAATAGAAAATACACAATACAAAATCACAAAAAGAGGAAGAACGGAGGCAGACATTTAAAATAAAAGTTTAAACGTTTTCATAAAAGTATAAATTTGGCCTCTTTTATTCAGTGTGATCCAAAGAAACAGGTAAACCCTCTGACAACAGATGAGTCTGGTCATTTTTCTGTTTGGTGATTTGTTATTACTATCCACTCCATTTGCACTTCACTGCTTTTCTATGAAGCACGGTGACCCACCGTGACAAACTAATAAAGGATAATGTCAAAGAGTTGGACTGAATACGAGAAGAGTGCTTTTTTGTTCATAGGAACAAAAAATCCTGTAATGTAAAGGTTTTGTGTAAAACTCGGTTAATTTTAATGGCAGCAGTGTGTATTTACTTCAATCCCTTCTGTACAGTTTAAATAAAACATAAGCTTTCAAACTTATAAAGTACTATGTCCTTGACAAGCCTACAATTACAAAATATAAAACGGTGGAACAGTGGCCCACTTTATAGTCTTCTCCTGAAAGCACCTGTGAGTGGAGTGGTGCCATAAACAATGACCATTATTTCTGCTGGAACACAGGATGGCATAGAAAAAGCAACGTCTTTGCTGGCTATGTGCACTCGGCTCATTTATTCTTTTATATTAGTACGGAAGAAAGCCTCTGAGACCTGAATGTTGTTTTTTTTTTAATTTATTTATTTTTTATTTTAGCCATGATTAATGTTTCATTAATCATGGATTTTGTAAGGAACAGGAAGACATGTCACTCTATTTGGACCTTGGCAGAGTTGGATGGAAGATGGAGAAAAGCAAAGAAGCAAACAAATGGAGCAATGTGTGGACGGGGGTTTGTGGATCTGGGGGTGGATGTCAAGGCATTGGAGATGGTGGGGGGACTGTCAATGAAAACGGCAAGAAAAGGGGTTTTGGAATTCATGTGATGTTGACATAGCAAAATGTGTGCAACGCTGCAACAAAGCCTTTGTTGCGTGACCCCAATCAAATGAGCTGTCACACTGTGGGCACCAAATGTGATACCAAGGTCAATGTTTCTTTATAGTCATTCACATTGCATGTGGTGCATGTGGTGGAGCAAAATTGTGTACACAGGGTCCCAGTTACATCCAACAAAAGTATAAATTGTAAAAGAAAAACAGTAATAAGATCTAAGATATGAACTAAGAAATACACTATTCATTCAACATTTATTTATAGAGGCTAGTCTCATTAAGCCACGCAGACTCATTTACAAGAGGGACCACTAAATTAAGAATACGCTAAACACATAATAGTGCAAAAACAATACGCCGAACAACAGCAACCCGAACATGAGTCTGTGTGAGCAGATGAGTATGAATGAATACCCATCCATCCATTATCTTCCACTTATTCCGAAGTCAGGTTGCCGGGGCAGCAGCTTGAGCAGGGACGTCCAGACATATGTTTCCACAGCCACCTCTTCCAGCTCTTCTAGGAGGATTCCAAGGCGTTACCAGACCAACTGAGAGACATAGTCTCTCCAGCGTGTCCTGGGTCTTCCCCGGGGTCTCCTCCCAGTTGGACAAGCCCGAAGCACCTCTCTAGGGAGGCGCCCAGGGGGCATCCTTACCAGATGCCCGAACCACCTCAAATGGCTCCTCGCAACGTGGAAGAGTAGCGGATCTACTCCGAGTCTCTCCCGAATAACTGAACTTCTCACCCTATCTCTAAGAGAGAGTCCAGCTACCCTGCGGAGACAACTAATTTCAACCGCCTGTATCCGCGATCTCATTCTTTTGGTCACTACCCCAAGCTCATGACCATAGGTGAGGGTAGGAACGTAGACCGACTGGTAAACAGAGAACCTTGCCTTACGGCTCAGCTCTCTCTTCACCACAACGGACCGGTACAGAGTCCGCAATACTGTAGATGCTGCACCAATCCGTCTGTCAATCTCATGCTCCATACTTCCCTCACTCGTGAACAAAACCCCAAGATACTTGAACTCCTCCATTTGAAACAGAACCTCACCCTCGACCTGAAGAGAGCAATCCACCCTTTTCTGGTTGAGGACCATGGCCTCATATTTGGAGGTGCTGATTCTCATATCAGCACTCTTTTTCGGGGGTGGGGGTGGGGTATATTTGAGTCTAGCACCCAAGGATTGAGAGCTCTGAGTGTTCTATATCACAAAATTTGAGGTAAAATTGTATTTGGTTGTAGCTGAAAGTCAACCTAAACAAACTCTGAATGCTAAATGATAATTCAAGTTCTCTTTACCATACCATACCATACCATTTTATTTATAGAGTGACAAGCCAACCAAAGTGCTGTACAGAAAGAAGACAGGCAATGCACAAAGCAACATACAAAATGGAGTAAAATCAGAATATAGACACAAAATAGTTGCAGATAATAAAAATGACGACTAACCTGTGTGAAGCATACACAGGGACAGATTAACACGTCACTGTACCCTGGGCGCACGGTGGCGCAACTGGTAGAGCTGCTGCCTCTCAGCGAGCAGGTCCCTGGTTCAAACCCCGGTCCAGGGGCCTTTCTGGGTGGAGTTTGCATGTTCTCTCCGTGCATGCGTGGGTTTTCTCTGGGTACTCCGGTTTCCTCCCACAGTCCAAAAACATGCATGTTAGGCTGATTGGTAACTCTAAATTGTCCCTAGGTGTGAGTGAGAGAGTGAATGGTTGTTTGTCTCGTTTGTCTCGTTGTGGCCCTGTGATGGACTTGCGACCCGTCCAGGGTGTACCCCGCCCCTCTCACAGTGATTGCTGGACATGGGTACCAGCGACCCCCGTGACCCAAAAAGTGGAATAAGCGGGTAAAGAAAATGGATGGATGGATGTACCCTGGGCAACAATTTTCAAGGGCCCCATCTACACGACCCCAGAATCACCATAATCTGGCAAAATACAGAATAAATTACCATAATATACAGTAAATATACTTACAATTCTAACTATCAAGTGTATTTTTATGTATAAAACTCCAAATGCTCATTGACACAAATCATCAAGACTGAATTAAGTTGAATGCAGTTTGAACACCACATGACACCATATGTGTACTTGTTTAGTAATGTGTTAGCCACTGGTGTCAGAAGCATTTTTAATGTGTGTGTGGGGGGACACATTGATGGGGGGGTCTGGGGGTTCTCCCTCATAAAATTTTGAATAAATTAGATGCCATTTCCTGCATCCTGGTGTATTTAAACTGTTGTTTAACATCTAGTTTTACCTACATAAGTAAACACTGGGAATGTCTTGGGATTCCGCTGGAGGAGCTGGTCCAAGTGGCTGGGGAGAGGGAAGTCTGGGCCTCCCTACTTAGGATGCTACCCCCTGCAGTTGGATGGAAGTAAACACTTGATTTAGTAACTAGTTTAGAGCTAATGGCACAACAAGAAGTACCCTTACCAACAGCTGATCCAATTAATTAAAAATATTATATATTCAAAGGTGACAATTTGATGCCCAAATTAAAACTAAGGTCGTTTTCACACCTGATAGTTCGGTAGACTCGGTTCGGGACCAATATTCATGACTTTTTGTTTATATTTGAGCTGGTGCGTTTGCATTCACACTTCACTGTGCAGTCGAATCAACCTGTTGAACCAACCTGTTCCCCCACTCGCCTGTGGGGGCGCAGCACCAAGAACTACTGAAAGAATCAACACAAAAACCTCTGAAGACACGTCTTCTTCTTCTTCTTCTGTAAATAAAAATAAAAACGAAGTGGCATCAAGTTTTAGCAGTTTTAGGAGTTATATTTTGTCATTTATGGGCAGCACGGTGGCGCAACTGGTAGAGCTGCTGCCTCTCAGCGAGGAGGTCCCTGGTTCAAACCCCGGTCCAGGGGCCTTTCTGGGTGGAGTTTGCATATTCTCTCCGTGCATGCGTGGGTTTTCTCCGGGTACTCCGGTTTCCTCCCACAGACCAAAAACATGCATGTTAGGCTGATTGGTAACTCTAAATTGTCCCTAGGTGTGAGTGAGAGAGTGAATGGTTGTTTGTCTCGTTTGCCTCTATGTGGCCCTGTGATGGACTTGCGACCTGTCCAGGGTGTACCCCGCCCCTCGCACAGTGATTGCTGGACATGGGCACCAGCGATCCCCGTGACCCAGAATGGAATAAGCGGGTAAAGATAATGGATGGAAGGATTTTGTCATTTTTCAAAAATGGACTTAGCATGAGCAGAAGATGAGACAGAAGACCATGGAGAATATTGTTTTCCACACAAGGCAGCTGACGGCTCCATATAAGGTCAGAGATATTCGTGTTTGTTTACCTGGCAGAGCGGGGCCCGGTCTGTTTACATTCACACCATACTCAAACCGCGCTGGAGTTCGCTTCTACCTGACCGAGACCTAGGTTTTAGCCCGGGCCAGAGTTCGCCTTTTTGTTCCATGACAGAGTTCGATGGCGCGTTCACACCTCCCTAAACAAACCGGACTTTCTAGGAAAATGAGCTAGAGTTCGATTAAAGCGGGCTAAACAGGGCTAGTGTGAATGCACCCTTAATGACTGTAACTTAGTTTACTTCAAATGCAATAAGATTATCAATGAATGTTTGCAACAAAGGATTTACTGAGTATAACAAAGATTCCTTCAAGAAATCTCCCAGTATAAATCATAAAACCATAATGACTTCTGCTCATTCTAAATTTGTCAAATGGCCTAAATCTCGTAAAGTGAAGGATAATCCATCCATTATCTTAACCCGCTAATTCCATTTTGGGTCACGGGGGTCGTCGGTGCCCATGTCCAGCAATCACTGTGCGAGGGGCGGGGTACACCCTGGACAGGTCGCAATTCCATCACAGGGCCACATAGAGACAAATGAGACAAACAACCATTCACTCTCTCACTCACACCTAGGGACAATTTAGAGTTACCAATCAGCCTAACATGCATGTTTTTGGTCTGTGGGAGGAAACTGAAGGAGAATCATTTTAAAATATTAAATAAGAAATATCCTGTAGCCATGTTTCTTGAAATAAGATTTAAATTTGAGGTTGATTTGTGTGCCTTTTGCAAATCAGAAGATGAACCCTTAGAGCAATTTATTTTGTATGTCAATACAAAGTGTTTGGTCAGACATCAGAAACTGGATTAATTTCAAACTTAAAATTCCTTCTTTTCATGCTGATGCCATTTTACTTTATGTGGATAACTTAAGCTCAGCTTTCTCTGATGCCAAAAATATAGTCATACTTCTAGCAAAGTACAGCATTCACTGTAGTAAGAGGAGGGATAATAAGCCTTCCTTCCTGTTTGATGAATGATTTTAAGTCATACTATTCTTCATTAAGTAGATTAAAAATCTGCAAAACTGCAAAAGTCATCTCACAACAGATACAAACTTATTGTTTTAATTAAAACAATGTTTCTCAAAAAAAAAAAAAACTGATGAGCTTGTCAGCAGGTAAGGGGTGTTTACCCTCAGGACAAATTGAGGTTGTTGATTGGTCAGTTACTGGAGCGCCTTCTGAGTTTATTGACAGGTTGCACCGTTGAGGATCCAATTGAGAAAAAAAAAAACCCGAGAGCTGCAGCAGTATAGGGAGGAGCGCTGGGAGGAGGCGGGGCTGCCCAAATGCAGTGGAAGCGCAGCAGTTTGTGCAGCGCAGGGCTCCAAGTAAAGCGGGAGATATCCAGATATTCTGCTTGTGCCCTCACTGCCCTGGCCCCCTTACGTATCATGGGCCCCTGGGCAGTTGCCCAGTTGCCCATATGGTTAATCCGGCCTTGAGCATACAGGTTCAAAACACAGATCATCTAGTGTTGAAAGCTACGGAATAGTAGTAAGTTTTTAAGCGGGATTTGAAAACCGAGAGGGAGGGGGCCTGTCTGACAAGCAGAGATAACTTGTTCCAAAGTCTTGGGCCTGCGATAGAGAAGGCCCTGTCACCCCAGTGCTTAAGACGAGTTCCTAGAACTGTGAGAAGAAAGTGGTCCGCTGACCTCAGAGAACGTGGTAGGACATACGGTTGTAGCAAATCAGAAAGATAGGAGGGGGCAGAACTGCTTAGTGATTTAAAGACATACAAGAGTATTTTGAACTGGATTCGAATGTGAACCGGTAGCCAGTGCAGGGATGCCAAAACTAGTGTAATGTGTTCTCTTTTGCCTGTACTGGTTAAAAATCGGGCTGCCACATTCTGGACCAATTGTATCCTAGCAATGGAGGTCTGACTGATACCAAACAGGAGCGAATTGCAGTATTCGAGCCTATATGTTATGAATGTGTTTATTACTGTCTCCAGGTTATCTTTGGACAGTAAGGGCTTCAGCTTAAACAGTCGCCTCAGTTGGAAAAAAAAAAGGATTTAACAATCATGTTTACCTGACTGTTAAGTTTCATGAAAGGATCCATTATCACTCCCAGATCTGTGACTCTTTGTTTCTCTAACGAGGCTAGGGAGGAAAGATGCACTGGTTCATGATCGTGTCATTGGGAGGGAATAACATGAATTCAGACATCTTCTCATTGAATCTTAAGAAATTCAAAGTCATTCAGTCCCTGATGTCACCAGGCAGTCAGGCAGAGATGGAAAAAGCATGTACCACTATGTTTTAGGGCAGGGGCGTCAAACTCTAGGTCTTGAGGGGCTGGAGTCCTGCAACTTTTATATGTGTCTCTGATGCCACACAGCTGAATCAAATAAGGAGGTCATTAGCAGGAATTTGGATAACTTGACTGCACTGAGAAGCTAATTCAGTCATAGGATTCAGCTGTGTATGTTCAGCAGGTAAAAAAATAATAGAAGGGGACCCTGGATGGACCCCTGCGGTACCCCCCCCCCCCCCCCTTTAAGCTCTGCCGCTGCTGAACTAAAATCTTTGATGGAAACACAAAATGATCTGTCAGCTAGGTAGGATCTAAACCAATTGATGGCTGGCCCTGTGATGCCCACCCACTGCTCCAACCTAGCAATGAGGATCTCATGTTTGCAAACTTTTAATAAACTGGAGTCTTTCCTGTTTGTCTGATTGCAGCATGTCTGATGAATATCTGGACAATTTAAATTAAACTTTCAGAAAGTAAACATAAGGTGTACTTCTGCTTTTGTAAAACAAAGAAAAAATCAAGATGGCTGCCACAGCCAATTGACATAAACAAACACAAGGATGATTTAATGAAGACTAACTCACAGATGTTGAGCTAAAGTTTGGTGTAGCAGTTGTTTAGAGTCATCCTCCACACATACTCTGAGCACTCACCTGTATCCAGAGATCTGACAATATTACCATCCATCACTGGGTGAAACAGAAACAAATGAGACACACAACCACCCTCCCACTAATTCCCCTTAACCCCCCCCCTCCCAAAAAAAAATAAAAAAATAAAAAAAACGTATTACCTTAAATTGTAGGTGACATAGACATATTCTTATTATCAGTATACAAAAATCCATCCATCCGTTATCTTTTACCCGCTTTTTCCTTTTCAGGTCACGGGGGTCACTGTTGTCCATGTCTAGCTATCACTGTGCAAGATGCAGGGTACACCCTGGATGGGTCACAAGTCCATCACAGGACCACATAGAGACAAACAACCATTCACTCTCTTACTCACACCTAGGGTCAATTTAGAATTACCAGTCAGCCTAACATGCATGTTTTTGGGCTGTGGGAGGAAACCCGAGTACCCGGAGAAAACCCACGCCTGCACAGAGAGAACATGCAAACTCTACCCAGAAAGGCCTCCGGCTGGGATTTGATCCAGCGACCTTCTTGATGAGAAGTAACAGCTCTACCAACTGCTCCACTGTGCTGTATAGAAAAGATCTACATTTTAAATAAATAAACTTTGAGATAAATCTTGACAGCCTAACCTTGAAATAACAAATGTATTCTGTCAGTACTCATATGTTCCACTTGTTCCACCTGCGTGTATCCCAGGTGTGATGGGTCAAATGCAGAGTCAATGTCATAATTGAATGGGAACATACAATGATGACAACATATAACACTTGCTTACTTACTTACTATGTAGTCCCCATTTGTATGCCAGTCAATGCGTATTTAAAATTACAAGGACACATATATTTTTTTCTGTGCCAGGTATAACAGTCCCCTCCTGTCCAAATTTCTGTTGAGTTTTAAGTTAGCAAATTGAGGTGACAGACATGATGAACCATCTTTTCAACAGTTTATTCTTGTAGGCAAACATTTCAGCACACAACAGAAAGGAAATTATGCAGATAGTGAAGAAATGCAATGGAGTAAGCATGGCAGCTGTTTCTGTTGTGAAAAGTGATTTCACAGTTTTTAGAGTTTGTCATTGGCAGCAGCGTTGAGTGTTGCTCATAACACCCATGAAGGCTTTGAATTAACTAAAGTTAGTAGTGTTAACTGCATGCTAATTTGATCTACCAACAATACTCTCTGTTCAACTTATTAATGACTTGATGTGGATTAAAATGTGTATTTCACAGTTTGGTTTCATTTAAGGAGACTTGAGAATATTATTTAATTACAGTATGTGCATGGGGTAGAAATTATCTCATAAACTCTAAGTACGCCATTACTTTACATGTTTTTACAACAACCAAGACTAACCATAACTAAGTCAGCACGGTGCTGGCTAAGTGATGTCCTAACTCAACTGACAACAGTAAACTAGTAAATGTGTCCCAAATTCTGTCAAACTAAGCAGATAAGTGGAGAATGACTTTTTTTTTTTTCATCTTGATGCAGCAACACACCAAAACAGAAGTTGGTACCTTGCTTATTTTTCAAGTTATCATGGGCAAAACTTAAACGTACACTTGTGGTGGCAGCCATTTTGGATTTTGACTAGCAACACATCTCTCAAAAGGGACCCCTCTTTTGCCTACAAGCAGCCACACACTAGTTATGCTCACAATGTACGGGCGGTTGAAGTGAATGAGAGTATTTCCAATTTCCACTATTTTATTCATAAAACATGTCTTTCTGAAGAATGGCAAGGGAGAGTGAACACGTATGTAGTTTTACACTTTTGAATGACATGTATTTTGCCACTGTTTTCTCATGAATGTAGGTGTGCTAAGGCTTCTCAATGTGTCATTCCACCAGGAGTTCTTTTAGGACTAACTCAAGTTGCTGATCAGGCATGTGCCATATAATACTGTACATGCACTGCAATGCATGCTCTATACATGCACTGAAAATGCACATGAACACACATTAATACAGCCATTGTTAAGTATGACCTTTTTGTGAACAAGATGTTTTGTAAGTCTAAAAAAAACTATATAGAGGTGAATAGTATTTTAATATCTGTACCCTAGGGGTTGATGCTTCAGGTTTCGAAGTGGGTTGGAGCTAGGTGTTCAAGGTGTGCATCTGGGACATAGAGAGAAGAGACTAAGTGGATGCAAGAGATAAA
Source organism: Nematolebias whitei (assembly GCF_014905685.2). NCBI lineage: Eukaryota > Metazoa > Chordata > Actinopteri > Cyprinodontiformes > Rivulidae > Nematolebias > Nematolebias whitei. The sequence goes on from NC_056503.1 coordinate 23,127,875, forward strand.
TCGGCTCTGTTCTGGTCTATGTCAAGTGTGGGTTGTAGCTGTGACAGCAACTTCTGTTGCCTGTTTTATCAGCATTGTGTTGGTGTTTTCTGGATTGCACAGATAGCTGTGGCTTACTTTTGCATGCAACGGTGCATGCAAAAAAATGGTGTCAGAAGCTTGAGATCCAACTTCTGTTGTACTGGTGCAAGGGAAGAGAGGGTGCTTGGTAACATGGGTTCCTGAGTGGAGGTAAAGGAAGAACCTTACAAGCACAGAATAGTGATGGGAGAGGATGAAAATGAGGATATCTGGTGCCATGACATCTGCATTTTGGACCAACCTGGCAATGCCAAAGCCAAGCCATCATGCAGCAGTGGCCCTGGAGCTAAAAAATAAATAAAAAATAGCCGTGCCCATCAGCTCATTCATTCCATGGTTAAGACATCAAAGATATCTGGAAATAGTAGTTGGGAAGCTCATGGAGCACAGTTTGAACTATTAGCTGGTTCAGCAGGCTAGACAGAGAGTGTGAAAGCTGTGTGGCTAGCTGTATCACTGTCTGAAGATGATTCCTGTTTACTGCTACTAAACCCAGAAGAGAGAGTGGATTAAAAGTCATTAGTTGGGGCTTTTCAGAGGCATTTTGAGAGTTTAAATTGAGAAACTCCTTATGATGTGAGTTCAAGCACTGTCACTGGCTACTGGGTGAGTCACTCCACTGCCTTGCTCATGGGATAAAGAGCCTGGGCCAGCACACATATGTTGAAATGTCAAATTAGGTCCAACATTAACTGATACACAACAAATTTACTCAGGATCTCACACCGGATGAGCTGCACCTCCATGTCCAGCTCGTCCTCTGAGAGAGATTGCAACCTGAGCCACAACACCAACTTCCCTCTGCCCTGTTTTGGTTGCAGCACCAATGGAAATGGCAGAGTAAGGACCAGTGCCGTTGGCAAAGCTGATGTGCCCAGTGGAGACCCATTCAGATTACTCCAGTGAGGATAACACCCTACATGCTTGCCCTACCATCTTGTGGGGTATGACCAATGAGGCCACCTGCTCCACCGCTGTCCAAGGTTGAAACTTTGGCAGAGAAACAGGGAAGGGTTTGTGTAGCCTGGATGACATAGGTCCCTTCAAACATCCACAGTAACATTTTCTGCATGGGTGGCTGATGAGATAGACCCTTGCATTCTGGATAGGGATGGGGCTGATACGAATCGGTATCGGCCTCCGATACCAGCAAAATTTATGTATCGCATTTTTCTGATCCAACCTGCAGAGATTTCTTATCCATGATGAGTGTTGGCTTCAAACTTTGGAATGGATTTCCTGAATGGAGGCGTGTCTTATGAACCCAGAATAATAAGACCCACCTCACATTCGGGAAATCTATTTCATAGTTTGCAGCCAGGTACAACGTGAGGGCCGAGTGATCAGTATTGTGGCTAAAAGTTAGCCAACTTTTCATCGAAACATGTCCGCTGTGTGGAAGTATTTTACACTAGAAACACCACAAAACAAGACAGCCACGTACAATATCTGCAGAGCCATGGCACCACATTAAACTGCGGTAAAGTTAGTTTTACGTTGGACATTCGAGCTCCATGGCTTCAGCGGTCTGCTCCTCTTGCTGAACCCGTAGCAGGCAGCCCAACCCCGGCCAGCCGTGCCCAATCTGCCCCGTTCAGTCTGCCCGTCTCTGAAGAGGGGCAGACTGAATGCGGCTGACTGAAATCAGACTGCCTGCTACGGATTGAACAAGAAGAAGACATCGCTGAATCCCCGGAGCTCAAATGTTTACCGAGAAGTTGCTAGACTTCATCGTATTTAATGACCAACTGCTATCAGTTGTAGAAAACGAAGGATTTCGCAGCTTGATACTTGCAGCCAAGATATAGTTTACCCTCAAGGAAATATTTATCAGTACAACAGTAGACAATCATAAAAAAAACATGATTAGAAAATTATATATATATATATATATATATAAAACGAAACAAAGACAGCTACATTATAAAGCGATGTAAAATACCAAAAAAAAACACGTTTGTTGGTTTATGCCACAAAATTAGCAGATGTTTAAAACCATTTTTAAATTTAATTAATTTATTCATTCATTTAAAAGAGACAAAATAAATTTTAAAAAGCATCAAAAAGAAAACATTGAATGAAAAGAGTACAGAAAAAAGAAAAAAAAGAAACTCCCCCTTATTTATAAAAAAAAAATATATATATATATATATATATATATATATATATATATATATATAATGTTAAACAAACAATCACTTAAATTAATCACTTTAAAATCCACTTTAAAGCAGGAATAATAATAATAAAAAATTTGTGTTAGCAGAATTTAATTCTAACTTTGAAACTTATCCTACATTAATACAACTTACCTAAAGTTGCCTTTTTGGACATGCATGCATATATTTGTACTAATTGTACTTGAGAGGAGATTATTACAACCTCATATAAAATAAATAATGATGACGATATAGGGAAGCTATCGGTATTGGATGATATCCAGATTTAGGTATCGGGATAGAATCAGAAGTTAAAAAATGTGGATCGGTGCATCCCTAATTCTAGGCCTGTGTTTTTTGAGAGCCACTGGGTGTATAGTTAATCTAAGATCTACTGAGCCCTTTCTGACAATTTGTGATTATATAAAGTTGACTCCACCTGATCATCAAGCTGTTTCAGAGGTTTCAATCAACACTGTGTCTGCTTGTCACACACTGAATAGCCCCTGGAGTGGGACATCACCATCCAGCCCACTACAGTAACCAGCACTGACCCCACAGCAGCAAGTGGAGTTCCCAGCGGACCAATCAGAGGAGATCTGTTTGATCTGGGAGAAGAACTATACTGGCCTGAATGATGAGCAGCAAAGGCAGCTGTGACAGGTGAGGGACTTTAAAGACATATTTGCCCTAAATGACAATCTAGTGGGCCTCATGCACCTGGCTGAGTAACACAATGACACAGGAAATTCATGACCAATCAAGGTGCACCATCACCACCTACCCATGGTTCAGCATGAGGCTGTCAGTAAGGAAGTTTGTGCCATACTTGAGGCAGGCAATATTGAGCCATCTGATACACTGTGAGCATCTGGTGTGGTCCTGGTTCACAAGAAAAATAGCACCACATGGCATATATGTGTAGATTATAGGTTACTGAACAAGGATGGACTGTTATCCATTGTCCGACGGTTGGTGATACCTTTGACCTGTTGGTAGGGTTCTTGTGGTTCTCATCACTTACCCATGCAGTGGTGGCATGTTTCCCTCACCCCTGGAGTCAAGATCAAAGATAGTTTTCAGCAGCTGTCAAGGGCATTGAAAGTTCAAGGTGCTTAGTTTTGGGCATTGTAATACACCAGGGACATTTGAAAAATTAATTTACAATGTGCTTGCTAATTTCACCTGGCAGGAATGCTTGGTGTATCGGGATGGTATTCTTGCCCATGGTAAGTCATTACAGGTTGCACTTGATTCCTGAGTCTGGTGCTAGGGAGTATTACAACAACAGAACTCAGGATGCACCTAGAAATGTGCTACTTCATGTGGCGGGAAGTAGAGTTCCTGGTCCACAAGGTGGACAGTGCAGGTGTCAGTCCACTAGAGGAGAAGATCCATGCCATCAGAGACTGACCAGTCCCCAAGGACCAGAAGCAGCCCAAAAGTTTACTGGGTCTAGCCTCCTACTATCATAATTGTGTGAGAAGCTGACCCTGTGTATGTGCACCTATGTTTCCCCTTTCCAGAACAATCAGTCCTTCATGTGGACACCAGACTATCAGGAATGATTTTCCTCCTCAAGCAGACCCAACTGTCTTCACTTCCCTGGACCTAGCCTTGTCTTTTGTGCTGAATTCAGATGTCAGGATGTTGGAATGGGAATGGTTATATCACAGGTGGGACCAGAAGTTGAGTGAGTGGAGGTGTATATCAGCTGTATCTTTAATAAGAGCGAGTAGTGCTACTGTGTGATAAGGTGTGAGCTGTTGGCTGTTGTGCTGGCTGAACAACACTTCAAGTACTAGCTGTGTGGTGTAATTTTTTTTTTCTATCAGAATATACAATGCTGTGTTCCAGTGGCTAATATCTTTCATAAAACATGTGGGTTAGGTTGCCTGATGGCTGGAAGAGCTGCATTCGTTTAACTTCATCATGGTTCACTGGGCAGGAGCTCAACATGCAAACACCAATACAACTGTCTAGCATTCCTTGTGATGTGGATGACTGTAGCTACTGCACCAGCAGAGTGCTATGAAGAAGAAGCTGTGTAGGGAGGAAACTGCTATTGGATTGACACACTACATCTTGGTGGTTATGGAGTAGGTTTGTGGTGCTATGCATGACAGATGGAGTACTATAATGTGCTTAGAAACAACCAGCCTCTGGAGAAAAAAAGGTGGCAAGTGGTTCTGCCCAAGACCCTTTAGAAAAGCTCTGCTGGGGTTTGTCATGGGGGCTCTGGGTTAGGACATGTTGAGAGTACAAAATCTCTCCAAAGGCTGTAACAGAGGTTCTATTGGGGTCAGCACACATGAGATGTTGAGGACATTGCTGGTGTTGTGATGAGTGTGCTGCTGACAAGACACCTCCAGGTCAGTCACATGCACTGCTTCAGCAGCAGGCGGTAGGGGCACCCATAGAGAAGATGCATTACGGGTCCATTTCCCACAACAGACAAGATCAACCTATATGTGCTGTGTGCAATGGACTACTTCAGCAAATGGCCAGAAGCATATGTCATACTGCCAGTCTAAGACACAGAGACAGTGGCATATGCTGTACTGGAGGGAATGTTGTTTCGGGTCTGCAGATATCCTCCACAGTGACCAGGGCAGAAACTCTGAGTCCCGGATTTTTGCTGCCTTCTGTGAATGGCTAGGCATGCAGAAGACAGGCACCAGACATTTGCAATCACAGAGTGATGGATGGGTGGGGCATTTTAACCACACTATATAGCAGCAACTTGCCATCCTCACCACCAATCACCAATGTGACTGGGACAGACAAATTCCTCTGGTTCTAATGACTTATCAAGTGGACTTTATTTGTAACAGATGTTTTGCTTCTCATCTGAGGAGCTTCCTCAATTCAAAGAACAGAGAGTGGGTGCTTTGAGTTATAAAGCTGAGGTAAGATACATACATACATACATATGCAGATTGTCCTATCACTCCTCACAATAGGGGTTTGTTTGGGTCTTTGTCAGTTTGACTCGGGAGCCACTCTGGTCACATGGATGAAATTCCTGATAAGTGTGAAAATGACTGGGTATCAGACATAAAGCTGCATTTTAAGTTTTTGAAAGTTGAAACATGAGACCTCCTCCTCTATTTAAACATGGTTTCTCTCATTTTACATACAAGGCTTCCTTCACTCCCCTCTCAAACCATCTGTTTTCTCAGTCCAAAATGTGAATATTTCAGTGCTCAAATGAGCGTCCTTTATCCTTGCGGTGCAGGTGAACTGCTGAGTCTTGTCCTGAAGAGCTGGCTTTCCTGTGTTGAGCCATGCATATGTGAAGTAAATGGTTTCTCCAGTATAGAGATCTGGACATTCCTCACTGCACTGAACTGCATACACCACACCATTCTGTTTGTATATGTGTGTTTTGTCCTTAGGGTGGACCAGCCTCTGTCAGGAGAATCCTGTTGGGTTTGAAATGTACTGAAATGTTGTGTTTGGAGACAATCCCACTGATATTCCAGCTGCATAAGATATGACAATGTTTTTGTTTTGTTTTTCTTCTGTATGCTGCTCTCCTTTTTCTGTTTAGAGGTGTTTTGTAGGTTTCCTCACTGACTGACAAAAGTCCAGTTAGGATATTCACATGTTTGGAGAACATTTCGTATAAGTGTTTGTTCCTTTTCCTTCCCTTCTGTCTTCGTGGGGATGTGTTCAACCCGATGATGTAGGGTACTGATGACAGAGAGTTTGTGTTACAGTGGATGGTGAGAGTCAAACAGAAGGTACTGATCTGTGGGTTGGTGTCCTGTAGACTTCAATGTTGAGGCTCTCATATCTTTCCATGTGAACCAAACAGTCCAAAAATGGCAGCTTGTTGTTGTTTGCATCCTCTCTGGTGAACTTGATGTTGT
>NC_056503.1:23134400-23147687 GCF_014905685.2 Nematolebias whitei
TACTTGAGTAAATAGAAAAATGATTAGCATTAAATGTATATGGTCAACATTTATCAGGTTTTTTTTTTCCCTCAATGAATTCCTAATTAAATATAGTTAGGTATGTAGTTTAATTTATTAAGAAGCTTAAACATTTTGAGCACCATGAATCAATAATAATAATTGGCTTCCACAACAATAGCAGGATGCGCTGAGATTATAGATAAACCTTATTTTCTCACAGCCAAGGGAGTTCAATGCAACATATGTGAGATTTCACCTACTAAAAATATACTTTGTTTTTGTAAAGCAGCTCCCAGCTTTTTGCTAAAGAAACTAAAGCTTGTTTTAGTGTCACATTTACTATATTGTTCCTATTAGCCTCATTGCATTCTACTTTATTTGTATCATGTACATATGTACAAACAGTGCATTATTCATACTTGAGTAAATAGAAAAATGGTCAGCATAAAATGTGACTTGACTATAAACGGGGACTCTAACCAGGTTTTTTTAACCTTTATTTAACCGGGATAACAGATCTCTTTTGCAAGGGAAGCCCGGGCCTGATGGCAGCCTAACATGCATGTTTCTGGTCTGTGGGAGGAAACCGGATTACCTGGAGAAAACCTATGCAAACACGAGAAGAACATACAAACTCCACACATAAAGACTACAGATCTGACCAGGGATTGAGCCCAGGACGTTCTTGCTACAAGGCAACAGTGCTAACCACTGAGCTGCCGTGCTGTCAACTGCTGGCAACTGTCTGGGTACAAAACAAGCCATGGAAAGTATGATGTGGGTGGACATGGGCAACAAAAATGAAGCACGGTATACAGTACAGTTTTGCAAGAAGTGCACACACAGAAAAACCATGATTTTTTATATAACAGCATGGCTTGCTGGTCATTTGGACTAAAATACTTCAAACTCTGTGAGCTGGAAGGAAAAAACAATACACATTTTTTGTCATGGTCAGTGGAAGGTTATGACCCAACATGCAGAATGGACTCAAAGCTCTCAAAATAAAAATTGATATGTGTACAAAAACTACAAAATAAATTTGTGACGTGGCAACTTAGAACTAATATATACTCAAGGAGTCTCAGGGTAGAGCTGTCATTTCTAACCCGAACCTGGAGCCCGGTCCCGCCTGACCCAGATTTGGACCGGGCCGGGCATTAATAATGTGCTTAATGTGTGGGACAGGTCGTGTCGGGCTTTTTATTGCATCAGGAACACGAGAGGCTGACAATCCAATATATGCATACATGGCTTGCCATACTACACCTGCCACACATGGCCATTTGACCACGTGCTGACCAGCCGGTTGAAAGAGGTAAAAAGTTCAGTTAAGCTTCAGATGCACTACTGCCAGCGATCCATCAGCCCAAATGGACGTTCACTCAGCTGCTGCACTCAGTGGACGCATGCGGTCGAGACCCAAACAGGTGAGATCACAAAATATCCGACATGTCAGAGCAGGGTCCAATGCAGGCAGAAGCAGGGGAAGCATTTAATGCACTTTGACGGCTCCTCAGCTCTGATATTCTGCCCCCTCAGGCGCGTGCATCCGCCAACTGTTAATAATAGTCTGTGGTATAAGCAGTCAAAACTTTTTTTTTTTTTCCTCTGGGTTCTGACCTGTAATTACTGTTAATTTGTCAGAGCGGGTTGGGTTCAGAGATGATGTTTATGGGCTGGGGGCCGGGTTGGTTTGGATTATTTGGACGCAAGTGCAACTATAGCTCAGAGGAAAACACAAGGACTCAAGGAGGAACAAATGACAGCTAAGTATTGCTCAATGCAGATCTGAGTAACAAACTAAAGACAAAGAAAATAAAGACAACACTAATGAACAAAATCACAAACACCTGACAGGGAGACAACAGGGAACAGGTGAATGTGGGCGGGGCTAGAGTAGAAGCACAGTAAGAGGAATCTCACAGAAAACACTAGCGAACTGGCAAACAATGAAACTTAGGTAATAATAAACACAAACCATTACTAAAAACTAACCAAATCCTTACATTTCTCATAATATTAAGTCAAGTTTAAGTTGCTTCAGATGGTTGCAGTTCACCAAAATACTACCGTAAATTATTGTTCTTTCCAAAACAAAACAAACCTTTTTTTTTTTATTGATTAACTGCAGTGTTTTGGAATATTTCATGTAGGCACATGTTATGAGAGTCAAAAACATGTTTTATTGCAGATTCTCACTGAACATGAAAAATATAAATTCAGCTCAGTTTTCTAAAATCACACTGCTGAAACACATTTACCAGTTAAGATACAGTATATGTATAGATCCATGTGCAACAGCACACTCATACATGCAAACTTTAAATTATATGTACCGGATCACGTTAAAAAAAAGTGTTGTTTAAGGTGTCCACCTCATATATGGTGTGACATTAAAGTCTGCAAAGGTAGTCTTGCGCTTGCAAATGAAAATGAAATATTCTGATTCATTACTTTCTACCAGTCCAGCTCAGGATTGGTGTTGAGTGAACTAGAAGACTTGCTGGAAAAAAGCACAGATGGAACTAAAGGAGATCTTATAAGTCTCCAGTGGCAATCAAGAGGTGCAGAGTGCCTCATGGCAGAATAGATGCAAGGGTGGTTGGAGGCATGTTTGAAAGTGGATTTTCCCCCTTTAATTCTCGCCATCATTTGCTTTAGGGGTCAACTAGGGTACAAAGACATACTGTGCCCTGAAAAGTCAAGTCATTTCCTCCCTCCGCACCAATCCAGCCTTTGGCATAGCTCATATCTGACACTGATCCCAGTTTTGTCAGAGGTTAAAAGCTGCCTTGTATTTGACAGCTAACCCCCGGCAGTCTTTGGCACACTTCTGACTAGAATTCTACCTTTCAAAAAGATCACACACGTAAATGAACAGCATCAATGGCATGACCATTTGTGTCATCTTTATACAAACTAAATAGAAAAAAATGTATATAAATTTATTGCAACTTGATTTAATAACAATACACGTTTAATGTTGTGTTTCAGAAACAGTAGTAAGTCCGAACACGTCTGGACAGTGAAATTATTTATTGCAAGAGAAGCATTGAATGGGTGGATCAAAGACCCCTTGCGTGTACTCCCCCCTCCACAATGTTGCTTCATTTATCAAAAGCAGAAATAATGTGGCAGGGATTTATTATCTTGTTCACAAGCCAGGACTCATTTGCACAACAGAGGCCACAATCCTCAATCTTGCATTGATCGCTTTTGATTTATGTAGAACAAGTGGTGTTAGGAGAGCATTTTTATTGAGCTTAATGCCCCCTTGGTCTTCTTGGTTTACAGTGACAGTGATATGGACTGTGGTGACATGTGGAGGTAAATCATCCATACACATGCAGCTTCTAAAACACTTCCCTCCTCGTTATTAGTGACTCTTGACAGCTTTTTGCATATTGTTAGCTAGCTAATACGCTGCTTGAAATATTTATTGATTACAAACTGAGTGTCTGTATGTCCATGCCCAAATGTTTTTTTAGCCAGTGGTGTGTTAGGTCAAATTACTATTAAAAATATATGATGACTTTAAAAAAAAATCCAACTTATCTTATGACCAAAAGCCTTGTAATATGATTTTATTTATTTATTTATTGTTTTATTGGTACTGTCTGCTGGTGAATATCTAGTAGCTAAGACTGGGACAGCTTGGCTTACTAAACACCATAGATCATGCAATCATGTTGCCTTTCAGGTTCACGTCAGGGTGTCCACCCCATGTAAAAATCACTGCCTTTGAAAGAAAAAAAAAAAAAACGAACAAAAAGGAAAAGAGAAATGTGGTTACTCAGAATGGGAAACTTTTAAAAATGCTGGTTTAAAACTAACTTTACCTTCCAGATTTCTTTGAAATTTAGTAACTAAATGGCAAAAATTGTTGGAGAAATATAAAATAATTCATCCGTTTTTAAATGTTCCTCAAACTCCAGCAATTTACTGTTCTCATTACATTCAAAATATATAATCTTTATAAAATGTATGCATAATATTACAATAATAATCATAAATATTAATTCCTTCAAAATTGCCTTTTTTTGACAAATGCAAAACCTTATATTTGTACATAACAGACTGTTTCTGTGTGTCATATATCATGATGCTGGTGTTCTTAATAAATAAATAACAATGCATAATAAATAATAAATTCTTAATAAAGTCTCTAAGAAGGTCAGAAAAACAGCAGACAAATTCACAACGTAAAGTGTTAGATTGTTTTTGCTTTGTTATAGTCTGTTTCTGGATCTGATGATCTTCACAGTGTGTATGTGAGTGAGGCGATGGATAATAAAAAAACAACTCGTTGCCCCTCAAGTTGGTCATGATGGTTTATTTTGCTCGTCTTCCTTCTACTTTTTTCTGTAGAATTAGATGTGTCTGTGCTTGATGGATCACAGCTGTTACTTGCAAATAAAAAAGTTAATTAATGCTCAGCAATCTTATTTACAGACATGTTTGCTTTATTGACTTCTCTGTATATTTGTGTTACAATTGTGCTCATATGCAGATTTTGGGGCTATATGCTGGGCATGCATGTATAATTCATCATCTTGGCATAGGTTGCACACTGGTCTTGATGCATAGATACTGAACTTTGTACTGATCTGAGCTGTTGTTGTTGGAGAGAAGCGGTCGAGATTGTGTTTATCACTCATTGTAATGTTAATGTGTGGGTGGTTCTACGGTGTATTAGAGAGTTAAAGTGTTTGTGAGGTCTCAGTTGTTCTTATGTATAATGCAAGGAGACCATCATCAGCATTTACAATTTAATGATAAATATATTTTGATTGTGTGGGTCAGTAATGAATGTTGGACCATTAATATTATCTGAATAATTTTTTTAAAAGGGCTTTGAAGCCAGGTGCACAGTTTATGTAGGCATGCAAAACTAAGTATGTTTAGACTAGCATCTGCAAACCTATTGAACTGATTGAAAAAAACAAATCTTGGCAGGTTTACTTTTATAAGCCTACGTTTATCTCATTTGCAGCGTGGACGTGGGTACAGGTGTTGGTAATATTGCAAATCCATGGGGTTAGACCCAAGTGCAGACTGACACAGGAAGCAGGAAGAAATTTATTAATAAACAAAACATAGGCTGACATGACAGCAAATCTTACTTTATATAAGAAGAGAACAGGAACACGGCAGTACTGATAAAATCACGAGGACCAGGACATCTGTAGGATTTACAGAGCAATGAGCGGACGTTGAGTGGTGAACGGGAGAGGTTTAAATAAGACAGCGGTAGAGTGAGGAGTGCACCTGGGATGATTACTGATCACTAACTGGTGTGAGTGATGAGTGGCTGGAGAGACTGACTGAAGAGAGGGTGAAGAATGGCAGGGAACAGAGTCAAACAAGGAGCAGAAGGGGAAATAAAGACAAAAGAAACACAAAGAAAACAGTTTAAAACACATAATATGTCAGGTAATAATGCTCCACTCAGAAACTGAAGTGTTTGATCCTAAACATTTTAAAGATCACTTGTAATAAAGAAGTTTATTAGTTAAAAAAATGTTTTTATGTATTTAACATAAGTCTTTTTTTTTTAAAGTCCACTTTTAGAATTAGACACATAAAATAACAAAAGTCTATGGTATAGTCCTGTACATTTTCATCTGTCACAATGCATTTTTGAACCATTTAAAATACAATAATCACTTATTTGAAAGCAGTTTTCCTGAATCCCAACAGTTCATGCTCAATAATCCAGGTACAAATCAACAATGTTCAGTCAGGTCATCTGGATAGTTTCTTTTTTTTTCTTTCTTTCTTTCTTTTGTTCTTTTTGCTAATATGCCTCGTCCTTCATCCAAAAGACTTCTTCATTTCGAGAAGCCACAAAGAAACTGGAGTCCACAAATACCACACTCCCATAGTGGGATAAGAAACAGTTTGCTGGTAATAAAATGGGTTCTGGGGCCCATCCTCTTCCCCGCCAACTTCTTAGACCTTAGAGGAGTGTGGTCTTTGTGAGACTCCAGTTTCTTTGTGGCTTCTCAGACTTAAGAAGTGCTTCGGATGAAGGACGAAACATCTCAGCAAAAAAGAAAGCGTCCAGATGACCTGACTGAACATTGTTGGAGTTTTCCTGAATGTTTTTATTAATTTGTCCTGTGAAATGCTTGAAAATCAGCACTCTTACTCTCCCATTACAAATGAAATCACCCAGGTTCCTGAATCCTACCTGAGTATAATAACTTGAAATGTGTTACTCCTCCCTTTCAGACCTATGTCTGGAAGAAGAAAAATAAAGTGTCTTTTACAGCTAAGCAAGCTGAAAGGATGCTGTATCAAATCCTGCCATACCTCCCAATTACCGCCTTCCTCCTCGTTCTCCATCTTCAAAGAAGATAAACAAAAAGAAACAACAAAGTTTATGTCTCAAGCATTCATTAAAAGATGAGATGTTCTAACTACTTGATGCAATATTTGTTTTCCACTTGAGGATAATAGGTGAAAGTAGATTAAACCAGTCCTTCTAAGAATGATTACATTTGACTCTTTAAATGCAAAACCTGTGGGGAGATAATTGTATCAATGCATATTTTTAAGCATAGCCAGCATTTTATATTGACATTTGGACTGACAAATTGCAATAATGAACACTTTACCTTACTTATTTTAACAATGAAAACTATTTTTTTGTTTGTTTCACAAACAGAACCCTGAGTAAAACAGTTGTCTCAATTTACAACTTTGTATTTTCAATAAATATGACCAGTGACTTGAAGACAAAAAAAGGTATTTGTTGCATTGACTGGTTTGTAATTAGTCACAGATAATCATCAAATGATTCCTTTTGAGCATTTATTCATCAATTTTAGTATTTGTCAAAAATATTTTTACTATTGTAACTAAAATCTGTCTCTGCTTCATGATATATTAACAATAATAAATTTAAAAAAGACAATGTTTCTTCTTAACAGGTAATGCCCGAGTCTTTAAGTGTCTTGCCATATGTTTTACTCAAAGTATGTTAGGAATGACTTTCGGCCACTACCACAGCAAATCACTGCTCAATATTTGTAAAAATGACTTTGGTGGCGCCCTGTGATGGACTTGTGACCTGTCCAGGGTGTACCCCGCCCCTCGCACAGTGATTGCTGGGCATGGGCACTGGCGATCCCCGTGACCCAAAATGGAATAAGCGGGTAAAAGATAATGGATGGATGGATGGATATATATATATATATATATATATAGGCTTATAAACCCTTCCCACACTCTTGCAATGTTTTTAGCAATGTTCTACACTCTTAAGCCTATGTAATTTTAACAACATATGTATATGTACTGCAAATTTTTATATGGGTACTCACCAGCTCTGTAGACCAGCAGCTCGGTTCCGGTCGAGCTCAGTTCCCGTTCAGCAGACCTACTATGCAGCATGAGGCCCACTGCCCCGTCCAGGTTCATGTGCATGTGGATAATTGAGCTTCAGGAAGCTTTAGGATTATTTGCAACTTTTCTGCAGGTTATGTGAGATTATTAGATACATAGTAACTTTGGACTGTGTGTTGCTAAGCTTTCCCTCTATTTCAATAGAAAGCAGCAGCCGGGAGCACTACTGGCTTCTGCGTAGTGTAGTTCTTTTGGTAAAGGCTTGTTGAAAGAAAATTACAAAATGGCGGCACCTGTCCGAAGTATTTTTTTTATTAATTTTTTATCCTGTACCATCCCAATCACTTGGGTAACAATAAAGTTGATATTTATGTGTTGTGTACAATCTTACGTTGAAAAATTGTGAATTAGCAAGACCACAAAAGTCAAACTGTGAAGTAGCGAGGGACTACTGTATCGATGAATGATTTCAGAAAGAGGTCCATGAGATATTTTGCTAGCAGAGAGAGAGATGAACAAACACAGGCACTCACAGTTCCTGTATGATGGTCCACCTTTCGGAATGAAGGGTGATAATCAAAGTGAACCCACAGGTCCAACACTCACATCCTGGACTGGTGACTTCCCAGTTAGTAGAGATCCTCGTTTGACTCTGAACTTGCAGAAGAGACATGAAATGTCATCATCCACTGCACAAAACAGAACAAGTTTAATTAGTGTGCTTACTGTTCATCATATATTTGAATTTAGAAGTCACCAAAAGCTATTATTTATGCAGCTTGCATAAAATCAAATCTTAAATTAGCATTTAAACAGTTTGTGTACATAAATGGTGTTTTTTTTTTCTTTTTTCCTCAATCATTGTAATGTGACTTTAGTAGAACCGTCTCAATCTAATGCAGTGACACATAAGGAGCTCCTGCAAGGGGATGCAGAAGACATGGCCGAAGGTAATTAGAAGACACATGCATAAAGCCTTCCTGACACTGGCAAATCAGTTTTTTTTTCAGGAGTTATACAAAGATTGTTTTATTTCCTCTGAGGAAGCTAAGAGCAGGTTGAGCCCTGCAACTATCAATGTATACAGCTCAACTCTACAAGCTACAGTAAATCTCACAAGATTTTTTGAGGATATGTTAATGACCTGTCTTGTCCTTTCCATGGTTCACAATCTGATTACTGATGGTGGAGGAGAAGAGGCTAAGTGAAGTGTCACTCAGCCTTTAAGTATCTTCATTTGCCTCTTTTCTATGGTAAGAGGAAAATCATCTATTTGAATAAGTGATCAGCACTTGAAACAGAGATGGCTTTTGAGGATTTTTTATTTATTTTTTTTGTCTAAAGGAACTGTAAGGGAAACACCATTTGCATTATAGGCAAATGGTGGATCAGATTATTACTTTCATTTATTTCCTCAGAATTGTTTTCATTAAGAAAATGTCATTGTAAACCTATTTTAAAAAAACAAACTTTGTCTTTTCATAATTATTTAGATTTATCACTGAGTTCTTGGTTAAAGCACATTTAACTTCAATTTTAATTGCAAGTCTTACAATAATTGTAACATTTTCACATTAAGTTTTAAACATTTCATTGAATGAGTTTGACCCTGATTTTTAGGTACAACCAAGACAGATGGTGAGTAGACTTTTTTTTGTTGTTGCTGTATTGCCCAGACACTTTGAAGGGTGCCATGTTCAGCTCCATATGCAGAAAGACCAAGGCTCTTCATCCCTCGTACTTCTGTTTGGTGAGACAATCAGATCTCAAAAAATTGCCATTGGTTTTCATCACCTTTCATTCTGGAATGATGGGAGACTACTGTGCTGTTGGATGTTGTTGTCGTGCAGAAATAACTGCACTCTCCCTCAGATAGAGGTTTTTACACAATCCATGCCCCAACATTTTCAATTCTCTGTCCTGACATGGCTTTAATTCTAATATACATAATCAGATGTCATAATTTCTATGTACAATATGATTGGTAAAATCAGTAACAAGTGGGCCACAAACTGAGAACCACAGCAAAACATTTCCCTAACAGAATGAATTAATTAATTAAATAAAAAAATGTATAAACCTAGCATGTTTTTCATGTGTAACCCCATACAGAAAACCAAGTGGGATCTAACATGGGATCACATGAACATTTTAAAAGATTAATGTCTTTACGGATGGAAAGGTGCTTTTCTATATGTAAACTCAATGTTCTTTTATTTTCACACTCACATGTAAAAAACATGTAAAACATACCTTGAAATATGTCACAATATAATTTAAATGTTTTAAAAAAGTGTTTTTCCACATGGAGTTCGTGTGTTTTGTCTGTACGTGTCATCAACAAGAATATTGAAGAATATCAGTTGCCGACTGACAAGCATAGCTTAAACTTTGCATTGTTATATGTTTTATTTGCTTCTTAGATCATTTTAGAGTTGTATTGTTCCATTAATCTATCCATTATCTTTACCCGCTTCTTCTTTTTTTGGGTCGTGGGGGTAACTGGTGCCCATGTCTGGCCATCTCTGTGTGAGAGGCGGAGGACACCCTGGACAGGTCTCCAGTCCATCACAGGGACACATTGAGACAAACAACCATTCACTCTCTCACTCACACCTAGGCACAATTTAGAGTTACCAATCAGTCAGATGTCATAATTACATCATGCATGTTTTTGGTCTGTGCGAGGAAATCATAGTACATGGAGAAAACCCAGGCATGCACAGACAGAACATGCAAACTCCACCCAGAAAGGTTCCATTATCTTTAAATCTTTAAGTGCTTCTTCCAAAATCACTGTGAACAACAACAACAACAAACAAACAACACCCCCCCCACCCACTCCGAAAATCACTATAATGCCACTTGGTTGTTGATGTGTGCTGCTGACTATCCATGATGCTGATCTCATGCTGCTGATGTATTTCATGTTGCTGTGTTCATTAATCCCCATCTGCTCACATGATGCTGTTGTTTTGGCACATTGTTTTTGCACCATTAGTGCTTAGTGTATTCTTAGTTTAGTGAATGTAGTATATTCTTAGTTCATGACTCGTATCTCACTAATGTTTTTCTTTACAATTTGTGTTTTTGTTGGATGCAACTGGGACCCTATGCACATAGTTTTGTCCCACCCCATGTATCATGTGTGGTGTGTATGACAAATAAGGTTGTTTTCACACCTGATAGTCCGGTAGACTCGGGTCGGTTGGGGACCAATATTCATGACATTTTGTTTATATTTGAGCTGGTGCGTTTGCATTCACACTGCACTGTGCAGTCAAGCCAACCTGTTGAACCAACCTGTTCCCCCGCTCGCCTGTGGGGGCGCTGCACCAAGAACTACTGAAAGAAATGACACAAAAACCTCTGAAGACACGTCTTCTTCTTCTGTAAATAAAAAACAAAAACGGAGTGGCATCAAACTTTAGCAGTTTTAGGAGTTATATTTTGTAATTTTTCAAAAATGGACTCAGCATGAGCAGAAGATGAGGCAGAAGACCACGGAGAATATTGTTTTTCACACAAGGCAGCGGACGGCTCCACATGAGGTAAGAGAAATGTGTGTTTGTTTGCCCTGCATTGTAGACCACTTCTTGCTTGTGGAGCAGGGCCGGTCTGTTTACATTCACACTGTACTCTAGCCACGCTGGAGTTCTCTTCTACAGGACCAAGATCTAGGTTTTAGCCCGGGCCAGAGTTCACCTTTTTGTTCCGTGACAGAGTTTGATGGCGCGTTCACATCTCCCCAAACAAATCGGACTTCCTAGGAAAACGAGCTAGAGTTTGATTAAAGCGGACTAAACGGGGCTGGAGTGAATGCACCCTAAATCTCTCTGACTCTGACATTCAAAGTCACATGGGTCACTGCTGCCCATGTCCAGCAGTCATTGTGTGTGAGGTGGGACACGTCTCCAGTCCATCACAAGGACACAAGCGACAAATAAGACAAAGAACCATTCACTCTCGCCTTTCATGCATGTAAAATGCATGCTTGCTTGTTTTTTTTTTTGTCTGTAGGAGGAGACTGGCATATCCAGAGAAAACCCACGCATGCACAGAGAGTAGATGCAAACTCCACCCAGAAAGGTTCCCAAGCTGGTGTTTGATCATCTGTCTTTTGGTGAGAAACAGAGTTGTTATTGTATAGTTTAATTTTTTTAATGCCTAAGGTGAGTGGTGCACCTGTGGGCCAGCATTCTTCTACAGTCAAGGTACTGCAAAGTTTAAAGGGTGACTTTCAGAAAATGTGAAATTGAATTTGTTCAATATAAAAAGTAACATTGGTGAAATTAGTCAAGGATCATTTTTAAAGCACATTTTACATGAAACCATTCTGTGTGCTTTACTTAACACACAAACAAACAAACAAAACAAGAACAAATACACAAAAAGTAAAAATTTGAGTTTGAAGAGACTAAGATCATAAGTTACAACGGAACCAGTGTCAGGATTATCAGTAGATTGGTCATGGTGAGGGCATCATGGTGGCGCAACTGGTAGAGCTGCTGCCTCTCAGCGAGCAGGTCCTTGGTTCAAACCCCGGTCCAGGAGCCTTTCTGGGTGGAGTTTGCATGTTCTCTCCGTGCATGCGTGGGTTTTCTCCGGGTGCTCCGGTTTCCTCCCACAGACCAAAAACATGCATGTTAGGCTGACTGGTAACTCTAAATTGTCCCTAGGTGTGAGTGAGAGAGTGAATGTTTTTTTGTCTCTATGTGTCCCTGTGATGGACTTGCGACCCGTCCAGGGTGTACCCCGCCCCTCGCACAGTGATTGCTGGACATGGGCACCAGCGACCCCCGTGACCCAAAATGGAATAAATGGGTAAAGATAATGGATGGATGTATGGATGGTCATGGTGACCCAGAAGTACCTGCTTTGAGTCAGAATATCCACTATTGTTTTAAAAACATGCTCACTTGTGAATATGTTTGTGAGCATAGTCTTGCTTTGAATGTACTCATTAAGATAATGATGATATGGGCTATGTGGGAGAAATCCAGATTGTACACTTCCAAACTGTCTGAAACCAGACATATGGTTGTCAAAATAAACTTTCTTCAGCTGTCATTCCTACAGTGCGTTGTTTGGTTATGAAGTCACAACAAAACAAGCAGAATACGTATTATAAAGTACAGTCAGAGCACATTCATACAAGTGCAGAACCAATAAGTCACGAGCAAAGACACTTTATAAATCTAGCCGTAAACTCTCAAATGAAGCAACGTTTGAAACTAAAAGAAAAACAGAAGGCAGCTCCGCTTCCTTTAGCAGAATGAGTTACCAACGCCTGCAGACCAGAGCCAACATGTTAATAATTAACATGTCCCTTATATACTGAGGTCCAAGGCCCTTTGCAGCTTCATATACATGTAGCACAATTTTAAGGTTGATTCTACCCCCTAAAGACAAGCAAAGCAGAGATCTAAGAACAGCCATAATTAGATCAGATTTTTTTTCAGTTTCTGTCAAAATGCCTGCAGTCAGATTGGTAATTTATCAGAGTTTGCAAAGAGCAAATATGAAGACCAAAAAAAGAAAAAAAAGCCATTGTGCAGTTTATTATTGTATGCCATTGTTAATACATAAAATAATTTCTGGTTTAGTTCCTGGTCCATGGTCAACATTTGTGATATTTCTTGGATGACAAGCATTTTATGACTAAACTTACTTATACTTATAATCTTAGAAAGCATACTGGTAATTGGCATAAATGCAATGCAAATGTTCTAGGTCAAATTAAACAACTAAGATGAAGAGTTATGAATCAGTTACACAATGAAAAAAGTATGCTTGTTTTCCTCTAGCTTATGCAAGTGGAAACACACACACAACCCCCCTCCCCCCCCACCACCACCACCACACCACCACCCACACACACACACACACATACATTTTATAAGTCAGTAAGATAAGACGGAAGAGCGGGCG
>NC_056503.1:23148087-23156790 GCF_014905685.2 Nematolebias whitei
CTGCCTCAGATACCCCTGAGGTCTGGCCTTTTCACTAATGGTTTCAAGGCTTGAAACACAAGAGTCAGGGTGGCTTCTGGGTAATACCAGATGGCTAGGCCTCAGACTGACGAAGCCTCTTGGATGAGGGGCGAAACGTTTCTTTTTAACAAAAAAACGAAGTCCACATGACATGATTCAACCTTTTTTGTTGTTATATACCTGGATGACTGAGAAAACAAACTTTGAATCTTCTTTAAAACTCCATCACATTTAATTTGTTTCAAAATAACAAATCATTTGCAACAAGAAGCAGCCACAATCCAAGGAGAGACAATATTGTAATGTGATGTTATACAAAGATAGATATCCATTGTCAAACAGGGTCACATGGTATAGTTAGACGGTCTAATAGAGTTCTGGTTTGAAAATAAATAACTGATCTGATGACTTCACAAACCCTTTCATACACAATTTGTCAAATTGTCATTCAATCAGTAAAATGAGTCTGACAGCAGTGATGATGGCGAGACTCAGCTCATCCAGTAGACCTTACCTTTGAGTCCCTGCTGCGTTCAGCGCTATTCTTAAGCGTTACATGAGTGTGTTTATGTTTAATATATGTGATTTTTGACTCTTAACTCTTTGAACATATTGCAAACAGTTTTGTAACTATAAAATAAAAACTTGATGAAGTTTAATTTATGAATAGAGTTGGAATGAAAACTGTATAACTAACAAAAACCAAGCAAATATTAATGTCAATACAGAATCATTTCTAAAATAAAAACACAGAAAATACACAGCTATAAAAACATATGATAGAATAAATGCAATTGAATGTTAAGTGGCATTACTTAGAGTAAAATATAAATATTAAGAACTCATACAATTACGCTTTGTTGCTCAACAGGATAGACCACACCATATACTGTAAAAACCTAGTAAAAAATTACAACAGCAATATTATATATTAAGATATGTATTTAGAAATTAAGCTCATGCACTTTGTCACTAAAAGTGACTTAAAGTTTCATTGTATTTCAGCGTGATCTGATGTTCCAAAGTTGTTCAGCACAGTGTAATTATTGTGTGGCCTGATTGTAGAGAAAACGTCCTCATCATTTGTCCATGAAGACAGCTTGATGTTCCTTTATTAACTGCAGCTTTGAATCCTTGATGAGCAACATGACGTGGTGTCAGAAGTGCTTCTGCAGCAGAGAATACATGCAACACAAGGGCTAATGGGAGAGGTCAGATCTCTTTTCAGAGAAATGGATGTCAACAGTGTCAGCATGTCAACCACAACCACCCCAACAAACAGCTACCAGTGCCAAGTGCCACATCCACCAGTCTAGCTCCTGAAGTGTTCAACTTCAAAAGGTGTTGAACGTTTCTGACTGGCTATTAATCTTCACTTAGACTGTGAAGTTAATTAAGCTAATATGCTGATCTACTTCCTGTGTGATGAAGCTGATAATTCACTGCACTGCCAAGCTCTTTCTGTAGTGGAAGAATGGAAGTGCTTTCCAGCTAAATGAGTACATTTTGTTGGGAACATTTTTGTTAGAGTAATTTTTAATAAACCTGCTGAAGTATGACATCACAGTCACAAAACATTCTGTTTCCTGATGGTTGTAAAAAGAAAGCATTACATCATTTTATTTTTGTATTAAAATAAAGCATCAAAAATGGAAGATTTGAAGATTTCAGAATTGTAGGGGTTGAACGACAACATCATTTTTAAAGTCGACATTAACATAATAAAACTCGAGTAGAAGTCGAGTAGTTGATGACATCATAGGTTTTCAAGATGCCAAAACATAAATAAATAAATAAATAAAGCTGCAAAAAAAATGTCATTTATTATTTACAAAAAAAAAAAAAGACCAACAAAACATTGGGAGCATATATTATGCTCCTACCATTTATCATTCTGCAAATAAGTCCCAGAAAAAACAAACATATCAGTTAATTTTATTAAGCTGCAAAAGTGAAAGAAACGTGTGGCACATAAACAACAAAACTTAAAAACAGTGGAGCGGTCGGCCACCTCGCACCACTGCCCGCCGATTGGACCCAGTGTTACACAATATTCTGTGACCTGCAACAGTGCATGCAACACCACCCCCTACGGTCACAATATCCGGTGGTCACAGAATATGGTATAACAGTGGTTCGCAAAGAGTTCCAAACAGTCACGAAGTTGATTAATTTTCTGTTTCCTTATGGTAGTTGAACCGGAAGATTCATATTTAGTGAAATATTTCCACACTATTGATGCATTTCTACCTGTTTGCCAAGACTGGGCCTGCTCCACCCACCCCCTCCGTCTGCTTGGAGGAATCCATTTTGTAACTGCCCGCGCCCGGTGCGGATCACGTGACACGTGACGCAATGACATAATTGCGACGTAATTATGTAACTGCAAATACTCAACGTGAAATTAAAAACCTTGCGAAATGTCCTAGAATCGATGTATTGATTACTTGAGTAGTCTGTTAAAGCCCTACATATTACCTTCATTCTCTATTCCCCTTCTCTTGTTTTCTCAGGTGGAGCAGTGTGTAGACTCTGTACTTTCAAGTTCTGCCTTTAGGCACTGCGGTTACCTTTTTGGTTCTTACTTGTGTTCCTATATCTAATATCTTCAGTACCATCCACTACAGAATGCTGAGGTAGTCAATTATTCATAGACAGAGCTTTAAAGTCAGCATGGTGATCACTGCTTTTCAGAAATTGCCTTTGCAATGTGCTGTGATGTAAGTTTCTTGAGCTTTAAGTTATTATATTAATTTGTTTTCATCTACACTCACTTGGATTAGTGAAACAATGTCTCCTTGTGAACTTATGCTCCAGCATCCACTCACGTTTAGTGTTTTTCCATTGCTTTCACTGGCTTTCAAAATTCTTCAGAATATATGAATTGTTTTCAGTTTTCCTAAACTCAGCTGCCTGCTCACTTTCGACTACTCTCCTCATCAGACTCCTGAATCTGGCACTCCTTGTTTTCCTAGAAGCAAACCCACAACAAATAAGCAGTCTAATATAACTCCGTTCTTAATCAAATTCTTTACATCTACTTCAAGTGTCGTTATAACAGACCTCACCTCTGTGACAAATTTTTGGAACACTGTGCCACCGCTTTGCCGTTTACCACTTATTATTAAAATTGTTAGTTTTACAAACATTTATCTGTGTATTGTCTCTGTTAGAGAGCTGTGTGGGAAAGTTTGAGTCAAATACTGATTGTGACAAACCAAAACAAAAGTTTGAAGAAAGGTAATAAACATTTTATTTAGAAAATTGAACATAGGACACAAATTATGAAAAATCCATGTGGATAAGACTGTAAGCAATCAGCCTGATGGATGAAGCCTTCTGGATGGAAGGTGAAACGTTTCAGCAAAAAAATAAACTGTCCAGTTGACCTGACTAAAAATTGTTGGATTATACACCTGGATTATTGAGCATGGACTTTTTTTTGGTTTTGAACCAGTTTGACATGACTGTTGACGAGCAAGAGGGCCGGTTGCAGAGGAGGGGGCGTGCCAAAGACACCATCTTAGCACTAACATAACTGGTTTGTTCCACTTTGGAGTAAGCTGTCTGGGGGAAGAATCAGTTTTGTGTTGTGTGTTTCCTCGACTGATGAAGCCTTCCAGATGGAAGGTGAAACGTTTCAGCAAAAAAAAAAAAAACTGTCCAGATGACCTGACTGAAAATGGTTGGAATTAGCCTGATAGTCTTGTTAATATTTTCTAACAGCTCATACAAGACATCACTTGTGCCAAGGTCATCTCATTTTATCAGAGGGTAACCAGATCATCACCAGCTGTCAGGACAGGTGAAATCCTATTGGCTGAATAAGGCTTGAATGACAGACAGCTGCTTATGGGCCTCAGAGAAAACAGAGTTCAGTTTTAACTCACTACATATGAAACATGGAGGTGGAAAAGTAGAGAATAAGTATGCCTTGATAAAATATGAAGCACTGAAAAAGAATACAAACTGAAATTGCTGCTGCGGGCAGCAGAGTGGCACAAGTGGAAGAGTGGCTGCCTCTCACCGAGCAGGTCCCTGGTTCGTAGGCCTTTCTGAGTGGAGTTTGCATGTTCTCTCCGTGCATGCGTGGGTTTTCTCCAGGTACTCCGGTTTCCTCCCACAGACCAAAAACATGCATGTTAGACTGATTGATAACTTTAAATTGTCCCTAGGTGTGAGTGAGAGAGTGAATGGTTGTTTGTCTCGTTTGTCTCTGTGTGGCCCTGTGATGGACCTGTCCAGGGTGTACCCTGCCCCTCGCACAGTGTTTGCTGGACATGGGCACCGGCGACCCCCATGACCCAAAAAATGGAAGAAGCAGGTAAAAGATAATGGATGGATGGATGAAATTACTGCTGATGTTTAGGATGCCTTTATTAAGTTCTTAACATAAAGCAGCTGGAGATTTGTTTTTAGCTTCAGCTGTTTAAGTTGATGGTAGCAACTATTTCTTGCTAATAGACTGCAACTGCAAAAGTTGTAAAAAAAAAACAAAAAAAAAACATGTCCAACAAGATCATGATATTTTGATTGAATTCTTCCTTGTCAGGGGTGACTCTTGTGACGTTGTAACTCCAATACACCAAGAATGATGAACTGAGTGTAAAACAGCTAAAGTGATGGGCAAAAAAAAGACAGAAACGCCCAGGGTCACCAAACTGAACACATTACATCTTATCACATGATTTCTATCCTATTGTATTTTCATTATTTGAAAGAGTATCTTGAGAAGTATATACATTATGTTGATTACGAAACGTTCTTAAAAACTCCTGGCATTTTCTGATTACATAAAACCTACAACGTCTAGAGTTCATGTCGATAGTTCCAATGCATATCACCCCATTGCCGAGTGACGTTATGTAGCAGAGATTAAACCTAAACTTTTTAGGACTAATTACTTTCATACTAAAATCAACTGTAATTTACCATAAAAAAAAAAAAAAGACCAATTTGAGGTTTAGGAAATTATTCTGTAACAATGGTTTAAAACATAAGTGAAAAGCATCTAATTAAACAAATGATTTCATTTTATCAATTAACTGAGCCAAATAGAGACAGACAGCGCTCCTGTAAAACAAGAAAAAGCTGTTATCAGGTTCTGGATGTCCCAGCAGGAAGTGAGTAGGCACAAATATATTTGTTCATTGGTGGTATTTTTACTTCAAAATCAAACAATGGACTCAAAGATTGACAGCTGACAACAAGTCACTGTTTTAAAATGGTTGGACGCTCTTGCAACAAAGGATCGTACAAGTACAGTACAAGTACAAGTACTGATCCTTTTGCTTTCTTTGTACATCTTTTTGATGTCAATTAGATATAATTAACACGGCATTGTTCACACACGCATGAGTTGATACTGTCTTTACAAATAAACCATTTTGATGATGATGGCAGGCAAATTATGTCCCAGAGGAAGATACATTTGGACCATAGTGACAAGGATGGTTACCAGCGGTGTATCAAACTCATGGCCTGTAGCTCGCGGACAGATATTTTGTGGCCCCCTACCTCAGATTTATACGTTGAAATCTATGTTCATGGCACAGTTTGACCCTCTGAAACACATGCACAAGATTTCAGATTCAGAGTTTATTTATTGTCATTCGCACCTCATGTGGTACATGTGGTGGAGTGAAATTATGTACACAGGGTCGCAGTTACATCCAACAACAAAATGTAAAAGAAAAACAGTAATACGATCTAAGATATGAACTAATAAAAACATCAACTAATTAT
Organism: Nematolebias whitei; assembly: GCF_014905685.2. Lineage (NCBI taxonomy): Eukaryota > Metazoa > Chordata > Actinopteri > Cyprinodontiformes > Rivulidae > Nematolebias > Nematolebias whitei. Next base: position 23,153,854 of record NC_056503.1, read on the forward strand.
ACACTAAGCACTAATAGCATTAAAAAAAAAGATTATTATTATATTTTACATGGATTTACGACAAAATGGGATATTTACAAACTATACCAAGGAATTGACTTTGAATACGATGGTTCCAATATTTTTTTATGGTAAGAAGGATGAGTCATGAAATATTGTCTGGTCTAAAATACAGGTTTATATTTTAGATTACTGTGGATGAAGAGGAGTGAAACCCTTAAACTGACTAATTTGATGACGATCAAGGTTAAAAGGTTTATTCAAAATTATAAAGCAAAATAAAAGTACTGTCTAATAACCATTTAATCTGTTAATAACCCAGAACAAGTGTTAAATGATTTTGACACCAAATCATAATATGCAAACGCAGATATAGACATCCGACCATTAGGTTGTTCTTCCGACTAACGTGCGATCATTCACCTGGGCAGAGGGAGCTGAAGGTGGATGTTACACGTTCAGAGGATGGCGTCCCGTGGATGCATGAGAGACCTCGGAACAGCTCCAGGAGGGCATTGCCACTTGCAGAAACAGGTCGGATCTTGCTGGGGAAGATTCTCAGTCATCCAGGACATGATGAATTCAAAAAGCGTTCAATACAACAACAACTGGACTTTATTTGTAACAGAAGACGTTTCGCTCCTCATCCGAGGAGCTTTCTCAATTCAAAGAGCAGAGAGTGAGAGATTCAGGTTATAAGGCTGAGTGAGATAAGACACACACACACATATGTAGATTGGCAATTCACACCTAAACAACCTTAACAGGAAGAGTCTTTTGTTCCTCTAATTCACAGACGAGGCCCCTCTGTTCCCATAAGGTGTGAAAACCGGCTGGGAATATGTTTTAAAGTTGCATTATAGGTTTTTGAAAGTGGAAATCTGAGGCCTCCTCCTCTGTTGGTCGGATCTTGGTAACTCAGGATTTATGCTAGTCTTGCATCAGTTTTGCAGGGATTAAATCACCCAGAGATTGGTGTAGGTGATTCTCAGATGGAGGAGTACATGCAGCGCTCTCACAGATCAAGTTGGAGAAAGGTTCAGCTGTGTCTGGTTTGCACCCTCAGCAATGTTTATGATCTGATCTAAGAAAAGAAGACACATTTCTATTCTGCACTTTCTGAAGGAAAATTATAAACGAGTATTTTTACTCACAGGTCAGCTGTGGCTGAGTGGTTAGAGCAGTCGTCCGCCATTGGGAGAGTTGGGGGTTCAATTCCACCAGCAGTCACATGCTGAAGTGTCCCTGGGCAAAACACTGAACCCCTCATTGCCTCCAATGTGTGCCCCATCAGTGTATGAATGTGATTACTGATTACTCTTTGCACAGATCTAGCAGAGTGTTGTATGGATGGGTATATGAGGACACAGATTGTGTTGTAAAGAGCTTTGAGTGTCTTGATAAGATAGAAAGGTGATGTATAATTACAGTCCATTTTCCATTTACTCATAAGAAAAGTGTAAACTTTGAAATCTATAACTTACTCCTCCATCTACTCAAATACTAAAAAAAGTCAATACCTCAGCATCACAACTAATCAGCATTCATAAAATAATAATAATAATTAAAAACACACTGCTGGAAGTGTTACATAATTGTATAATCAAAAACTACATGTACAGATTAATATGGATATTAGTAATTTTCAACTTCAGATGCTGGAGGGAGATAAGTGAGTAAATGAAACATCCTTGATTAAAACATAATTTTAAATCATGAAACACTAAATGTGCACAAACACACACAAACAGACCCCCCCCCCCCCCCACACACACACACACACACACACACATACACAAAACAATGGTAATCACAGTTTTCATGACTTCTGTGGTTATTCGGTTTCACAGAAAGTTAGGCACAATGTCATGATCAGCGGTCCCCGCTGGCCCCCCATCTACTCACTTCCCTGCCCCTTCATGACATGCCATGTTTTCTGCCCCTCTCCTTATCCCTCAGCTCCTGTCATTGCTCACATCTACTCCTGTCAGTTAACAGTTCACCACACCCCCTCAGTTTATCACAGCAATCAGCCCTGATTCCACTCACCTGTTCAGCTCATCTAGTTCACCTGCTGTGCACCCTTTATAAACTCCATTCTCCATCTCCACTGGTGCCAAATTGTTACACCACTCATGGTCCCTGATAGTGAAGCCTTCAATCATAGTATCTTGTATCCTTGCCTTGCCTTGTATCCTCGCCTGTTTTTGGACTCGTCGCCTTGCCTACCCCTCTTGGATTTGCCTGCATATCTGACCTCGGTAACAACCTTCTCTTCTGCCTATGACCACGACTCACAGATCACCCTTTTGGATTACCCTTATACCACTGACTCCCTGTGTTTGATCCCTGCTTTGCCCTTTGGACCACAAACCTACATTGCCCCATTGTTCACAGCATTAAAGGCCTCCTTTTGCAGCTGCTTTCCCACCAGTTCATCTCTTTAAAATCTGACAAGTGGCTCTCACCCCACCTGCCTGCGAAGACCTGTTACTGAAATTGGATCCTGAGACTCCAGCAGCATAATAAATTAAAAACTGTTCATGTTTTTGCACTCCTGTGTCTTGCTATTTTGAATCCAAAACCCTGGTTCGTGACCGAATAATTCGGCCAAAAAATGGAATCTAAGCCAGACCAGGAGTGGCTCTCAGGGGTCCAGAGCTCCCTAACACGTCTGGACGCCTACCCACCCCAGTGACTTTTCATAGCTCATCGCCTGCTGCGGATCTGACTCAATCGCTTGCATCAGCTCTGAACGCGTCGCCTGCATCAGCTCTGAACATGTCGCCTGCATCAGCTCTGAACGCGTCGCCTGCTGCAGCTCTGAACCCGTTGCCTGCATCATCTCTGAACGTGTCACCTGCTGCAGGTCCGAACCCGTTGCCTGCTACAGAGCCCCAGCCATCCACGTAGCCTGCTGCAGCTCTGAACCCGTCG
>NC_056503.1:23156800-23165402 GCF_014905685.2 Nematolebias whitei
AGCCATCCACGTAGCCTGCTGCAGCTCTGAACCCGTCGCCTGCTGCAGAGCCCCAGCCATCCACATAGCCTGCTGCAGCTTTGAACCTGTCGCTTGCTGCAGAGCCCCAGCCATCCATCATCTGCTGCAGAGCCCCAGCCAACCAAGTCGCCTGCTGCAGAGCCCAAGCCATCCACGTCGCCTGCTGCAGAACCCCAGCCAACAACCTCGCCTGCTGCAGAGCCCCAGCCAACCACGTTGCCTGCTGCAGAACACCAGTCGCCTGCTGCAGAGCCCCAGCCATCCACGTAGCCTGCTGCAGCTCTGAACCCGTCGCCTGCTACAGAGCCCCAGCCATCCGTCACCTGCTGCAGAGCCCCAGCCAACCAAGTCACCTGCTGCAGAGCCCCAGCCAACCACGTCGCCTGCTGCAGAACCCCAGCCAACCACGTCGCCTGCTGCAGATCCCCAGCCAACCACATTGCCTGCTGCAGAGCCACAGCCATCCATGTCGCCTGCTGCAGATCTGGCCCCATCTCATGGTCTTGGAGGGTTGCCTGGCCTTTTTCCCTGGGCATTGCTAATTGTTGGACAACCTCCTGGCTGCCCACCCAAGCCCTGTAACAGCTCTGGATGGTCGTTCTGGCTACCAATCTATTTCATACCCGCCACTGTACTGTACAAGGGTAAGCATCCTATAGAGCAAATGTGTCAAACTCTCAAGACCCGGGGGCCAAATGTGGCCCTAGTTGACATCTTATCTGGCCCTCAGGATGATATGTTAAACGTAAAATAATTACATCTCTTTATTTTTTTTCAGTAATCTTTGATTATGATGTTGAAAGCACATCAGAGAACATCAAATGAGACCAATCAAACTCTTGTCGAGGCTCCTCGTTACCATGGAGATGAGGTTAGGAGTCTTTGACGGGCTGGAGTTTATGACGGTGCACGAGGAGGAAGAAGAGTTCTGTGAGAGTGGAACACGTGTATCCTGTGATAATTTGAAAATGTAACAATGTTTGATATCAAAAACATAGATCCACATCTGTTTTTACTTTTAATTTAATTTAATTTATGTGTATTATTTATTTTTGAATCTGTACAGAGGACCTGACTTAACTTTGTTATATTTTCTACCTGGATTATTGAGCATGCATCAGGACAGATCCACATGGTCCATGCTCCTACATACTGTAAAGTACTGAGGAAAATAAGAATGGAACATAAACAACTCTGAAATATCAAGGTCAAGGTTTTCTTTATTGTCATTTGCATCTTATGTGGTACATCTGGTGGAACAAAATTGTGTACACAGGGTCCCAGTTACATCCAAGAAAGTATAAAATGTAAAAGAAAATCAGTAAAAAGATCTAAGATATGAACTAAGAAATACACTAAACTAAGAATACACTGAGCGCTAGTAGTACAAAAACAATATGCCGAACAACAGCAGCATGAACATGAGTCAGTGTGAGTAGATGAGTACAAATGAACACAGCAGCATGAAATAGATCTGCAGCACGAGATGAGAATATATTAATAATTAAACGTTTGTAAGAAGTTTGTGACAATTGCAGAAATGGTTTTGCCTTTGGTCTATGTCTTCAAAGAGCAAGAAATGCTTTAGCTTTAAACAAGAGACTAAATTAATTCAACCTTTATTTATCCAGGTTAACCTCATTGAGCGCCGGGGACTCATTTACAAGAGAGACCTGTAAAAATGTAGTGATGTCAGATAATGCAAGGGGCTCTTGGGTTGAAACAGTTCTTTAGTGGGATATGATTATTAAGTGCTTGGATAAAACAACAACAAAAAACATTTGTGTGGTTCACCAATGAATCCAGTTCAATGATGCAGTCATTAATTGTGGTGGTAAATATTTGCAAAACTTAAATCAGTGTAGGCTGAATGTTCAATACACTGCTGACCACATTGCTTTAGAAGCTGAAAAGTAAAACACACAGAACAAAAATAGAAATGCAACACTTGTTTTTGCTCCCATATTTTAAGAGCTGAACTCAAATATCTAAAAATTTTCTATGTACACAAAAGGGTCAACAGGTCAACAAGTCTGTGTTAGTGAGCACTTCTTCTTTGCTGAGATAATCCATCCACCTCACAAGTGTGGCACATCAAGATGCTGATTAGACAGCATGATTATTGCACAGGTGTGTCAGGCTGACCACAATAAAAGGCCACTCTAAAATGTGCAGCTTTATCACACAGCACAAAGTCACAGAGGATGCAAATTTTGAGGGAGCAGCAATTGGCATGCTGACTGCAGGAATGTACACCAGAGCTGTTGTCTGTGAATTGAACGTTCATTTCTCCACCATAAGCTGTTTCCAAAGGTGTTTCAGAGACTATGGCAGTAGATCCAACTGGTCTCACAACCCCAGGCAACGTGTAACCACACCAACCCAGGACCTCCACATCTAACACCTTCACTTTCAAGACGGTCTGAGACCAGCCACCTGGACAGCTGCTGCAAAAACTGGTTTGCATAACTGAAGACATTCGGCACAAAGTGTCAGAAACCATTTCAGGGAAGCTCATCTGCATGCTCAATGTCCTCATCAGGGTTTCCACCTGACTGCCGCTTGTCATTGCAACCAATTTTAGTGGGCAAATGCTCACATTAGAAGGTGTTGGAGAGGTGTTCTATTCATGGATGTATCTGTATTTTCACCGTACACCGTGGGGTTATGGTACGGGCTGGTGTTTGTTATGGACAATGAGCATTGCATGATCTCTGTGACGAGATCCTGTGGCCCATCGATGTGCCATTCATCCACAACCATCACCTTGTGTTGCATGTACCTCAAAATTGCAACATTGTGGCATCGTGCAGTGTGATAAATCTGCACATTTTAGATGGGCCTTTTATTGTGATCAGCCCAAGACACACCTGTGCAATAATCATGCTGTCTAATCAGCATCATGTTATACCACACCTTTGACGTGGATGGATATCTTGACAAAGATGTGCTAACTACCACAGATTTACACACATCAGTGAACACAATTTCAAAGAAAAATGCCTGTTGTGTATATAGAAAAAGTCTTAGATTGCTGAGTTCAGCTCATGAAAAATGGAAGCAAAAATAAAAGTGTTGAGTTTATATTTTTGTTCACTGTAGAAAAAAATAAACGTACAGTTGCACAAAGTGTAATTATCGTCAACCAAAACACAAAGCTAATAAAGCATACACAAATGTATTTATATAGCTGTCATAGATAGTGTTGCCTTTTTGTCTGACACTTCTTCACAAGAATATAATGTGCAGTTCTTTTCCAGTGTCTTTACACTTCCAAAGGCTCAAGAAGGTTAACCAGCTTGTTTACATTTTGTTTATTGTCATATAAAGAAGACAAAAACAACATGAATTTGCCATTTTCTCTTTTAATATAATTTCTTTGCCACTTTGCAGAAGTACTTTTCTTGCTCACTGCCAGCTTTTACAGAGAAGGCCTGAAATCATCTGGCAGGAGTGAATGTATGCAGAGATGAGAGCTGAATAAGAAGGAATGAAGCAACCTGAGCTGTGTCATGTCTATTTAAGGGCTTTTTTTTTTTTCCCACACACAAACCCTGTGATGTGTTGCCATAAACTAGAGCTGATAAATTCAGCTCCCTTCTTGGATTTGGGTTCATTTGAATCAACCACTAAAATAACCTTGTTCACTTGAACAACAAAGTCCATGCTCAATAATCCAGACATACAATCAACATTTTTCAGTCAGGTCATTTGGACAGTTTTTTTTTGTGCTGAAACATTTCGCCTTCGATCCGGAAGGCTTCATCAGTCAAGGAAACACACGACACAAAACTGATTCTTCCCCCAACAGCTTACTCCAAAGTGGAACAAACCAGTTATGTTGGTGTTAAGATGGTCTCTTTGGCACGCCCCCTCCTCCATTGCTGGCCCTCCTCCTTGTTGACAGTTGTGTCAAACTGGTTGAAAACAACAAAGTCCATGCTCAATAATCCAGGCATACAATGCAATATTTTTCAATCAGGTCATCTGGACTGAAATCTTTTTTTTTTGTGCTGAAACATTTTGCCTTCAATCCAGAAGGCTTCATCAGTCAAGGAAACACACAACACAAAACTGATTCTTCCCCTAACATGCCTAAATTATTGAGCATGGACTTTGTTGTTTTCAACCAGTTTGACATGACTGTCAACAAGGAGGAGGGCCGGCAATGGAGGAGGGGGCGTACCAAAGAGACCATCTTAGCACCAACATAACTGGTTTGTTCCACTTTGGAGTAAGCTGTTGGGAGAATAATCGGTTTTGTTGTGTATTTCCTTGACTGATGAAGCCTTCCGGATCGTAGGCGAAACGTTTCAGCACAAAAAAAAAAAAGAAACTTTCCAGATGACCTGACTGAAAAATGTTGGCTTGTTCACTTGAGTTACTTGAGTCGTTCACAGTGGGCTGGGCTCTGGGATGTTTTTAACCCCAGCGTCAGTTAAAGGCTAACAGAGACTGAGGTGACTCCAACTGTAAATGTCATGCAGTGTATTGTGCTCAAACAAAAAGACAGGGATGACTCTCAGCTACTACCACATACTTTTTTAGTCTCAATTTCTGTCAAAATGACCGAGTTTCAACTATGAGTTTATTTTTTATTTTTTATGTCAGTTAGCTAAGGCAACCATCTTGAATTGGGTTAACGCCAAAAGTTACTTAGTTGTAGATGCACATCTAACTTTCTGAGAGTTTTAATTAAATCCATCCAGTGGTTCAAGAAATAGTTTGCTAGCTTACATTAGAACAAAAAAACATAAGCAAACCATACTGGTCTGTCCTACCTTTTGGATGTGCATGAAATTTATTATATGGAGATAATTTACATGTGTTTTGTCTGACTCATCTACAACAGTTTATGATGGTTTATATATTTCAAGTGTGCTCTTTTTCTCATAACTTACTGATTTATGTTGTTTACACGCATACAAATCTGCAAAAAAATAAAAGTATGACAACTAAAATAGGAAAGTCACCAGTGAAAGAAGCGTTGTTTGATTTTATGTTAGACTATTACAGTCATACAGTTTTACCACATCTACGACAGATTTATGTCTTTTTTTCTTTTTTTGTTTAGTTTAAACTATTTGTAAAATGCTCCATGTCAATAAAAAACTTAAATGTTGTAGTGAACTTGATCTGATGTCAAATCTGACCAGATGGACAGAAACTGTTATTTCATTGATCTGCATCCAGAAATACAGTTTGACCCATCCGGAGACTTTCTTTCTTGAATTAATCAAGTAGAAAAGACAATTCTCTATGATCATTACTATTTTACAAATGTTTGATAATCAAATTGTGTTAGTTCACTCAATGTTTACAGGCTGAAGAGAACTACTCATTTTTATTTACATAAACAGTAAGTAATGATTTTTATTCCTCATTCTAAGAAGAAATCAGGTTAATATGCATTTCTTGATTTTTCTGTCTTCAATGAGCAAGTTTTGTAAGTGTGTGTTAAAGTTCAAGTTTCTGTCAACTAAAAGTTTACTGAAAAAGAAATGTCATGTTTAACTTTTACAGCAGATAATAGGAGTAGAGACTCCACGAAGTCTGAAGTTCTCCAATAATCTTTCTGTCTGTCACTAAAACAATCCTTGACTTTTCATAACACCTTACATCACAAACCACACCTCTTTCTGGTCCATCGACCAATCAAAAAGCTCTCAAATGACCCGGAAGTCGACCCATTTAAATGTGGCAACTTCCCAGTTCAACTGTAGCTGGTGCGCTCAGAAGGAGTTCAACATGGGAGTTTTCAGAGCTTGAAAGTTTTTCCTGGAGAAGAGTTCCAGACTTTAACTCTCTGAAGAGAGTTAAAGAGTTCAGAGTTCTTGGATGCTAACGCAGGCGTCCAGAATGCTTCTATTGGAATCAAGAATCCAGGGACGGTTTTGGGAATTATAACTTCTGTTTGGATAACCTCGCACGACTCTCGAAGTATTTTAGCTGTTCTCAACGGAGACGCTGAAAGAGTCAAAGGAAGGATTCTATACCGACACTGATCTATCATCAACCAGGTAAAAGTTCTACTTCGACCAAGCGTACCGTGACCAAGCTGAGAACTGAAGGAGCGTGCACGTTTCTGGTCAAACAGATTAATTCCCTCACACATCTCTCTGTAAGATAAATCTCCATTCTCATCTTTAAACTCTCCTTTCTCCTAAAATCATCACAGATATTTTTAGAAATGTCTGGAGCAAAGTTCTCAATCACCGCCGTGTGATTGATGTCTGCTGTTTCTGCTGAAAAGTGAGGACAATCGCCGTATTGTCCCACTTCCTGTGAAACTAGCTATGCTGTTATTTACTATTCCACCAAATTAATATAAACAGTGGCTGTAAAACGCTTTATTCTGTTTATACTATATTTGGTGGCCCGTGACGGTTCATAAATGACTGTGTATTCGTGTAAAGATTGATTTTACATGTTGGCATGAAAAATAACAGTTTTGTCAGCTGTGATTGAACGCAGCGTGCTGGAGCTGCCGCTTGAAGTGGAACTCTGCATGTTTACGCTGTGTTACGCTAGTGATGTCTTGTGAAAGCTGAAATTGTACGCCTGTTATGGTAACTAAAAGCTGGGTTTGGGTGAAAACGCTTCATTCTGTTTAAAGACGGTCCAGACGCGGGTCTGGTACCGGCTCGGTTCTGAAAAGGTTCGGACGAGTTGTTTAAATAGCTAGAAAGACGTTTTTGAGACCGGAGTAGCAGACTCCGTGCAACTCAGAATTGATTCGTTACAGTTTTTAACAGAAAAAGTGCATTTTGACAGTTTAAAAGACGAAAAGTTGACGAACTTATTTCAGGCTAATCTAACATGCTAGTTGGGAAAAACGCTTCGTGATTGGTTGAATTTGCAGTTGTGGAGCGCTCTGATTCGCTGAGAAGTTGAATGATGGGCCTACGTCATTTCCTCTCACCCCCGTGCCGCTCTGTCATTGGTGATTTCAGTCACGTGACCCGGAAATGAAAATTCGTTTTCATAGGGAAATAAAATCTGCTTTTTAAAGCTGAAAAGCGCTTTAAAGTGTATTTTGACACGCTGGTTAAGTTCTTCGAAGCATACTCGCTGAAATTTTGCCACGTTAGAGTTTAAAATCCGTCATTAAATGATGTTTTTGAACAACGCTAGCGATGCTAATTTTAAGCTAACAGCTAACGACCGGATGAGTGACGTGTCACGTCACTTCCTCCATGTCGGAAATGAGCTTTGCCGTGCTTAAAATCACTAAATAAAGCTGCCACATGTCCCAAAAACTCATGTTTCATGCTACAAAGTCGTGCTTGTTGAAAATACGCCACGTTTACGCCACCTAAAAATAAATCTTCCTATTTAATTTTAAATAGAGGATGAGACAGGAGACACATCATCAACTTTTCTTTTTCTTTTCACCACTTGGTTCTATGAGTAACTGTTAAAATAGCAAATTTCTGGAACAGAACGGTTTAAAAAGTGTCTTTAAACTGATTTGCTATGAGACTTTTTAGAAAAATTGCAGGTTTATTAAAAATTCAGTGCTTTAGAGTAAAATACACTAAAAAGAACTTGGCAACTAGTATCTGTTGAAAAATAAGCACATAAAAGTAACACTGCCGAGAGCATTTACTTAAATATTCATGAATTGGGGTAAAACCTACAGAAAGGTACCCACATTTGAATAAGTTGACTTATAACAGTACTTCTGTGTAAACCCAAAAAGCTAAAATAGTGTGAAAACTCATTGACATTTGAATACAATTATTTACCTGTAAAAATATCTGAAGCTTGCAACTGTTTTAAACAGATAAAGTGCTACACAGTGAATGAACATGACAGGTGTGTTAGAAAAAGACTTTGATCCTTATGGGTTAAGGGACTGCTTACAGAATGCGTTAGCGCTTCTGACAGATTCCTTACATCCATATGATAAACAGGCAGAGAGCATGAACCCAAAAGAGTTATTGGACAATCTGAAGGAGGTTGCAGAAAGTGTGACCTCTACAGAAATTACAAAGTCAAACTATGAAAAGCTGGCTAAAATTGCAATTTTGCTGAAAGGATCGTTCTATGCAGTTGCTGAGAAAGCTGATAACCTTACACTAAGGTTAGACAGTGAAAAAGCGTTTGCTCAGGAAATTAAAGATCACTACCTTCAATTTAGAAGCGAACACGAGGTCCTCATGACGAAACATTATGAACAGATGTTTCAGTTAGAGCAAGATGCGCGTGCAGAAGTTGATTCGCTGAACAGCAAAATACAATTACTTGAGGCATCACTATCTGAAGCCAGGGATGCTACAGATGTGCTTAAGAAAGATCTGCACAGACTCGAAGTGCATAAACAGATATTACTGGAAAAAGTTGTGCGTTCACGACAGGAATGTCGGACATCGCAGGAACGCCTGAAGGCTTGTGAGGAGGAACTGGCCGCAGCAACAAACAAGATTTCTGACGTGGGGCGAGTTTGTCTGGAACTCAGAGAAGACCGTGGACAGAGTTCAGGTCACCCACAAACACCTCAGAAAGACGTTGTTGCACATCCTGCTTTTTATTCACCCCCACCCCCATCACGGGTGGTAGGGACAGACCTGCACCGATA
>NC_056503.1:23165412-23166568 GCF_014905685.2 Nematolebias whitei
CACGGGTGGTAGGGACAGACCTGCACCGATATGCACCTCTTCCTCCTAACCCTTATCAGTCACCCCCACCCCCATCTCGGGTGGTAGGAACAGACCTGCACCGATATGCACCTCCTCCTCCTAACACCATGCGACCACCCCCACCCCCATCTTGGGTGGTAGGGGCAGTCCTTGACCAATCTGCACCAACCACACAAGTGAGACCGTTGATACTGTCTCCTTCAATGGATGATTTGCAGAAAATCTCAAAATATGTACAACGTTTTGTACCAGGACCGATGGGCTCATCTGGAACAAAAGCGTATCTCAGAGATCTAGAGTTCAGATTGAGATCTTATCCTAATGCTACGGTAGAGGATAAGATCAGTCTGATACGGCTCACTTCGGACAGAGAGGTGTTCACCTTCATCGAGCGTCTACCAGATGCAACGAGAAGGAATTACAACCTTCTGTGTGAAGCTTTGATCAGAGAATACGACTCCTGCACGGGACCTGCTGGTTACCCAGCCGCAGAAAAGGTCACGCAGGGTAAAGCTGAACATCCAAAAGTTTATTACAAAAGAATCTTCCAAGCTTATTTTGGTTACAGAAATGAAACCGGAATGGAGGAAGAAGAAAATGTTAAATATGTTTTCAGCAAAAATCTCCACACTGACATACGCATGTCAGTACAAATTATGGCAAATTTCAGAGAAAAATCCATAAATGAGATTAAACAGTGTGCTGTGAATGTGTTCGAGGCACGTTCTCATGATAAGACGCCCATAGAAGTGTTTCCTAGTGTAAAGGTTAAACCCCACTCCCTAGAAATGGAAGGAAGGTGCGCGCCACCTCCTCCTAAGACAGGCGAGAAAAGGCAGTATTTTCAAACTAAAAAACCACGTAATGAAGGTGCACGCTGGAACAAAAAGGCTCCTCTTTCAGAGGATGAACGTGATGATCGTACATGGGACATGTGCAGGACGCAAAAATATGGGAACCGAGAGGACCCATATTATCAGGGGAAATCCGAAGAGGAACCCCCAAAAGACGTACCTAGCCGTCTCCCACCTCGGACGAAACGTCCCGAGGCGAAAAAATCACAAAGGTTCCAGAAACAAGGCCCTAAACCTCTGAGCTCGGAAGAGACAGAGGAAATACAAAGGTTTTTAGACAC
>NC_056503.1:23171568-23196205 GCF_014905685.2 Nematolebias whitei
TCTTGTACCACATTTAGTTACTATCATAAAAAATATTGAATATAAGAAAACAACAATAAAGTCTAATAAACAAGTTGTTTTTTTTTCTTCTTAGAAATACTTTAAAGTATATTGTTGGATTGTATACCTGGATTATTGAACATGGACTTTGTTGGTTGACTTTAAAGTATGAATAGAGAATGTTGTTGGTAAATATCACTTTTGTTAAAAATCCTTAAATGTTACTTAATGCTTTATAGGGTGTTTAATCGTAAAATGTAGAAACAATAATACAATGTGTGTACAATTTGACACTGAGTAGTAAATTATAGATAAATAAAATATGTTGATGTTGCTCTGCAGCTGTAACCTTAGATTTAAAGCATAATGGAATGCATATAATTTCCTTATGATGTCAACATTTTCTTTGGGGCAATTTGTATACGAAGGCAAATCTTCAGCTTTGTGCATTTGGGATGCAAAGACTTTGAGGCTCATTCTGCATTTTCAATTAAGACCACCGGCTAAACATTTACAGCGAGTTAACTGAATAATATTAGTGAATGCTATTTATTTGCTGAATTGGCAAATGTGCTTTTTATGTACTTCAGCATTTTACTTAAAAAAAAAAAAGGCTCCATTTACATGTTTACGCTATCTTAATTCAAATTAGCATTTATTTTGCTTGGATGGCTCACCTCAAGCAAGAGCTCCACACTTGCATTTCCAAATTTATTGGAAAGTTGATAAACAAATAAATAAGAAGAAGTAAGGCTGTAAGTGTGATATATAATCCACCATTTTTCCTTTGGGTGATTAATTCACTAATATGCATTGAATGCTAGTTTAAGGGTAAATCTATAGTTTAGCTGGCTTTTAATGACCCCTCCATGGATCAGGGTGAGAAGCAGCAGGTGCAGTGCACGCTACAAACATGCACAACATGTAAAGCAGCGTGCACTCGTTTCCCTGACAAGAAACAATCCAGTTTGTCTTAGGCAAAACTCTGTGACCCCTGACAAGCTTTCTTCAGACACTGACTGCTGACCATGGCTTTTTCCCTATCTCCTGTTAGGCCAGTCAAACAAATCTATAGCAGAGTTTTGCATGTAAAGACCTCATTTCCACGGTGCAATGAAGAAGGAATTCAAATCGGGGACAGAGAGTCAAATAACCTAGACAACATGGAGATGTGGTCTGAATTTGACTGAGTCAGGGGAGCTTTAAGCCTTAAGTAGGCTGAACACTGGTACGGAAATTTGATCAAAATACACAAAGAAAAGGACGCGTTTGATGAGGAATTTTACTCAGTATCACATGTGAATTCGACACTGCATTTTTAAATTTGGGATAGACATGTGGACTTTATGCTGTGAAATGTAGTTGTGTCTGATCATTTGGCCATATTTTATATTTTTTGGAGTTTATTCATGCTGTTATTCAAAAAACTTCTCCATTTTTTGTTGTCTTATTAAAGTTTTACAGAGCCATAGGTATTTAATAATTCTAGAAATGAAGACAATAATTGATTAATAAAGCGAACCATGTGCAGACCCATTTAGTCACCTGGCAAAAACATTTAGGATGGGGAAGAATGTGTTCACAGCTTGTTAAGCTGTGCTCCTACTGTTCCTTATGACTCCTGCTGCTTCCTTATTTCACTTCTTGCTGTGCAGCTAGAATGCACTGTAATTTCAGAGCATAATTATGTCTTGGGTTTATATAAGCAACGTCAGAAGAGGAATGTCCTACATAGAGCAGTTGATCCAGCATGGAGGGGAGATGAGCGCAGTAAAACTGAAAAGGTTCTGGTCAATCAGCTCAGTCCTGCAAAGACACAGAACGGTGAACTACGACATTTACTTGTGCAGACTTTGTTTTTAAACATTGTCAATTTTTGTGGCACCCAGCATGCCTTTAAAAAGACGAAAATATACTTCTGCTGATAGTTTCTTTTCAATCTTACAAAAATGTATTGTATTTTTATTCAATGAGGTAAGAAATGTTGAGTTCTAAGATCAAGAAGACAAATGGAAAATGAAAGAATAAATGGCAACAAGATGACTCAGTGGTTAGCACTGTTGCCTCACAGCAAGAAGGTCCTGGGTTCAATCCCCGGTTGGACCTGGGGTCTTTCAGTGTGGAGTTTGCATGTTCTTCTCGTGCTTGTGTGGGTTTTCTCCGGGTACTCCAGTTTCCTCCCATAGTCCAAAAATATGCATGTTAGGCTGCCTTCAGGCCCAGGCCTCCTTTGCAAAAGAGATCTGTGATCTCAATAAGATTTGTCTGGTTAAATAAAGGTTAATACATATTAGATGGTATATTTTAAACAAAACCAATAACTCTTAAGTGTT
The DNA here is from genome assembly GCF_014905685.2 of Nematolebias whitei. Classification (NCBI taxonomy): domain Eukaryota; kingdom Metazoa; phylum Chordata; class Actinopteri; order Cyprinodontiformes; family Rivulidae; genus Nematolebias; species Nematolebias whitei. The sequence goes on from NC_056503.1 coordinate 23,173,902, forward strand.
TTTTGATGCCTGACCAAAACCTGGAGTTTAAAAACCTTAACTTAATCCTAGAGAAAGTATCCTGATGCATGCTCAATAATCCAGGTAGAAATATCAAAAAAGTTAAGTGTGGTCTTCTGGTCATTCAAAAAACAAACCAAAGCAAAACAACAAAAAAATGTAGAAACGTTTTGTCTTTCATCCGAAAGACTTCAGTCTGAGGTGCTGTATTCAGCTCATATTGGATCAACCAGTTTACTGCTGACAGCTAAAACCAGCTGCTCACATGATCAAGGAGGACCATCAGCCTAACAATGGATCATTAGCACACTGATGGATGTTTACTGTTCACAGAGGACTGAGTGATACTAGCAATAACAGCATTGTAAGAGGGGAACAGTTGAACCCGGAGGCCTCCACCCCTGTTTAATGATGGACAATTTCTTTTCACAAAAATGGCCTCCTTTACTCCTCTCTCAAACCATCGTTCCTCTATCCAGGATGTGAACATCTTCATCCCTGAAAGAGTGACCACTGACCTGAAGATGAGTGTAGACCTCAGAGTCCTGGCCTGATGATGTTGATCTTCTGTGCTGGGCCATCCTTTTGGCCAGTGGCTGTTTACTTTACCTGATGTAAGACTGATCACAGCTCTCCTGACACTGAACAGCATACACAACATTGCTCTGTTTGTGCCGGGGGACTGGATCTTTGGGATGAACCAGTCTTTGTCGTAATGTATTTTGGGGTTTAAAAGCCACTGGGACATTGTATTTAGAAAATAAACGTCTCAGTTTCTCTGATACCCCCACAACATATGGAATGACCACGGTGTTGTTGTTGGTTTTGAACCAGTTTGACATGACTGTCAATGAGGAAGAGGGCCAGCACCAGAGGAGGGGGCGCACCAAAGAGACCATCCTAGCACCATCATAACTCGTTTATTCTACTTTGGAGTAAGTTGTATCAAGTCTTGCTTAACTTTTACATTCTTCTGTTGATTTGGATTTTCCATCCATCCATCCATCCATCCATCCATCCATCCATCCATCCATCCATCCATCCATCTATCTATCCATCCAACCATCCACCCATCCATCCATCCATCCATACATACATACATACATACATACATACATACATCCATTATCTTCCGCTTATTCCGAAGTCGGGTCACGGGGACAGAAGCTTGATCAGGGAGGCCTAGACATCTCTTTCCACAGCCACCACTTCCAGCTCTTCTGGGAGAATTCCAAGGCATTCCCAGGACAACTGGGGGAAATAGTCTCTCCAGCGTGTCCTGGGTCTCCTCCCAGTAGGACATGCCCGAAGCACCTCTTTAGGGAGGTGCTCAGGGGGCTTCCTTACCAGATGGCCGAACCACCTCAACTGGCTCCTCTCGACGTGGAGAAATAGCGGTTCTACTCCGAGTCGCTTCCGAATAATTGAACTTGTCACCCTATCTCTAAGGGAGAGTTCAGCTACCCTGCGGAGAAAACTCATTTCAAACACCTGTATCCAAGATCTCATTCTTTCTGTCACTACCCAGTGCTCATGACCACAGGTGAGGGTAGGAACGTAGACCGACCGGTAAACAGAGAGCGTTGCCTTATAGCTCAGCTCTCTATTCACCACAACGGACCGGTACAGAGTCCACAGTACTGCAGACGCTGCACCAATCCATCTGTCAATCTCACGCTCCATTCTTCCCTCACTTGTGAACAAACCCCCAAGATACTTGAACTCCTCCACTTCAGGCAGAACCTCACCCTCGTCCTGAAGAGAGCAATCCACCCTTTTCTGGTTGAGTACCACGGCCTCAGATTTGGAGGTGCTGATTCTCATCCCAGCTGCTTCACACTGCTGCAAACTGCTCCAGTGAGAGCTGAAGATCATGGCATGATGACGACAACAGGACCACATCATCTGCAAAGAGCAGAGATGGAATCCTGAGGCCACCGGTTTGGATTTTTTACTTGTAAAAACAGGAACAAACTCTTGGGAATTGTCAGGATGTGCAGCAAAATTGTTGGCAGAGTCCTACAGAACTTCACTGACCTACAGAAGGTGAGCTCAGTGAGAAAAGCCAGACTGATTCTGGCAGATCCTGATCATCCACTCCATGGTGAGTTCAGGTTGCTTCCATCCAGATGCAACTATCTGCTGTTCAGATGAAGGACGAACAGACTAAAAATGTAATTTATCTTGTAGCAACCAGGGCTTCTCAATGAACAATAGTGAATATATGTACTGTTATTTTAGTGTCTTAATGTCTGAAGTATGGATGTTTTATATATCTACTAATTTTGAAACAAATTTCCCCTTCAGGAAAATAAAGATTCTTGAACTTGAACATAGTTGCAGGTGTTAGTGTGCAGTTACCATGTTCTTGTGTGCTGACTTCACATGAAGTGTTTCTGACAGGAACACATTTTCATTTATCCAAGATCAATGATTGCCTCTTTCTATTGGTTATTCTGCTTTACTTTGTTTTCCATACATATTTTGAAAGGACACATTTTGTTTTAGTTCTCAAGTAAAACATTGTGTTTGTTTGTTGTCAGAGCATGTGTTGGAGACAGCTGTCATCTACTACCACCTCATTTTTTTACTCACCGTTCCCCATTTCCTTTGTGTTTTGTGTTTGTTATTGTCAGCTCATGTCAGTTTTCTTGTTGGGGATTTATTTAGTTATTTGTGTTATGACATTTTTCATATCAGTGTCCTGATATGTCCACTATTTATGGTTATTTTTTGGTATTTTTAATTTTGTAACGTCCATTTGTACCAGCCTGATACCAGCTACACTTGCATAATGGACAGGTTTTTGACCGGGCTCCTACATAAACGCAAAGCAGAATATGAAGCATCGCCAGATATACTTCCAAACCAACTTCCTTCCAAGCCAAAGAGTAGAAAATATGATGAAGCATATCACAAGATGTGGCAGCAGCAATTGAAATGAGAAGAAGACGAAGGAGATGGATGTGGACTTCAGACGGAATACCCCCCCCCCCCCCCCCCAAATATAGAAGGATCTTTGGTGGAAGTGGTCTCCAGCTACAAGTACTTGGGTGTGCACTTGAATGACAACCTCAGCTGGAGCAACAGCTACACCAGCCTGATCAAGAAACCTCATCAGAGACTCTGCTTCCTCAGGCAGCTGAGACGAGCTGGTCTGGGAAGCTCAGTCCTCACCTCCTTCTACAGGTGTGCAGTGGAGAGCGTCCTGTGCTCCAGCATCAATATGTGGCATGGAGGCTGCACAGCTGTAGAAAAAAAAAAAAGAAAAAACTTTGCAGAGAGTGGTGAAGGCTGCACAGAAGACTGTTGGAGTCAGCCTTCCCACCATCACAGACATATACACCTCCAGATGCAGGATGAGGGACATTTGCATCATGAAATACCTCACTCACCCAGCACACACACTTTTTACCTCACTCCCCTCAGGCAAATGGTTAAGGAGCATTAAATGCAGAACCACTAGGCTGAGGAACAGCTTCTACCCTGAGCCTGTTAGACTCATGAATCCCTAGTGAGGATTATCAATGTGAAAAAAAATACTGTATTGCCCCTTGATTGTTGCTATGTGCTACTCACTATCCATGATGCTGATCCCATGCTGCTGATTATTTCATGTTGCTGTGTTCATTTGCCCTCATTTGCTCACACAGACTCATGTTCATGTTGCTGTTGTTTGGTACATTGTCTTGTTCTATTACATGTCTCTGCGTGAGTGCAGCTATGGCGTGCGCTTTCAGGACATTATTACCTGCAGTGTTCCCTCAGTGAGGACTGAACTAGACAAGAGGGCCTTCTCCTACTATGCTCCTGTTTCCTGGAATATCTTACAAAAACAATTGAAGCTCTCGACCTTGACCTCTCTAAGTGGCTTTAAGAATCTGTTGGACTCCTGGGAGGGACCAATGCAGACATGTTCCTGTTTTTAGTTTTCTACATTCTCCTTAGAATCTACCTGTTTTTTGTTACCTTTTTTTAGCCATCCTATTTGTTTTATAAAAAAAACTGGAGTATGACATTTTATAACTGTTTATTGTTGTCACTGTTGTCCATTGTTGTCATCATTCTTTGTTGAAATCAGGTCTCTCTTGTAAATGAGTCCTTGAGGCTCAATGGGATTCATCTGTCTAAATAAAGGTTGAATGAATGAATTAGTGCTTAGTATATTCTTAATTTAGCATATGTCTTGATTCATATCTTAGATCTTATTACTGTTTTTCTTTACAATTTGTATTTTTGTTGGATGTAACTGGGACAATGTGTACATAGTTTCGTCTCACCTCATGTACCACATGTGATGTGAATGACAATAAAGACACCTTGAACTTGACCTTGAAAGGTGGACTCATTTGTGAATTCAAACTCATTCACTGAAAACAACAAGCTGCAGAACAGTGATCTCATGCATGAAAGCACACATCTCTGCACTTCAGAAACATTTCCTAAGATATTCCTTGGTGAAGGATTCCAAAGAATATGACTGGATCCCTTTCAGTGCAACACCACCTTCTGACTTCAGCACATCGGAGGAGGAACAGCTAATTGATGTAATTTCTGATTCAACAACTAGGCTGCAGTTTCAGTCAAAGACTCTGGCTGCATTTTGGATTGGAGTGGAGAAAGATTACCCACTGCTAGGTATGAGAGCCCTGGCCATATGTCTTCCTTTTGTCATATCCTACTTATGTGAGATAGGTTTTTCTGCTGTGACCTCAATCAAGACAAAATGCAGATCAAAGCTGGACATTGAAAATGAGCTCAAAGTGAAAGTGTCACAACTGCAACCCAGGTTTGAGAAGATCTGCAGCTAGCAGGCTCACACCAGTCACTGAACAGAAGTGGGGATTAAATGTGGCTTGTTTGCTCAACAAACCATTACTTTTATTTTTCAATTCAATTCAGTTTATTTATATAGTGCCACTGCCAAGTCACAACAAAAGTCATCTCGGGACACTGAACAAAAACATTCATAATATAAAAAATAATGTTAACACTATTTATCTGAGGAGCAGACTGCTTTGAATTTAACTTCATCACAGAACTCTCATCTTGAGCAAACATGCAGGTGACAGTGGAAAGGAAAAACTCCCTCATGAGGAAGAAAGCTTTAACAGAACCAGGCTCAGGACAATTTTCCTCTCAGGGAATTGTTTGTGTTTTTAATCCCAAATTATTTTTTTTATAGACCAAAGAGGGGGCCAGCAGAAAAAAGTTTGGGAATTAATGTTGTGATGTATCTTTGATATAAATTCCAATTTCCAGCCTCAACAGGCGGCGCAAGTAAAGACAGTAAAATATATTAAAATGTGTGTTCTGTTAGCTACTTTGTATATACCTGCATTCAAATTTCCTTCCATTCATCCATTATCTTTACCCACTTCTTGCTTTTAGGCTTGCAGGGGTCACTGGTGCCCATGTCCAGCCATCACTGTGTGAGAGGTGGAGGACACCCTGTGCAAGTCTCCAGTCCATCACAGGGACACATAGAGACAAACAAGACAAACAACCATTCACTCACACCTAGAGACATTTTAGAGTTAGCAATCAGCCTAACATGCATGTTTTTTGTTTGTGGGAAGAAACCGGAGTATCCAGAGAAAATTCACGCATGCACGGGCATTCAAATTTATTTAGTTTTGATTTTTTCTGTAATTTATGTCACCTAATAAACAAAAATCCTGGATATTAAAAACAATATCAATGAACAAACTCAACAACAATGTTTATTTTTTTCTTCTTTTGTTGTTGTTTCTCTTGCGTCATAGTTTTGGGTGTGGGGGAGAAGGTACTCTAAGGATCCTGCATACTCCATCCAAAGTGACAAAATTGTCTCTCATTGAGATACTTGCATGACGAAAATCACGGAACTATGCTCTCAGAGTAACTCCGCCCCTTCTCGACACAACGCACCACGCCAAACTTTTTCTCACTGGCATACACACCATGTATTGTGTGATTGGTCAGACGTTTGTTGGCATGGTTCTCAGACATCCATCTGTACGACTCTTCAAACACACTAAATTAGTCAAATGGCCAAAAACTCCTTGATGATGAATTTGCAGACAATATGCATGGAGGAACTGTCTGCTTAAGTGTGACACTTTCTTCATGATGCATTTGTGACCAAACTGGATGCATGGACAGAGTGGCAGGAAGAAACCTACACGGTGACATAAATTGCAGTGGGAGGGGTTCCCAAGGAGCTCTGCGCCTGTGTCTCGTGGACTGTGAAAGGTGTGTGTGAAAACAAACATCCTGCTACCACATGACTGCGAGTTGACTGTTCGGCTTCTTAATGGTATCATCAGCTAAGATCCATTAAGAAAAATGTCTCTTCTGGTTGAAAAAAATTCATAAAATGAATATTACAATCATTCTAGCCTTAAGATGGTTTTGTGAAATGAGGCTCTAAACTTCCATTAAAAAGAATGAAGAAAAGCATAATAATTAAAATGTAACATGATTAGAACACAAATTCTCAGTGGTTTTCATCTGATTCCAAATTAAATGTAAATGAAAATGATGCCGTAAGCATTGTGCATCTCCCTACAAGTGTCTTTTTGTTCGCATGTGCTCTGGGGGAAATAAGGTGTCGTCATTTTTTCTTGCTTCCCTCCAATTCCTCAGCATATTGTTAAATTTATTAATTTAGATCTCTGCTCGGCCACTTCGCAGACTTGATTGGAAGGAGAATGTGGGGCATGGGTGGTGGAGAAGCAGCATCTCTGGAGGATCATTTGACTGACAAAGATTGAGTGGATGTCCTTCCCTGAAAGACAACTGGCTGATTTACTCATTTTAAAATACAAATTGATGGTTACTCAGTGAGCACACAGCACCACACACAGCAGTGTTTCAGGACTTTTTGTGTCTCAGCAGCAGATCTGCAGGCCCAGGAGAAATAAACAGATATGTCACTTTTCATTTAGCTCAAACATACCGCCTGTCCATCATCCTAATGTGTCATGTTCCCAGCATGAGACAGAGATTTTCTGTTTCTTCTTAAGTAGGAAAAAAAAAAAAAAATTCAAGCAATGAGTCAACACAAATGTTATTCATCTTCCTGGAAATTGTTTCATTTTTTTCATCAATAAATAGTTTCTTATTCTCTTCACATTGGCTGATGACCCCTCCACCCTCTGCACGACTTATTAGAATGGAGTCGGATTGCAGCAAATGTTCTCAAAAATGTCCTAGTGGTGGGAAATAACATGTTTTAATGACAGACACCATTAATTTAGTTTGTAGCTAGTTTCTCAACCAAACACCCGTGTTAATTTGTATATGTATGTGTCCTCAGCGTGGACCGAGTTGTCGGTACTGAGGCTGCTGAATGTGTCTGTCATGTGCAGTCAGTCCAAAGTTTGCAAACTGAGACGGTCAGCAGCATCCTGGCACCGACACGTGCATCGTTTACACTCACCACACATGCATTTACGTACTAACACGAGTTTTGTTCAGGTACAAACACAGCAACAAACTAAAACTGAGACATGTATCATTCCCACTGGTACGTGATTTTAGTGAAATAGCTGTTCTGTATTTGCCTAATAAACAATACACAACATTTGTTTGGATGGAGGAAGACTTATGTCCTTCTGTCCATCCCTTGTGCTGTGTGACAGACCTGCTCAGGTACAGACTACTGAGAAAAATAGAACTGAACATCACTTTAAAAATGCCAGACTATCCCTTTAAGCAGGTGTAATTAGTACAATAAACATTTCTGTATCTTCTAAACAGCTTATTTTTCATTTCCTCCCTATTCAGAGTTTACAATGGGTAAAACATTGATTGTTCATTTTCAGCCAAAGTGCAGACTCGAACTGTCGTATCTCTACAAACCCACCCACACTCACAGATCAGCTGATCTGCTCCTGAGGGCCATGAAAATTAGACTCAGGCTCAGACGAGATTGGGTTTTTGCTGCAGCTCCTCACTGTGGAATGAGCAGCTGGACAGTAAAAAATATATATTTTGATCCTCTTTTATGTACAGTATGTTGTCTGAACTTTGGTTAAAATGTGTGTTTTTCCTTTAATGTCATGATTCTAGAGTATAAACAACGTTTTAAGTGATATTTTGTGGATTTGTGAATGCTCTTCAGTATTTCAGATGGCTAACCAGTGAAAACAGAAATAACTGGAGGTATGTCAAGCTGTGATTATGAGTTATCACTTGCACTTCCCTGGAGGAAACCCTCTTCCTCACTACTCTGATTAAATCTAGCTTGAGATTCAGGTCTCTTTGAAAGGAGCTGGCTTTTTAGGTTCATTCTTTTCAAAGAACCGTTCAAAAGGGTCAATCGTTTGATGATGCACATCACTACTTAAGCCTATAGTGACATAAAATAAGATAAGATAGAATGTTGTTGATCTCACAGGAGACTGTTGTGCCAGAGTTTCAATACAAAGGAACATACACAAGAATCACAAGATATATATAAAAAAAATAACAACGGAGAACTTAAAAATAACAGAGAATATAACAATACCAATGGTTATTGTCTAAAACAGGTCAGGTGCAGACAGAAACATTAAAGTGTTTCAAGTTCAAGTTATGTTCATGCAGGTTAGCACAAGGTTAACAGTTCAATGAAATGTTCAGGATGAGAAGGACCAATTAGTACAGGATTAAATTTATTGTCTGATGTGCAGAAAGGGGGAGGAGTTTAAAAGTTTGATAGCCACAGGGAGGAAGGACTTCCTGTGTTGTTCTGTGGAGGACCTCGGTAGTTTCAGTACGACTGAAGGTGCTGCAGTAAGAGTCCAGTGTGTCATGCAGGGGGTGTGACGCGTTGTTCAGGATCAGGAGCAGTTTCCTCAGCATCCTCTGCTCAGACACCTCAGACTGCAGGTCCACTCCCAGAACTGAGCCAGCTCTCTTGATGAGTTTATCGAGTCAGATTTATTTATAGAGCACATTTAAAACAGAAACTGTTACCAAAGTGCTTAACAAAAATATCACAACATCAAATAAAAAGTAGCAACATATATTTACAGCACATAGAATAAAAATATAAAACCAAAAACAATTAGAAACAATGAAATAGTAAATCAGATCACGTTGTGTCAAAAGTCAAGGAAATAATAACAAAGAGCGTAAACTCAGTTTATGCTTTTTGAAGGGAAGGTGAATATATGTTTGTGCTTCACTGAGAGAAACATTTATGTATTTTGTGTTATGAGGCAGTGGAGTTTGTCAGCGAGTACAATCTATGTCTGTATTTTGACACGAAACACAGAGATCTAAGTATGCCAAAGTAAGCCTTCAACCCTAATGTTGTTGTTTTGAGTTTATTATACTTATTACATGTCTTATTTTTATTATGTTATATTTGCAGCAATATATTTGGGATAGCAGGTTTATGTGTTTATGCAGGTAAATGTTTTCTATAATAAAACCATCTCTCATTAGTTGGATGTATGACCCTTGCCAGGCTGTGTGCAGCTGTTTGTCTTTTGTAAAATGCTACACATGTCACGTGTTCATAGCACCTGCAATTGTTAGTTGGAACATTATTCTGCCCAGTTTAACTATGACAGAAAAGTTTTGAACAAAGTTAATGTCATAACTTGTTATTTTTCCTTATTCACTTGTAAAGTTTGATAATTGATTTACACCATACCATACCATACCACTTTATTTATAGAGCACTTAAAACAGCGACAAGGCCAACCAAAGTGCTGTACAGACAGAACAACAGGTAACACACAAAGCAAAATACAAAATGAGGTAAATCAGAATATAGACATAATAACAATGCAGATAATGACAACAAACCAGTGTGGAGCATACATGATCAAAACACAGATCATCTGGTGTTGAAAGCCACCGAATAGTAGTGGGTTTTTAAACGGGACTAGAAAACCGAGAGGGAGGGGGGCTGTCTGACAAGCAGAGGTAACTCGTTCCAAAGTCTTGGTCCTGCTACAGAGAAGGCCCTGTCACCTCTGTGCTTAAGATGAGATCCTGGAACTGTGAGGAGCAACTGGTCCGCTGACCTCAGGGCACGTGGTGGGACATACGGTTGTCGCAAATCAGAGAGATAGGGGGTGCGACACTGTTCAGTGATTTGTAGACATACATGAGTATAGACACACAGCTGACAGCATTCAAATTCAGATATACATTTTCTTGTTCCGGCAGCACAGTGGCGCAACTAGTAGAACTGCTGCCTCTCAGCGAGCAGGTCCCTGGTTCAAACCCCGGTCCAGGGGCCTTTCTGGGTGGAGTTTGCATGTTCTCTCCGTGCATGCGTGGGTTTTCTCCGGGTGCTCCGGTTTCCTCCCACAGACCAAAAACATGCATGTTAGGCTGATTGGTAACTCTAAATTGTCCCTAGGTGTGAGTGAGAGAGTGAATGGTTGTTTGTCTCGTTTGTCTCTATGTGTCCTTGTGATGGACTTGCGACCCGTCCGTCTTGTTCCTTGATTTTATTTTTCATTTGTCAAAAAATGTTGATATAAAAACACATTTTCTTCTGAAACAGTGAGACATGAATGCATCACAGTCAGCCACGGTGTGTTGTTTATGATGGTAATGTGCACGTTCTACATTTGTGATTTTCTAAGTGTCTGTAATCATCACTAAGACTGGAATAAATTTCTTCTTTCGGTAAAAACACACACACAGAGAGCCACCAGACTGTTTCATCTGGCTTAGCTCCTGATTTAATTGTTTTCTAATGTTTGTTTAAATAAAATGTGGGTTCAAGATGCTGCATCTACTTGCTGCTGTTTTGTAGAAAGTGATTAAAAATGAAAACAAAGAGTATTTAAAAAGCGTCAATCTATATACAGGGGTGAACATAACTTCTTTAGTGGTCTCCTCCGGTGAGTACCAGGAGATGGTTTTTGGTACTCACTCCATATGCAGCTTTATCTTAATAAGTGCCACCTTCCTCACTGTCCTCCTCAGTGTCACTCCCACTATCCTCTGCTTCAGATTCCTACAAGGTATATGATGCAGATGCTGCAGATGAACCTTCTTGTCCTTGGTATTTTTTTCTACTTCATTTTTTTGTAAAACCCCTATTTTGTGAAATGTAGTTGTGACACCCTTCACGAGTTTGTATTTGTATCTTGTTGCTTTGTTCTGTTTTGTGTTGTTAAGAAAGTTCTAGAAAAGAAACTGATGGAATGCATATATCTGAAGGTAAGGGGTGTTTACCTTCGGGACAAATTGAGGTCATCAATTGGTCAGTTGCTGACTCGCCTACTGAATTGATTGACAGGTTGCAATCTGACTCATAGCAACAACAAAAAAATGCTGTAGCCTCCCGCCGGCCCTGGGTGGAGGCGGGGTGGCCCAGGTGCAGCGGTATTGGTGTTCTGAGTTTTAATCTTGTTTATAAATAGTTCTTAAAAAAACAAACAAAAAAAAAAACAGGTACTGCCAGCCCTGCAGTCCACACATCAGACAGTCCCACTGGGAAATATCCCAATCCTCCCGGTTAGCCACTCCAGGCCTGGGTGTTGATAACTTGACGGTCAAGTACGTAAAGGCGTGTCGTAACACAGGTGATGCTACACATTCCTGATTTATGTTGCACATGTGTACCAGTTATATGCACGCCTGTATATACATATAAAACTTTCTTCTTTTGTTGTATTTTCTTAGCTGACATACACACTGTTAACATTGTTAATAATACCACTCAGGCAGTACAAGACAAAATGTTTTTATTTATTTATTTACTTTTTATTTATTTTTACCTAAAATCTAATATTCTCAGTAATCTCACTGAAATAAAAAAATAAAAAAAAACATATATATATATATATGTATGTATGTATGTATGTATGTATGTATGTATGTATGTATGTATATATAAATATGTGTATGTGTATATATGTATGTATATACATTAACTGCTATTGTTTTATACTTCATGTATTTCATGTATATTGCAACAAAGGTTGACTTTGTATTAGTTCATGACTTTTAAATATATCCATTTAAAATAAACTAGGCTAAGGTTTATCCTTGAGAACAGAGCAGTGTAAATGTAAAAGTACTTCTCTGTTTACCTCACCCTTCAAGCCCATAATCTTTATTGTTGTTCTTTGTTATTAATTTCCCTCTCTGCTCATCATCTGCCTTTTAATGCAGAATACTAATCAGTTCTCCTGTTTGTTGGGCTGTTTTTGTGCATACGAGTTAGTTGCACTGATGAAAAGACCACCTGTCATCCTCTGGCCCCTTTGATTAGATTAGGAGGCTGGATTAAAGTAGACTAGACCCAAATGCAGCTCCGCTCACTGAGTCGGAGCAGGAGCTCTGATCTGGAGCTTATTGATAAATTGTTAGGTTTTCACAAATAAAAAAAGGGGTTCTTTTTTGTCCTTTGTCACAGTTTTATAGCCAACATAATGACAATTTAAGACAAAAATGAAGATTATTTTTCTTTATAACTTTACTTGTAGTTATGCTTGTGGTGAAATACAGTATATAGCCAGTATTTGTGTATTTTGGATACTTTTTGTTGGTATTTTATGTTTTACATTAGACTTTTTTTTTGTTTGTTTTGTGTCATGCCATTCTTGTGTTTGAGTTGTGTTACAGGTTGTGTTTTTCTTTGAGCAATCTTTGTGTTTACTTCAGTTCAGGTTCCCTCAGTGGCTCCTCTGACCTGCCAGGTCCACGCTCACCTTCATCCTCTTCATTTAGCTCAGCTGTTCATTTCCTCATTAGCCGTGGTCCTAAAGCCTTTCAGCTTCAGTCCTGAGGTCAGCGGGGCGTTGTGCTTTCTGTAAGTCCTGTCTGGTGTTCCTCCTGTGCCTCGCGAGTCTCATCCAGCCTCCTCGTGTCTTACCTCAGTTTGTACAAGTTCTGCTGCCATATCAGCCTTTTCATTTTGTTTTTAAAATAAAGTTCAGTTTCTGTTTTGAACTCCTCCAGTCTGTCTCCTCCTAAAACCTTGCCATATATTTTGTACATTCAATTTATTTATGTTCCCAGAGCAAAAAGAAATACGATATTGAGATTGTTAAGACAGTTGTTGTTATTGGTGGAAAAAATAAAATAAAATAAAATAAAATAAAACTTGCACAAGAATTGTTCCACCTTTTTGTTTATCTCAATGTCAGAAAGGAGTGGGAAGAGGTGAATAAAGTTGACCTGAGTGATGTAACGTGTACTGGCTCACGGGGAGTGATTTATGTTTGTCTATAAATTCTACTAATTGGCTACTAAAACAATTCTCAAGTGTTTTTGAAAGAAGAGACAGGCCTGTTGTTTGTGAAGAAGTATAACTTTGGCTGTTTTCATTATGCCAGGAAAAGTAAACGAGCTTTAAAATGTGCTCAGAGAAGTTTTTGGCCACTGACATGCGTATCAACATCATTACAATCCATAGAGTCTTTAAGTTTACATGTCCCAATCATCTATCCGTTATCTTGACACGCGTCTTCCTTTTCGGGTCATTTGTGTCACTGGTGCCCATATCCAGCAGTCAATAGCTATGTTTACATGCACAAAATTATTTGATCGGCTTGAAATATTCAGATTAAATAAATCGAATGTATTGTTTACTTGGGCACAAGCTGTTCCTGACGAGCGTTTACATGCGGCGGGCTTTTATTATGAATAAAAGTCCTGACATACACAGAGTGGTAAACTCTACTTAAGAAACCACAGAAGAAGTTCTACTTCCGTAATGAACCTAAACAAACCTGAGCGCCCAAAATGGACCCGAGACAGGTTTTAATGATGGTGGAGACGTTACTGCACTCCCTGATTGAGCTACAGGTAATACAGATCATTTTGAGCTCCTTCAAAGTTTCTAGTAGAAATGTCGTGTTGCTCACCGACCAGTTTTGCTTCCTCAACATATTAGCATCTAGCCAGGTGGAAATACATGAGGTAGACATAGGTCGCACATGCACAGTTAGGTCTGTTTCCACAATCATTCATTCAACATTTATTTAGACAGGTAAATCTCATTGAGCCTCAAGGACTCATTTACAAGAGAGACCTGATTTTAACAAAGAACGATGACAACCATGGACAACAGCGACAACAATAGACAGCTATAAAAAGGCATACAGATTTGTATTTTTTTTTTACAAATTGGATGGCAAAAAATTAACAAAACCAGCTAGATTATAAGGCGAATGCAGAAAACTAAAAACAGGAAAACGTCTGCATTGTTCCTTGTCAGATCAAATCAGAATAAAATGATCAAATCAAAATATATATATATATATAAATGAATAAATTATAAATATATTTTAATAAATAAAATATCAAATAAATGAAAATAAATAAATAAATCAAATCAGAATAAGTGTTTAAACGCACATCGTTCGGATTATTGACATAAACCACCAGTCTCATTCTGATTACAAATTAATTCGGATCGAGCTGAATCAGCTCAGAATAATTCAAATGGGGCATTTACATGACACATTTTTATTCCGAATGGCTGTTTAATCTGATTACTTATGTCCATGTAAACTTAGCTACTGTGCAAGGGGCGGGGGGCACCGTGGACAGGTCTCCAGTCCATCACATGGACACATAGAGACAAATGAGACAACCATTCACTGTTTCAGAGTAAGAGAGAGTCAGAGTTTCTTTATTGTCATTCGCACCTCATGTGGTACATGTGGTGGAGCGAAATTATGTACACAGGGTCCCAGTTACATCCAACAATAAAATGTATAAGAAAAACAGTAAAAACATTTAAGATATGAACTAAGAAAAACATCAACTAAATATACACTAAGCACTCAAAACATAAAAACATTGAACATCAGCACAAACATGAACATGAGTCTGTGTGAGCAGATGTGCACACATGAACACAGCAACATTGAAACAGAACAGCAGTAACATAAAACAGATCAGCAGCAACATGAAACAGATCAGCAGCAACATGATGTGATTTTTTCACAGTGATTATTCTGGTTAGAGATCCATGAGTCTAACAGCTTCAGGGTAGAAGCTGTTCCTCAGTCTAGTTGTTCTACACTTAATGCTTCTCAACCTCCTGCCTGAGGGGAGTGGGGCAAAAAGTGTGTGTGCTGGGTGAGTGAGGCACTTCATGATGCAGGTAGCTCTCTTCCTGCATATGGAGGTGTAGATGTCTGTGATGGTAGGGAGGCTGATTTTGACAGACTTCTGTGCAGCCTTCATCACTCTCTGCAAAGCTTTTCTTTCTGCAGCTGTGCAGCCTCCATGCCACACGTTGATGCTGGAGCACAGGATGCTCTCCACTGCACACCTGTAGAAGGAGGTGAGGACTGAGCTACACAGACCAGCTCGTCTCATCAGCTTCACTCACACCTAGGAAGAATTTAGAGTTTCCAATCAGTCTAACATGCATGCTTTTGATCTGTGGGAGGAAACCGGAGTACCCGGAGAAAACCCAAGCATGCACAGAGAGAACATGCAAACTCCTCCCAGAAAGGCCCCCGGTCAGGATTAATTCTGGAAACCTTCTCGCTGAGAGGTGCCATCTTTAAACATTTATTTTTCATCTTTAGTTCTCAATCTCATGAAGTCTCTATATTGTGCATTTTTTTTTATTTTTGCATGCATGTTGAAGACTTTTTGTTATCGCTAGTGATAAAAAAAAGAATGTCAGGAGACGTTACTGGTTCTGAGAAGTACACAGAGTGAAGACGTGTTTAAAAGGAATATACTTAGTACCCAACTAACAATGATTCTTATATAAACTGAAAAGAGTTATTTGTACATTTCCTGGTTTAGAATTTATTTATATTTAGATTGTACTCCGAAAAACATTCATTACACATTGATGAAGGCGATGAGACAATCCTGGTTTTTGCTCATGTCTATGTTTGTATGTCTTGGTGGTGTTAGCAAAATTTATCACTAACAACCAAACAGATTTTACCGGTACTTAAACTTTCAGAAGAAACTCAATTGCTATCCTTATGAAGTCAGTCCAACTTGAAATGGCCACCAAGACTAAAGTACCTTATTAAACCTAATTTAGCTCAAATTCATCCACTTTGACAAATAATGAGCTGTAATTGTGTCTAATAGCAGGTGAGTCTGATTAACAGATACTTTGCAAAAAAAAAAAAAAAAAAAAAAAAACTAATACCACACAAATGGTTTAAAACTTCCCCATTGATTGCCGAAGTCAACTGTATTTGTATGTTAGCAAAATACCGCCTGCAAATCAGGATGGGGTTTTATTGAAACCCTCAGAAAAAAAAAAAAAAGTTATTAGATAAACTTCTACTGGTTCACTTTTAGAATAAAACCCAATTCAAGATGGCTGCCACACCTACATACCATTAGGAAACACAATAATGGCACTACTGTAGCTAATATTACAGATAGTGAGATGTGACGGTTGGTGTGGTAGTAGCCGATACATATTTCTAACTGTTTTTTTTTTTTTTTCTTACAGCGATATTCATGCTCCATCTCATCAAACAATGATCTTAGTTTGAAACTCTGGCATGAACGGCAGCGGGCGATATACATTCCTTCAATAAATTATATTTAATAAACTTTCTCTTTGTGCCTGCCTCTGCTCCAACAGCACGAGATACACCCCCACCCCATGTTTGTCCCCACTTGCCTCATCCTTCATTCGCCCTCTGGAATATAATGCATAGCAATCTGTGTATAAAACAACATCATCAAGCAGCCTTCCAGTGAGTTAATTAGACTCAGTGTGGATTAACAACTGAATGTGGAGGATGTGTGGATAATGAGCAATAGAGGTACTTAGGTTTAATAACAAAGCTGATAAACTCAACACTTTAAACAACTTGTTAAAATAAGCAAAGCTTCTCTGTGGCCCATAACTGCACATTAACTCCGACACTGACTTTAATATTTTGCTTCTTCTTTGAGCTCTGCAGAATAATTAGCTGAAACCAGGTAGAAAGTGTGTAAAGTATCTTGATAGTCACTGTGTTTACACAGATACAAGAGCTTTAAAGACATAATGTTTGCTTTAAATGGAGAAATACAGGGGCAGCGTGGTGGCACAGTTGGTAGATCTGCTGCCTCTCAGCGAGCAGGTTACTCCCGGTTCAAATCCCAGTCCGGGGGCCTTTCTGTGTGGAGTTTGCATGTTCTCTCTGTCATGCATGCTCTTGGTATGCCAGTTTCCTCCCACAGACCAAAAACATACATTAGGCTGATTGATAACTCTTAATTGTCCGTAGGCGAGAGTGAGACTGTAGATTGTTGTTTGTCTCATTTGTCTCTATGTGTCCCTGTGATGGACTGGAGACCTGTCCAGGGTGTACCCCACCTCTCACACAGTGAAAACTGGAACTGGGCACCAGTGACCCCCGCAACCCAAAAAGGAAGAAGTGGGTAAAGATAAAGGATGGATGGATGGATGAAGAAATACAGGCAGCTTAAGGCATATCTTTTCAAGTTGGTGCTTAATAATGCACATGTTGTAGATAGCTCTTTGAATGACTCCAGTTTGGAGAAACAGTTTAGTTCTGACTGGATTGAAAAACTGTAAATTTTGACCACAAAACCAAAGTTTTATAGACGTTTTCTTGTCCCCATGGTAAGAGTTTGGCACCATTTTCAGTTTAGTGCGCTCTCTTGTGGTTGCTGACTGAAATGGCTCTAGAGATGGTTTACCGCCATTTCATGGTATAACATTTGTTTTTGCATGTGTAGGAGCCAAAATTGCAGGACACACAGAAGACAAATGTTTGGTTTGTCTTCTGCAGGAAAGCAAATAAACGATGGAGAAACAGTAAGTGGATGCTCAGTCGTTTGAAGGAATTAAGCATTGCTACATCAACAATGAAATGACCGTGGAAATGTACGCAGCCCCACGCCAACTTCACGGCACACTTTGTATAGTTATTGGTCCATTGGTGACACTTAGAACAGATACTGTGAAACTGTTAATGATAAGAAAACTATTATTGTACTCATCAGACACACATGCTAATCAATGAATACATACACATGTACTGTATGCAGTTAGATGAGAGGATGACTCTGGCCTTATTAGATGATATAGCAAATGGCACAATACGCAGGGAGCATGTATTTAGATGAAGAGGATTTTCTGGCCCATGATGACTACTGGCTCATCAGCATCAGTATATCAAATTCCCTACAATGCAGATGAATAGGCCAACATTAAAATGCAATTTGCAGCGACTGACGGCTTTCCTAATGCAATCGACGCTATAGACTGTGCATAGATTACTATAAAAGCACCATCACAAGATGAACAGGTTTATGTTAACAGGAAGCGTTTTCATTCAGTCAATGTGCAAATTATATGTGATGCACAAAAGCAACTAACCAACATTGTGGTGAGGTGGCCTGGTTCAACGCACAATTCAGTCATTCTAATGAACAGCATGGCTGGGAACAGACTACAAGCTGGCACGGTGCTCGATGGGTGGCTTCTTGGTGAGTTAATTAATTTTATCTTCCTAATATGTCTGTCCATTTTTTTCTTAATTTCTGTAGGTGTGCACTGCTATGACCCTACAGCATTTGCAGCTTCCCACACATTGTCCCACTCACTCTTGCATTTGGTGCTAATGCCAGAGGTTTTTACGTGTCTCTACCTGTAGCCTCCCAATGACGACTTGGGCACGGCTTCTTTATTTAAAACGGGCGCTTTAATGAATGCAGTGAAAACTACAGAAGTAAGACACAAAATACAGAGATAAAGCACAAAGCTTTAGGTGCTGTAGCGAGCGACAAGTGAAACATGCCTTATCAAAGAGGTGTACCTCGTGGCCGCTCATCATTAAAGAGGCCCTAGACAAATGTTTTTCATCTTGTGCACTCTAAATAAACATATCAAATAACTACAACACCATAACAGACAGATTTGCAACATATTACAACAGTTATAAATACCTTTACAGCTAGTGAACTATCGAGGCTGCCGCCCAGCGCAGATCTCGTCACTCCCTTCCATTCACGCAAATATTGCGATAATGGTACAATAAAAATAGTCCTTCGTGACAGAAAAAAATGCATCTTATACAAAAATAAAACGTATTTTCCAAGTGTGAACTAAACAAACCAAAAAACAAAATATTCTAACTACTGAAAACAACTATTAATTTATTCAATGCATAAATCATTGTGGTGACACTTACACTACCTCATTTAGAAGAGTCTCCAAATCACATTCTATGAAGGTCCCTTTTTTCCCATGTGTAGACACGTGTTTCAATAGTACTGAGCATAGATACCTCAGGTGAAGGGATTATTTAAATCTATTAGCATATTTAAATGGAGGCATGTCCAGGAAGAGTCGGGTATTCCTTCAAGTGTGCTCAATTCCATGTTGATTGGGATGTATAAAGGACGTGTGCGTGTGCACAATTTCATACATCTGGATTTATTATGCTATTTTCTCAATTTAACCGTACGCCATGTTTCAGTAGCAACTCAACACAAGTCTTTGTACACGAGGCCCCTGGACCTGTCGACTCTGCGTCTTGACCACAGAAAGGCAGCTGAAAACTGATGGATAGACGGATGGTTATTTTCAAATTTGGCTGATTTGGTTTCGATCTTGTTTAGACTTGATGTTAGTTTAACACAACTTTAGAAATATTTTAAAACACAAAAGCTGTGTCCCAAACTTAGCATCAATAAACATCTAATCATTAGATGAAAGCATTAAAAATAAACTCATATAATAACATCACTTAACATTTGAAATCCATGATGAGTTGCATTTTTTTTTAGTTTAACTAATTAAACAACTTTTCCATCCTGACTTTCTGAATCTCCTGCCAGATGACTGAAGCTGAATATTTTTGTGCAGAACATGTTCAGGACAGTGTAGAATGTCTTTAGATGTGGCTTGTTTAATAAAAGGTTGGGAGACATCAGGTAATTTGATAGATTTACTTTAACTGGCAACCTTAACTACCTCTTCTGGTTTTAATCTCATAATGAAAGACTGCTGAACCAAGCAGAAAAAGCAAAGCAAGAACTGATTCAGCCATACAATTAAGAAAACGAAAAGTTAACATGCTAAACTCTCCAAACGGGTGAACATGCCCCGCAGTCCCTGCTGTCCTCGCACATGTCCTGTACGGTCTAACATGTCCTACTGTCCTCATACATGTCCTGAACATGTCTAATATAATTCTCTGCAAAGACCATTTTCACTAATGGCATCTTGTCCATCCTGGCACCAGGGTATGTATAACATTCAATGTAGGTCTTACTCTTTAATAACTGTTAAAGTGGTGAATATGACAAAGTCTAAAATGTAAGGGTCAAACAGTCTTTGTATCAAAACTGTCCTGTTAATACAATTCTTGAACTGTGAGCAGCTGAATACCATCATGGTCGCATGTAAATCCTTATCTACAGTTTTATGTAGGATATATATATATATATATATATATATATATATATATATATATATGTACATACTAAGGCTAAACAAACCAAAAATTCCAGTTTTGAGGAAACCTTATTTAATCTAAAATGCATTTAAAGTCTTTGAAGCTTGGGTTTGTGCATTTTTATGGTAGTGGTTAGAAAACGGCTTGTCTTTTATCACTTAAGGACACACTGGCTGTATATATATATATATAAAAAAAGCCTAGATTTTTATGTAGAGATTGTACAAGAAATGTTGTGGGAGCTGAATAGTTTGTAAAAAATCTTAAAATCCTAAACTTATACCGCGACTATTTTAAAACATCTGAGCTGTGTAGCTCCGGTAGAACTGGGTGCTTTGATTGTTATGGATCGACACCCTTAGCAAGAACTTTTTTATTCATTTTATTTTTTTTAGAACTAGTGATAATGTGGTATACAACCCAAAACCAGAAAAAAAAAATATATATATCAATAAAAACTGAATGTAATGATCTCCAAATCTAATAAAGTCATTGTAAGGATCTGCACCTGCCCTGCTCTGTGCAGATAGTTGATGACACTCAGGTGCTACGTATTTGGGTTTAATTAGAGACTCTCCTTTATATACTGAGCTCTCTTGCATCTCAGACAGGTAAGCAATAGGTGTGAAAGTGCACCTTCATGGTCATCTCCTAGTGCCTTGGTATTCCATGTATCTCCTACTAATGTAAGTAGTATTGCTGCCCCGACAGCATTATATGTTATTGTTGCCTTTTTTTGTGATTAAAGCCCTTATTTGTGACCTTGTTGGAGTCCTGCTTGCATTTGGGTCTTACCACCACCTTCATGACACTCATTTTATATTCACAAGGGAACATAACCTATATTTGAACTAAGATATCATACAATTTGAAGAAAAAAAAAGGCCAACTTCTCAAAAAAAGTGGTCAAGGCCACATTTACTACTGTGAAGCATTGACTCTTCTTCTAACAGCCTGTAAACATCTAGGAAGTGAGGAGACCAGCTGTTGGAGTTTATGGAGGTGAAGTTGTGTTATTCTGGTCTGATAGAGGATCCTAGCTATTCAACTGTCCTGTATTATCTTTAATGACTTTATTTATTTATTTATTTATTGTTTTGGTGTTCTCCTTTTTGTTTGTATGGTCAAAAATAAATAAAAAATAATCAATAAAAAGGCTGATATAAAATAAGTTTTACAACAATCAAAGCAAAGACCTTGGATAAAATTTGACCTTGTTTTGTGACCTTGATCTTTGAGATGGGGGGATGAAAAGTGCATGCATAACTCCATCTAGTGATGATGTAAATGCTTATCAAGTTTTCTTAAATTATCGTGAGCAGATTAGAAGTTTTGGGTGGGACAAGAGAAAATTTACAGATGGATAGATACCATAATATTGTTTAAAACAGGTATTTTTTTTTGTAAATGAGTCCTCATGGCTCATTGAGACTAACCTGTTTAAATAAAGGTTGAATGAAAAATGCACCCCCATACCTTAATCAAGGCAGGCTTTTAAATTGTGTGCTGATATAGTCCGCATGGTCCCTGTATTTTGTTCTTTCTGAAACAAGTGTCAAACATGAACTTGTCTGACCACAGAACTGTTTTCAACTTTGCCCTCAGTTAATGTGAAATGAGCTTTGGTCCAGAGAAGACAGCAGCGGTTCTGGATGGTTTTCACATGTGGGTTCTTTTTTTTTTCCATGATAGAGCAACATTTGTGGATGGCTCAGTGAGCTGTTTACAGACAATGACTTGTGGAAGAGTTCCTGAGTACCATGCAGTTGTAGATGAACAGATGCTGGCATATATTCATCATTTAACGCGGGTTCCTCATTTTTCTGGACTGAATAAAACGTGCATTGAATTTAAGGAAATGCAAACGTGAGACGTCATTTAGATTTGACCCATCAAAATGAATGCGGTCATTTATTTACAGAATCAAATTTAACATCAAACATG
>NC_056503.1:23196215-23229471 GCF_014905685.2 Nematolebias whitei
GAGTTTTGACCTTAGACTTAGTTTCGACGTAGGCCTAGTCCACTACACAGTGATGTCCGCAACAGAACCAAATCTGTTGTTAATGCAGTGGACCTTG
The DNA here is from genome assembly GCF_014905685.2 of Nematolebias whitei. Lineage (NCBI taxonomy): Eukaryota > Metazoa > Chordata > Actinopteri > Cyprinodontiformes > Rivulidae > Nematolebias > Nematolebias whitei. The sequence goes on from NC_056503.1 coordinate 23,196,313, forward strand.
AGGGCCTGAAGATCACGAGCATTCAGGACTGACATTCCTCCATTTCTTTTGTGCACAGACGGATTTCTCCAGATTCTTGAACTCGATGATATGACAAACTGTAGATGATGGGACTTTTTTTGTGTGTGCTATATATTGTCATCATCCCTATACAATGACAAAAAATAGATATCTGCATTTAACCCATCACACCTGACCACCCAGGTGGAGCAGTGGGTAGCTATGTAAGCAAATGGGAAACATTTAGGGATTGGGTGTCTTGTTCAGGGACACCGCAATATGTGAGCATGGCGTCAAACCACGACTTTCTGGTCCCCAGTCGGCTGCCCTACCTCAACACAATATCGGCCCCCTTTCAAGGTTTTCTCAATTAACAGTTAAGGAACAATATTCTGACATTCTCTTCTTGTTACAGACTGGTGAACATCTTCTGAGACATTCAGCCTCCCTGAAAGTCTCTTTTTACACCTAGTCCTCTGGCTAACCCGTCACCAGTTAACCTAATTAAAACTATTGCTCCTCCAGGTGTTTGCTATTTGTACCACTTAGTTTTACTGTCTTTTTAATTTTCCCAGTTCCAGCTTTTTTTAAATGTGTTGGTGCCATCAAATTTAAAAATACAGTAGTCCCTCGCTACTTTGCGGTTTGTTTTTCGCGGACTCCCTCTATTGTGGGTTTTTTCAATGTAAGATTGGACATGACACACAATTGGCTGATTGATGGATAAGCCATGCATTGTTTATTTAGGGATGGGGCCGATCCGATACAGTATCTGTATCGGCCTCCGATACCAGAATAATTTACGTATCGGATTTTTCCGATCCACCTGCAGATATTTCTGATCCATGATGCATGTTGGCTTCAAACTACGGAATGGATTTTCTGAACGGCGGCGTGTCTTATGAGCCCAGAGTAACAAGACCCGCCTCACATTCAGGAAATCCAGTTCATAGTTTGCAGCCAGCTACAACGTGAGTACTGAGTTAGCAGCACTGTGGCTAACAGCTAAACTTTTCATCAAAACATGTCCGCTGTGTGGAAGTATTTTACACTAGAAACACCACAAAACAAGACAACATTGTGCAATGTCTGCAGAGTCATAGTGCCACATTAAACCATGTTAAAGTTAGTTTTACGTTGGACATTCAAGCTCCGTGGCTTCAGCGGGGCACTGCTCTTTGCTCAATCTGGGGCGGCCAACTCGACCCCGGTCAGCCACGTCCACTCTACCCCACTCAGTCTGCCCATCTCTGAGGAGGGACAGACTGAGCGCGGCTGCCCCAAATCAGGCTGCCTGCTTCGGATTGAACAAGAAGACATCGCTGAAACCACGGAGCTCAAATGTTTACAGAGAAGTTGTTAAACTTCATCGTGATTCATGACCAGCCACTATCAGTTGTAGAAAACGAAGGATTTCTCAGTTTGATACTTGCAGCCAAGATATAGTTTACCTTCCAGGAGATATTTATCAGTACAACAGTAAACAATCATAAAAAACATGTTAGAAAATTATATATATATTAAAAACTAGAACAGCTACATTATAAAGTGATGGAAAATACTAAAAACAGGAACATGCCTGTTGGTATATGTCATGAACGTAGCAGATGTTTGAAGCCATTTAACATTTTATTAAATTCATTTACTCATTAATTTAAAATAAACAATAAACAAAACATCAAAAAGAAAACATTGAATGAAAAGAGTGCAGAAAGAAGAAAAAAAAATCTTATATCTGCCCCTTATTTAAAAAAAATATTAAATTACTTTAAACAATCACTTAAATTAATCACTTTAACATCCACTTTAAAACTAGGAATAAAAAAAAAAAAAACATGTTTTGTGTTAGCATTTAATTCTAACTTTAAAACTTATCCAACATTAATACAACTTACCTCAAGTTGCCTTTTTGGACATGCATGCATATATTTGTACAAATTGTACTTGAGAGGAGATTATTACAGCCTCATATAAAATCTATGATGATCATGATATCGGAACTGGATTGGTATCGGCCGATATTCAGACTTGGGTATCGGGATCAGATTGGAAGTAAAAAAAAGTGGATCGTGCATCCCTAGGTTTATTATTGCATTGTGTTTTCATTTACATTTTATGGTCCAGTGTCATGGGCAGCACGGTGGCACAACTGGTAGAGCTGCTGCCTCTCAGCGAGCAAGTCCCTGGTTCAAACCCCGGTCCAGGGATCTTTCTGGGTGGAGTTTGCATGTTCTCTCCGTGCATGTGTGGGTTTTCTCCGGGTCCTCCAGTTTCCTCCCACAGACCAAAAACATGCATGTTAGGCTGATTGGTAACTCTAAATTGTCCCTAGGTGTGAATGAGAGAGTGAATGGTTGTTTGTCTCGTTTGTCTCTATGTGGCCCTGTGATGGACTTGCGACCCGTCCAGGGTGTACCCCGCCCCTCGCACAGTGATTGCTGGATATGGGCACCAGCGACCCCGGTGACCCAAAAAATGGAATAAGCGGGTAAAGATAATGGATAGATGGATGGATGGAGATAATGGATGGATGGATGGATGGATGGTCCAGTGTCATGATGTTAGTTGAGAATGGGAACATGCCTTCCACGATCACTCTGACTGATCAGGAACAAAACCAGAAACAAATGATTCATCTCATTATAATATTTTTGAAGGCAAAACCAAAATCATTTTAATTTTGTTTAACATTTTGTGTTTTCTTGTATCTTGGATCCTTGAGAAAGTAACTGTGAGTCTAGTTTACTCCACTCTAAATGTGTACACTAACAAAAGCCTCTTCTGTTAAATGCTAATGTGATCTTTATCCAACTGTGCGATAGCCAAAAATTCAGCTCCGTCCAAAGATTTCATTCATGAAGACAAGGTCTTAACTGGGAGGGGGTGCCCTTTTTGTTGTTGTCTGCTTTATTTGTTGCTGCGAGCAGTCTCACTCCTATTCTAATTCTAATTGAGGCGCTCCCTGTGTGTTTCTCCCATGGCAGCCTTGGTTTCCCAGAGTGAGGACCCCCAGCCTCTCCCTCAGCCTCAGCCACCCAGACAGACAAGCAGCCTGAGAGGCAGGGAGAGAGACGGAGGCAAGTGATGGAGGTAGGAGGAGTCTGGAGCTCCATCCCCTGACTGATGAGTGAGTGGGAGAGCAAGAGAGAAAGAGGAGGGTGAGGAGGGATTGAGGGGGGTAAGTGAGGGCTGAAGACACCGAGAATGAATGAGCAAAGAGAAACACAGTGCACGCGAGAGAGAGAGGAAGAGTGAGAGTACTTTGAGTCAGCAGCGAGGACGCAGAAAGTCTACCAGCTCACATCACCAAGAGCGCGCAAGCAGAGCAGACAACCGGCTCCTCTGAAGACTGAGACACAGAGGACCAGAGCCTCAGAGGGACAAGCAGGGACGAGAAGAAGAGAACGTAGAGGAAGAGAAGACATCCAGCCTCCCATCGGTAAAGAAGACCCCACTGAAGGGACCGTAGCACCGTCCCCCCTCCATCAGCAGCGCACCAGGAGTACTGTGTCATCTTGTGCATTTCTTTGTGCCTGCCAACTTCAATTTGCCCTTGTTTTCTCCAGGTGTTGCCCACTCCACTCCGCAGCCATGATCCCCTGGCTCCTTTGCTTCCTGTGGACCTCTGTACACGGTAAGTTTCCTACATCCACTTATTGATTACTCACATCTCGCCTGCTTGTGGTGGCTGGGTGACTTTGCTGGGCTTGGTGCTTGTCTCTCTGACTTCTTCTCTTGATATGGAGTCTGAACTGTTGATGACTTTTTTTTTTTTTTACACCAACTGTAATGTCTTGTACAAATAACAAAGGCAAAAACACGCCGGACAAATGTCTGTGAATATTTGCAGTTTGAACTTTCCTCCATCTATAGTTTGCTCCAGCTTTCAGGAGCCAACAAGTTAAATACTTTCTACATGGGTTTGAAATTCCTGTCACACACATGCATGGTGTACACAAAGCCCTTTAACCCTTGTGATTCAGTCAAGCATTCCCTCCAAAGTCACATTGTTTTGAACTGACAGGCCTTTTACCCATTGACTTCTCAGACGAGGGAGGGGGTTCTGTTTTGCAGAAAGAATAGAGAAAGGAAAAGTTGCCTCAGAGGGTAAACTTACTGATCAGCATGGACGGTGTGGACAGTGTGTTATTTGTCCATTTTCAGGGGGAACAAAGATCAGTTTTTCCCCTGATTGCCACCAGGTGGTTGTCTTTAGAAAAAAAGTGAAAGTGAGTAAAGAGCAGCAGAACTGTCCAGTTTGTGGTGCTGATGGGATGAAAGAGGCAGTGGTTGTTTGTTAGTTCCCAGCATCCCATCCACTCCTGGGTTAAGCTGAGAGCGGGGGGGTTGCGAGGTCAATGACAAAAGCCGAGACTTTGTTTTGTAAGTTGGAACCCTGTGGGCCTGGGTCTGGTTCTCAGGGAAGGGGAACTGACTGAATGAATGAGTGTCTGCGTGTTTTCCTCGGATCGCTGTTTCCCAGAGAGAGAGAGCAGTTCGAAGCTTTTGTTGAGAATCAGCAGCAGAAAAAACAACAAGGTTAAACTGTGTCTCTGAGAAGTAGAGATGTGGCTCTGTTGACACGTTTTTGCGATGCTCGCAGCTCGACGCTGGTGACATGCTGCTAAAGCAGCAGCAGCAAATGAAACTTGGTAAACAAGATCGTTTTCTTCATGGCTGACTTCAGCTGTTCTTCATATTGATTTATAGTCGGCAACATTAAAAGCTCCTCGTGAAACGCAACAAATTTGCTGTGAATACGTTCCTTCTGCTGACTAAAATTTGATGTAGTAACGGAAAATGATTCATTAGGGACGGAGCCTCTGTATCTAACTCAGCATCTTTAACAGATCTGTTTGTCTCTTTTTTTTTTTTTTATTGACTCTGAGAACTGGTGGAAGGTAAATGTGAACCGGAGTCAGCTTTCTTTTTCTTGTTGGTGTTCTGGGACCGCTTTAGTCCATCACACCTCTACTGTAAATGCTGCTTCTGCTGATTTCATTGTCAAGTCTTTTTGTGTGCCATCTGTGCTTACAGTGCTGCAGGAATTCACCATCAGTCATTAGTCTCTCCTCTTCCACTCCGTTAAGCATCTGCTAAGTTTTGCTTCCACTGCTTTCTGCCGCTGCGTTGTTCCCATTTATTGCGAGCGTAAAACATTGTGTTCGCTCATAATTATACCACACCCTTAAACCTGCTGCTTCAATTTATCAATGCAAAGCCCAATTTGCTTGGCTTTATTAACCTGCATTTATCACATTTTACTCCATATATCATGGCAGGTTTAGTCCCAGTTCAGGGAATACCGAACCTCTTTAGTATAGAATCAAACAGGATCTCAGCGCTTTTCAGCAAAGTTGGTTATTGTCCTAATATATAATACCTTTTTATATTTTCTCCTCTGGCAGGTAAACATAAGATACCAGCCAGCCTTATTAATGCCTCTTGTGGGAACAAGGTGCCCCCCAACACACACACCAAAAGCTTACTGTTGTACAAATTATAGCTCTGTTTATGTGTTGCGTCTGTGTCAGCAGAAAGCTGTGGAACAAAAAAACTAAACATTTAGCTTTTATGAAGAGACAGAGCGTCACAGCTTTCAGGCGTCCTGCGAGACGAACGCAGAGTCCAAGCACGGAAGCAGTTTTTCTTTTCACCGCTTTGAGAAATAAATGAACATATTGAAAGGACACATGGGGGGGGGGGGGGGGGTGTTGATTGTTCCTCATACTGACTGAGCTGTTAGCGCCTCTCCTCTCTGCTGCTGTCCCCTCTCCAGCCGCTGACAGATGACACTGCAGCCGAGGCTGAAGATCAGGGAGACAAGTCTCGAGGAACATCTTCACCTCGGGCCAAATTTGTCCGATCGAGCCGTTCACCAACACCACCTCCTCCCCGTTTTTTCGCCCATCCAATCCCTCCAACATCTCGCAGTCGTAAAGTGGCTCCGGCGTGTTAAGCTACATCCTAAACTTGCAGCATCGCCTGCCTGTTTTCCTCTCCATCCCTTTCTGTTTTTTTTTTTTTTCTTTTTTCGTTTCGTTTATGAATGTTTTCTTTGACTGCTCTGAGTGATTGAGTTCCATGTCTTTTTGGGTGAAAGTATGAAATAAAGAAGAACACAAAATCTTTGTGGTAGGAAGAGCATTTAAGAACAGTCTCGTTCAGGAGGAAACATCTCGTAGTCAGATCACTTTTTTGTTTCATCCCAACGCTCCTTTTATAATTAAACCTAAAATGTTTCCTGAAACTTACCTGTCACTATTCATCTTAGAGATTTAGATAAGGATCATTTTGTGATGGTTATGAGATTTTCTGTGATATGTTAGTGGTTGTGACCACACCAAGATTGAACTCAACATCCGTAAGATCCACTGATGTATGGCCATTTTGAATCCAAAAGGTGAACAGGTGTAAATCTACATCTACTCATTTCTTCATGAGAGTCTTATAAAAGGCAGCATGGTGGCTCAACAGTCAGAGCCACTGCCTTTCAGCAAGCAGGTTACCCTGGTTCAAATCCCAGTCCGGTACCTTTCTGGCTGGAGTTTGCATGTTCTCTCCGTGCATGTGTGTTTTTTTTTCCGGGTACTCCGGTTTCCCTTCACAGACCAAAAACATGCATGCTAGGCTGATTGGTAACTCTAAATTGTCCCTAGGTGTGAGTGAGAGAGTGAATGGTTGTTTGTTTCTATGTGTCCCTGTGATGGACTGGAGACCTGTCCAGGGTGTACCCCGCCCCTCGCACAATGATTGCTGGGAATGGGCACTGGCGACCCTCGTGACCCAAAATGGAAGAAGTGGGTAAAGGTAATGAATGTATGGATGAGTCTTATAAAAATCTGCCTTGAGTCGTGAAATATTTATCTTGAAACTGTTAGTCTTGTGTCTGTTTTCGGTTTGCATATAAGAAATGAAGCTCAGCTACTACCACAACATATTTGAACTTAATCGTTGTCAACCTCAATGAGTTGAACCCTTTTGTAGTGTTTTCAGACAGCAGTTGGCTGTGGCCGCCATCTTGTATTAGACTGACTCCAAATACAAACCAGCTGTTGATCTGCAGCCATTTATTTCTTTTTTAAAGTTCATTAACTGATTAGATAATTAGATCAATTAGTTGTCCATGTCAACTGATTATTTTCAGTGAGTGTTATATATATATATATATATATATATATATATATAACACAGATATTGTGAAGTCTGTATCTCTTGTCCTTAGCCTTGGGCAAAGGGTGATGGTAAAACAAACTCACTGTCTCATTTTATTTTTTCATTTTGCTGCCTTGAACTCACGCCGACTAGCTGCTGCGCAGAATTAAATCCCAATCTTCTTAAAAATCTCCTGCCCCTCTCCGTCACCTTCATTATCTCCCCCTCCCTCATCCATCTCCTGTCAGAAGCCCTGACTTTACCACCCAGCCACACTAAGCTGTTCCTTAGTCCTGAAAAGCATGTCTTAGTGCCCCCCCACCAGCCCTTATTTCATTTACTGCTGTCTATTAACTGCTGTCTGACGACTCTAAATCCGCTTTTCCACGGCAAGCTTTGATACATATTTCTCAAGCAAAGTATTATTAAATGTCTTTCCAATGTCATGTTTGGATGTTTTTCATAGATGGAGAATCATTCCTGTCTCTCTGGAGAGGGGAGGGGGAGAGTGAAAAATACTGTGTATTACACGGCACTCTACTTAACAGAAACACATATTTTCAGCCTCAGTTTTTATGAATACCTATTTCTAAATGGAAACACGTCACGGTCTGATGCACGCTTTATTAAAAAAAGTATATATAACAATCAAGACGTGATAAATTGTGTTATTCCCAGAGTATGGAAATGCTAAAAGTTGTATGATTTTAGAAAACACAAAAAACCCTAAAACTCATCAAATTTTACAGATGTTGAACTATGATTCGGTCAACACTACATGTTGCATGACACTGTATCTTAAAAGTCGGGCATTTACGTTTGACATCAGCTATGTTTAATGGTTAGCAAACTATTTTAACAAAGATTCCTAAAAAAAAAAAAAAAAAAAAAAATGGTTAAAAAGTAATCAACTGGTGTACATCTACAACTTATCAGCATTTGAAGTCACCTCAATGTGTGAAAGCTGCCAGAAAAAAAAATGGACATGACTCAGTCAAATTTGTAGATACTGAGTTTAAATCGGTTTTGCATATATACACAAACACACACACACACACACACACACACCATCACACACACACACACACGCACACACATATATATATATATATATATATATATATATATATATATATATAAATAACCTTAAACACATGTGGTCGTATGACCTCCCACCCCGCCACAGAGGGAGTGAATCGTGATGTCGTGGGCTCATGATGGACTCCAGCAACACGCAGTTTGTTTTCTTGTTTGTGCTTCATGTCCCATCAAGGCTAGCCAGCTGAAATCACCTCAGCTGCTGCGACCCCTGCTCATTTGGTGCCACGCTAGATTAAGCCTGCTGTAATCCCTCTTATCCCGGGGCCCAGTTGGATATTGGTGGTAATAAGTAAACATATGAAAAAATAATCTTAGTTGCTGCTGCTGGGCAGCTGGAGCTCGTGAGTCCCGATGCTTGTCTGTGTGACATTCAAAGGAATGTGGTTTCAAAGAAAAATCAGTTGGGTTTAGATGATACTGCGATGGTAAAAAAAGTTAGTTTGAAGGGTAGTAAAATATTTAAATGATTGGGTATATCACGGAATAACAGATAATAAACTGTGCTTATTTTAACATGTCTGTTTGTCCACTGAGTGCAGTGAAATAAAAACCTCAGTTTGACCCTGCTGGGATTCAGGTCATCCAAGAAAAGAGGAATTAAAAAAAAAAAAGAAGATTTGATTGAGGTTTTCCTGGAAACCAAGCAATGATCTGCCTCTTGTCATTCATTCAGTCAACAACTGAAGCTGTTTACTCCAGGGCTTCATTATCCCTCTAAAAGACCCTCATACAGCCCCAACAGTTTCCTCTAATACCAACCAATCAAGCCCAAACCCCTCATCTCCTCTGCCCCGCTCTCTTTCTCAGAGTCTCTGCTGCTGGATCTCGTTCCTCTGGGATGAATTTACCCAGATTGTAGCACTCAGCAAAAGGGCATTATCCTGGATTACATGTCTGTTAGGCGGCTGTGTTAAGTAATTCAAGCAGATGCTGTTGTGATGGCCAGGTCACCTGTGAAGGCGAGGGGAGCAGCTGCACGTCTTCCTTCAGCTCTGCTGTCCGATCTCCGTCCTTCTGAGACCTTATCTGCAGGAGACAGGAGGAGCGATAGCAGGTCGGTGCTTCCCCCCTCAGATCTACATGCAGTAACTCTGTAAATATAAAAGAAGTGCGGAAGCCTTCTCTAACCCCGGTCAGGATTTGGTGAAAGATTATGGCATGGATTACTGGTTTTAAAATTGCAGTTTAACACACAGGATACAAAACACTGTTTGCCCCACTAACGGCACATCACCGATGTGTGTGTGTGTGTGTGTGTGTGTGTGTGCGTGCATTTAGCTGTGTTTGTGTTATTTTTCATAACACTAACACAGCTGGGCCAGAAGAAATATGTTGGTGGTTTTAGCATGTTGTATATTTTAAACATTCATTGTCATCTTAACTGAGAAGGATTTTGTTATTTATATTTTTATTTTTTACTTGCTACTGGTATTTGTGATTGTGTCTGTACCGCAGGTGATTCAAACATTGAAATGAGTTTGTTCCACTATTATCAATAAATCCTTTCACTCAAACCTGAGGCATTAAGAAGCCTTTATTCAAGACATGCAAGTAAAATGATTCTATTTTTTTTGTCTTGCCTTTAACTTTAATATTTGAGTTAAAGCTTTTAGCATGTGTTGTTTTAATTTAAATATAAAGTATGGAAGCATTTAGATGAGACAGATTAGCAACATATTACATACATACAGTAATGGGTTTAGAGCAACAAATTCTACATCAATGGCTCTCATGGAAATAATAGAACAAATAACTACTGCTGTCGGTCAAAAACAGTATTGTGTTAGTATTTTTGTTGATTTAAAAAAAGATTTGATACTATTGACCACACTATTCTCCTTGAAAAATTAAATAAATATGGTATAAGAGGACCAGCATTACACTGGGTATCTAGCTATTTAAAAGATAGGAAACAGTTTGTACAAATAAATGGTGTAAGATCTGACCTGTGCAATATCACGTGTGTGTAAGGATGGTACTATTTACTGGTTCTGTTTGTGTCTGTGTTTTCCTAGTGTTTCCTCGTCAGTTCAATTGGTGCCACCTTTGTCTCGTCACAGCTGTTGTAATCACGTCATGTCTTGTCCTTGTATAAAAGCTGTCTGTTCTGTTTTGTTCCTCGTCGGGTCGTATTCGTTGGGTCTTCATGTTTCCTGCGTCTTCTGAATTTTCCCTGAGCTTCCTGAGTCATGTAAGTTTTGCTGCCACGTCAGCTTGTTGTTTTTGTTACCTTTTTACTTCATCATTAAAATACTTATTTTTGTAATCTGCCGAGTTGAGTCCTGTCTGCACTACTGGGTTCGTTCCTGTCCACCTGATCCTGACAGTGTGGAGTTCCTCAAGGCTCTGTACTTGGACCAAAGTTATTTTTTGTTTATATGTGAATGACTTAGTGAATGTATCAGGACTCCTCAAATGTGTCCTTTTTGCAGATGACACCACATTTTTTTGTTTGGGTAAAGATGTAAAACGGATGTTGGAATTGATGAAGACAGAATTTGATGAAATACAAACTTGGTTTCAAATTAATAAATTATCATTAAATTTAGATAAAACTAAATACATGATATTTAGTAACAAAAAGAGAACTGTTGATGATCCATTTAAAATTGAGTGTGTTGAGATTTGTAGAGTTAATGAGATAAAATTTTTGGGTGTAATCATTGATGAACAGCTAACATGGAAAAATCACATCAATTCTGTAAGAACAAAAATATCTAAATCTATTGCAGTACTATACAAAGTCAGGGATTTATTAAATGATAAAGCTCTGTACATGTTGTATAACACCATTATTGTTCCACATTTAATCTATTGCATTGATGTTTGGTGGAAAGTGTGTAAAACATTTACAAAGCCTATTTTTATTTTACAGAAAAAAGCTGTAAGAATTATCACCAGAAAGCATTACAGTCACCCATCAAGCACATTATTTCATCATCTGAAGTTATTGAAGTTCCATGATTTGGTAGATTATAGTATTTTATCAGTTATGTATAGGCCTCAAAATAACACATTACCATTAAATATCCAAAGAAATTTAGTTAAAAGACGAAATTGTTATAATCTTAAGGGGATAGAGATATTTGTCAAACCAAAATTCAGAACTAGTCTGAAGGGAAGGTCTACCTCAATCCAAGGAGTTGGATTGTGGAATGGTCTAGAGAGTGATGTAAAAAATGCCAAGTCAATGTGCACATTTAAGAAAAAGATCAAAACTGGATTGTTAAAAAAAGTATATATGAAGTAGCTTAGTGTGTATTTTGTATTAGAATTAGAAAAAATAGAAAGCTATTCATTTTGTTCTGTTACTTGAAAACTATTATGATTGAAATAATTGTTTGAAAAAAGGGGCAGATATAATAAGATTTTTTCTTCTTTCTGCTGCCTTTCATTTTAAATCTTTTGTATCTTTTTTTATATTGTTATGGAATTGTTTTGTACTTTTTTAAAATGAATAAACTTTATACCATACCAAGTCCAGTATGAAAGCAAGCCATGTACATGTAACTAGCTAGTCAAGCTCTTCAGACTTCATTTCCTGACATGGTTACTCATGGCCTCGCTTCTCCTAATTATAGCTTATGCTGCATTTAGTGACTCACAGAAATCTGTATGCCACACTATGCAGACTAGTTTGCTAGAGGAATAAAAAAAAACATTTGTGTATAATTTGATTTCCTGCATGAAGCTGTTTTGCTTCGTCTGTTATCAGATGGGGCAGGAACGCTGTCCCTCCGCAGCAGTTGTGAGGAGCACCAGCTCAGTCCTGCAGCCTGACTGTCTGATGGTTGGTTCCACCGCTGCTCCAGAACATGGCTCTGAAACGCAGCCGCGCCATGTATTGGCTCAATGTGGGGAGAGCTGGGATTCGTATTGTGCCTCAGCGCAGGTGGCACTAGAGGAATTGGGTAGCTGATCTGATAAGGACCTTCTAGTGTTTGCTGGGACGTTTCTAGGACAGCCCAACATTACACTTGGATTAACTCAGCCTTCTGCCCTCCTGCCCATTCCCTCCTCATCTGTGTTTTTGTTTCCTCTCCCGTTTCCAACATTTCCCTGCTTCCCATTCCTAACAGCAGACAGAAAGAAAAGGGCCGCTATTCTGGTCCACTTGACATGCATTCTGTCTGTGCCTGTGAATACATGCGAGCGTGTGGTGCCTGTGCACATTCTTCTGTCCTCCAACAATTACCGCTGTGAACCTTGAATACAATATAAATGCAAATCAGTCTTTTAATGTGTACAAGCAGCATCTACGGAGGCTGAGCTGCTCACCTGTTAGTGTCAACGGATGTGTCTCCGCCTCGCCGTTACCACAGCGCTGCGTGGTAAACGATGGCAGCAGATAAAGTGGAAAGCATTTTCATTTGTAAGCAAATCTTTGAGCTGCTGAATGTGTCCCGCCTCCAATATATTAAAGAGAACTCCCAGGAGCAGATGTAAAACACTTCAGTGATGTAGCCCCAACATTATCTCTGCTTCTAATTATAGCCTGAAGCTTGAGGGAGGACAGTTTGTTAGAAAAATATCTCATGAGCAACTGGTCACATTTTAAAGGAACTCCCCAAAAGTAACCTTGAGTCAGACATTTATAATTGAAAACATTTTGAAGTCAACCTGATTTAAATTGCAAATTAATTTTAAATAATCACAAGCAGAACTGTTAATAGTCAGTTTTACGTGTGTGACACAGTCCAGGTACCAGCACAACATGGAAACTTTATTTGAAACGTCTCCATTCAATCTGCTTCTCTTCAAAAGCTGGCTGGCTTTTCATTTACCATTTAGGTTCTGCTGTAGTTGGCTTGACGTTGGTTTTATCCATTAAAGAACGAGGAAGCTGCTATGTTAGGTAGTTCCAGACCCCTGTGCTGGAGGCCCGGCTCTCTGAAAGCCCATTTGATCAGGCGTCGGTACCAAACCATGTTTTATTCAGCTCAACGCATCCACACAACATGAGCGCAGACTGAGTTTGATTCACGCCAAACTTCTGGATCCTGGCCAGGTCTGTAAGCTGGGGGGCGGGGGACCACTCTTATTAGTTTGATAGGGGAGGGGGGTTTTGAGCCACCTGCCTGTCCCTAACTGTTTATGCCAGAAAGAGTCCAGCACCCCACCCCACCCCTCTGAACAAAACTCTTTCAGACATGTTGGCTCAGTACCAACTTCAGATTGTCTATTTGTTGTTGGGTTGAGTAAAAAAAAAAAAACACGTAGAAACTCTGAATGTGTTTAGCTGATGTGCATGATGCAGTTTGTGTGGCTCTCGCTGACTGCACAACATTTCAGCCGGCTGAGCGGTCTGCAACCTGTGGCTCCGGGGCCACATGTGGTTCTTCAGCCTCTCTGAAGTGCCCCCCTGTATTTTTAACCAGTTACTTACATCAGTTTAACCAAAAGCCCTGCTTCTAATAAACCTCTAGTACAGTAACTTGAGCTTTAAAAAAGATGTTGACAGTTTGAGGACTTTCTGAGTGATAAACTATAGAATTGTTATGTTCTGCAAAAAATGCAGTGTGAATGCTGAGTGCTGAATGACTGATGGAAAATAAAACAGGCAGGAAAAAAGGCAAAAAACAGCAAAATTCAAAGCAAAAACTAAACAGTGGCAAAAAGCTAAAACTAGCAAATCCGTAGCTAAAATATCTAAACAAAGTGTCATTATCCTTGTGCAGAATGTACATTTTTATTTAGTTTCTGCTCAACACTAAAATCAAACAATGCCACAGAATCAGCATCGTTTGTATGTTTGTGGAGAGAAACCAGGTCTTCTGTTCACTTTAAGGGTCAAGTTGATTTTGAACATCTTAAATATAGTAGGAGGTGGCAAAAATGATTATTTAAGTCATAAAGTTTGCAGACCTCTTAGCTGGCTGAACCGTCACAAAGAAAGACACCCCCCCCCCCCACACACACACACACACAAACAAACTATATCTGGTCTTGCATTAGCAAAGAGCAATCTGTCAGAGTACAATAGAAAGCATGCAGTGTGCAGCTCTGAGCACTGAATGGTAATGCTACATGCCAAAAGATGCTATAAATAAAGTTTTGTATTGATCTTCAAACTGTTAATATAGCCCAAGGAATATAGCAGAATGGATTTGAAGTGTGTGCTTGGGCTGATGTTTAATATGGTTCTGCAGAGATTCGCTCTGCCTGCTTTAATGCATGGGCTATTTTTATATACACTAATAATTTGTTGTCGCAAGCGGGATCAGCTAATGGCAGTCTCTCCTTGCCTCTGTGCCTCAGCACACGGCTAAAAGTCTTAGCTGCTCTCCAATTGTTATACTAAGCTCTTTCTTTGTCAGTTCGGCTCTTTGAGTACACCAACTGCAAAAATGTGCCATTAAATCTTTTTATGGCTACTTCAATTTTCACTTTGCTGATTTTGGAGGTTGAAGAGCTCCTTTTGCACTCTGATTTTTATTTTATTTCATCAAGTGCAGTTTAATATTGTGGAGGCTGGCCTTGGCAATAGAAAAAAAAATAAAACATTGCTAATGCACATTGCAGAGTTTAAATGATTTGGTATCCTTTCAAATCTGTTGGCAGGGGTTTCAATCTGGCCGGCGTCCTGGGGGACCTCACAGTGGTCATTGCTCAATCCCTAGGGGACATTAGTGCAAATCACAAAGGAGCGCTGAAGTCATTTTGGTTTTCCACTCTCCTTTGGCCACTGCCCAATGCTAAATGGAAGAGGAGGACGTCTCTCAGCAGAGGGATGGAGAGAGGGAGGGGGGTAAACGCCTCACCTCTCCTTGCTTTTCTAACCTTTCAAACCCAGTTTAATCAAATCAAAATGCCACAGTTTAACCCAATTCAGACAACCTGAAGACAAAAGTGTTAAGGAGGAACCAAGAAGGCCTGGGGGTGAACTGAGGGCAAGGCCGTCCATTACTTCATGTGCAACCAAGAGCACAGGGATGCACAAAAAGACCTGCGGTGCTGGATGATGAACAGATCCCACATCGGAGATTGGATTAGAGTGGCAAGAGCAAGAAAGCCCTAAAAGCTATGTTAGTTTATTGGAGCCTCATCTGAAGCTATCATGTTACAGCAGAAGGCCGTGTGTTGTGACTGATAAGTGGACGTCTCTTCATAAAGACCCATCACAAAGGAAGAGGGGTGGTGGGCTGGGATGGCGTTGTTAAAGCAGGAAGTAGGAGCAGTCCTAATGAAGACAAAGGATGAAGACGTGCTGGTGGCCTGGTTACTCTGTACCACAGGTGTGTCCAGGGGGGTGTTGTTCCATTTAGGTCAAATTTCATTACTGATAATAAATGGTATAATTAAAGAGCTAATGTTAGGTGAAGGAATGCATATCACCTGCCTCCTTTCATCTAGAGACGTGACAGAGTTGTAACAGTTTTGATCAAACCTTGAAAACATGTCAACATGCACATTTGTAAGATGACTTGACTCTCATTTATGACTACATCAAACTATAGGTCAGTATTTGAAGGGGTTAGAGCCATTTTTGTGTTGGCTAATGTGATTAACTGTGGCAGCCAACTTGAATTGGATTGATTCCATAAGTTAACCAGTTGTTAAAAAAGCGCAATCTAAAACATTATCAACCACTTCACTGTTCAATGGACAACAACAATTATGGCATCAGGTTATAAGTTATTGTCTCCCTATCATTGTGAAGCAGAATTCACCAAGCGTTGGATTTCGTTCACCCTCTAATAGGAAACGTGAGCTGGATGAGACCATTGTGAGAGAGGTTAGTTTTACCTTACTGATGTGTTGTCACAACAGTAATCCTGCTCAGTGCAAGAGGTCTTGGGTTCAAATCCCGGATGAGCCCCCAAATATGTTATGGTCCTGATAAATCCAGGGTTAAGTGGCAGGACGTACAACATATAAAACCCAGATGATTGCAATTTAGACCAAATTTTTATCACAAATCACCTGAACAAAAACAGTAAACTGGGAGCCCCGGTAAAAACAAACAAAAAGAGGGAGAAGCGCTGAACCACCCAGCAGTCGACCGTCGGATTTGAGCCGTTCCCCTCGCCCTATGATCCAAGGACTAACCCTTCAACCAAAAAAAACGTAAATACAATGAGGGGCAGTAACTCCCAGTCCCAACAACAAAGATCTCATTAATTCAGTGACACGATGCAACCACAGGTATCTCTGACAGGAGCGAGGCTGGAGCGAAAAACTAACAAACATGAGACCAACGTCACTCCTTCGGCCTCCCTCGCGCGTCCAGCAGGTGGAGCTTGGTCCTTTTAAATTGTTTTTGGCCTATCAGCTGTTCAGAGAGAGCAAATTGATTAGACACACATTGAGAAAAATGACACAGGGACACGTCATGCATGTGACACTGCAACATAGTATATAGATTAAATTCACATGCACAACCATTTCCAAGACATTACTTGAGGACATTAAAATGATACATAAATTATTTTTTTTATTAAAGCCCTGGTTTTATTTGTAGTGAGTCTAGCAGGAAGATTTTGTCCCTGGTGAAAGCTAAAGTTATCTAATCCTGGACGGATGATGGTAATGACAGCACAATGCCCTCCAAGGTAAACAAAGATATCTGGAGCTGAGGAAACGGCAGAGAGACGAGAATCGAGAGCAACACCGACAGAAAGGGAAGAAAAGACTCTCCAAAGGAAAAGCATTGTTGTCAGAAATGAAAACATATCTGTGTCTTGCACTTCTAATCCTTAATGCCAGTGTATTTGCTGTCTGAGCAGAGAATTTGTGCGTCTGTGCAAACAAACACAAATGTGATTATTCCTCACTTTGGTTGCACTCTAATTCCATTACATTACATTGTTTTCCTATCTCTCTCCAAACAGCTTTGGCTCAAACTGCTCTCATTTATTTATTTATTTGCTGTTAAAAGACAAAGTGCTGTTTGAGTTTGGCACACGAGCAGAGTCCTGTACTCAATTATTGGTTTTAAAAATACCTTGCATGACTTTTACCTTCTGTTTGCCGATGATCCAGTTGGGCTGTGGGGACATGGGCACAGCAGGGCATTAAAAATGGAGCAGGGCATCTAAAGATGATGGTAGCTGCACACAGAGGGATGTTCAGGGGTCTCAACCAATCCCCCCAATCACCTCCAGTGCACGGCTTCTAATCTTCCCCCAGGTTATGAGTGTGAATTATTAACAAGACTTTCATTAAAACTCTGTAATTTGCTCTGAGCAGCTGTACAAACTCTGACAACCTGCCTCATTTGAAATGTGCAGAAAGCATCTCATACATTTCTGTTGGCTCTTTAAACCACAAGAGTCTTCACACTGACTGCCAAGGAAATGACTCAAAGTTTTCTGTAGGTCTTCATCTTAATAACTATTGTATGCATTTATATTTCCCTCTAAATGAGACATACGATTGGATAAGCAGTAGACTCGAAGGCCTGAAACCATTCAGATGACCTGAAGTGGGGATATGTGGAGCACTTATGAGAACTTCTTATCTTACTTGTTGCAGGTAGCTCTTAGAACAATCTATTTTTGAAGAACTTGTTTTATTTTGACTGGATTAATGAGATAATATGAGCGAACAATGACACCATCTTGAAGTCTTAGTCCCTGCAGGAAACATCAGTGTTGCAAATGGAACTAAATGTAATTAATGTGAAAGGTTCTTAATTGATCTTTAAATATCAAAAGTCAATGTTGTTATTGTTGGTCTGTTGTGGGAGCAGCTGTTTGTCCTAGCTGAGTTACCATAGTTTCCTGTAGTCACAGTAAAACTTCTTCATTTCTCGTTGCTGAACCCTGAAGGTCACATGTCTAATAGTTGAAGTAACATGTTTGTCTTTAGAAATTAATTTAAAACTTTATAAGTCTTTGTAAGTCCAAATCACAGTTTCAACAAAAACAAAATTCAATAATAATTGTTGTATCACGACCCTCTTTATTTTATTTAACTTGAGTTGTAAGTTGTCTAAAGATTCACACCCTTAAAATGCAATAATTTCCCTTAAATTTGGCTCAAATTTTCTATTCTAACAATTACCACAATATTTTTGTAAATGTTTCCAATCTCCTTAACCCTCTGCTCAATATCATTGCCTGAATTCCGAACCTGCAAGATAATTTCAAGTCAGACGTCAGATAATAACATTTTCTATCAATTGGCCTTCAAAATCTGTGCAAGTCAATCTTCTGTAGTCCTGCATTGCATCTGGAGCAGTGACAAAAACAAAATAAGTAAAATTAAAGTGCACGTTTATGGACAGTGTTAGAGAAGAGTTATTCCTAACCTGCTTTGAGAAACAAACTATCACACCTGTCTGTCAGTGGATTGATGAGAGAGTACAGAATAATTGATACAAATAAAAAAGGAACATTTTTTGAAGACCCGAGATTAAAACTAATATTTTCTGTGATATTTTGATCTGGAAGACCTCTCAGCTACTATGACACCAAATTGCACCCGAGCTTTACCTATTGTATTGTTTAAGATCAAATGTCTGTGACAGCCATCTTGAATCAGGTTGACTCCAAATGTTAAAACTTGTTAGATGTGCCTCCAACAATAACTTTCTTAGAGTACAATAATATTTGTGTACTGATCAATGAGATATTTTGCTAATGGACACACACACTTAATCACCTTCCTTACATGTTGGTGGGCAATAATTAAACTCTTTCTCTCCAAGCTGAATTTGTGCAAAGAGCCATTTACAGCGAGTAAGATACTAATTGTTCACAACTTTTTAACAGAACTCCACCTTGCAAACTTATGAAATACCCCTTTAAATGCACCGGGGCTAACTAATTTATTCACAAAGATGTGTTCAGCCTTATTCTTGTTTGGAACCCAGTGAAGTTTTATGTCTGGTTTAGCTGAAGGACTGCTCTTAACAGAGAGCCTCATGCGGGTCTGGGGATTGGTCTCTGTGTTGTTTACTACAAACCAGACATCTTTTAGCTTTTCCCTCGGCTCAGACTCTTTTGATCATCCCTTCCATATTGGACATAAAATGGAGAATGAACAGCTCTGCAATACAAGTGACTTTTCGAGTTCTGTAGTTCTTTGAAGACCGTCAAGCAAGTGTCTTTCATCTAAAAAAAAAAAACAGCAGCCTCCTTCCACAAAAAGAGAACAGGTCCATGATAAAAAAAGAAAAAAAAAAAAGAAAAGAAAATAGGAGAGGAAGGTAGAATCCTGTGCTTGGAAATGAAAAAGTGAAGATAATAAAGTCTCTTAGTGATTGCGTTTCCTCTCAGGCTCCCTGTGAGAAAAATGATGTGCACTTTGTGCAGCGTTTGCTGGGCACAGGTTAAAAATAACACTTTAGAGGGAGAAAGCAAAAGTGTTGAACTACATTTAATAGGTGACTGATTTTTAAAAGTGTAATTTTATCCATTAAGGGTGTTCATCACATGGAAGATGAGCTCTCCCTCATTACAGACAAAGAATGGGCATCTATAGTGGAAAAAAAAACTCTTCAAATCTGTCTGTAAGTATCTGATTTTTGTTTCATTATTAAACCTCCGTGCCCGACTGTTGTTCCAATATCCCCCCCCCCCGCAAAAAAAAAAATAAAATAATCTGCCCTTCACCCACCATCCATCACTCCAAACTGAAGACCATCATCCTGCTCCTCACAGTATGGGAAACTCTACTGTTACTTAAAGAGCTAGCTGAGATAGCAATACAACCAAAAACATTCCAGTGAGTCCTATTCTTAGAAGTTGTTTTATGATTTATTACAGTTTGTTTTTACATTTTAGATTAAGAAATCTCTGTGTCCCCGCGGTGGGGACACAACCCAGAAAAACTGAACCAAAGGCTTCAGGTGCAGAGACATAAGTGGAGATTTTTGTGTTCCTTTATTTTCACTAGTCCAACCAGAAAAAAAAAAAGTCCTTTGTTTTTCTGCCGGGGATATGGTAAAAGTAGGTCCATCTGATCAACATGAAGAGGGATCCACGTACTGTGACAGTAAAGATGAACACCATCATTTCCTCTTTAAAACCTTTTCAAAAATCAAATAAAGAAATGGTAGCACAAATGGATCTTTGTTTTTTTTATGTTTTTGGAGGAGAGGTGAATGGTTGGTGATGAGCAAAAAAATAATAAAAACAAATAAAACACCACAGGAAAAAATAAACAGTTGCAGTGGTTATATTATTTCTTCAAAAATCACACTTTTTAATTAGACTCTGAATATTAAAGACCCCCCCCCCACACACACACACAAAAAAAAATAAATAAATAAAATAAAACAGTGTCAGGATGTTTGGTGTTGTTGAGTTGCATCTGGTGACTTTTTTACAAGGACAGAACTAATATTTTTCAAAAGGAATACTGCTTCTTCCATTCACAATCACTTATTCTTGAATTATTGGTGCAAACGGAGCGATAGTGTTCCCCAGCTGAGATCTGAACCAGATTTCAACCCAGCGCTCCCTGGAGGTGAGGGCCAGCATCTCTCTCTGACAGGACATCTGGTCCCGGAGCAGCGCCACCGGGGGGTTGATGTCACCACCTTAATTGTAATGTTTCTCTCTTCCTCCATGAACAAAAACTAGGGCAGCTTTCCATAAAAGGAGAAGGGGGGGGGGGGTCTGTTTGCTGGGCCATGTTTGCACGCCACTTCTTTTACAACGGCAGCCTTAATGATTTACAGCAACAGATCACTGTGAACAAACAAAGCTCTCTCTCTCTCTCTCTCTCTCTCTCTCTCTCTCTCTCTCTATATATATATATATATATATATATATATATATATATATATATATATAAAGTGGAAATATCAGAGAACTAAAAGGAAAGCAGCTTTAAATGAGTGCAGGAAGTGGATCAGAGCTCACCGGCCCACACGGTCCAAACATTAAACGGACACATTGCTATGTTTAAAGATTGGAAATGTGTTCTCATTATTGCTTCTCTTTTGAATAGTTCAGAATCCTTTAGAAAATTGTTTTTTTTAATCGACTCCTCAAAGTATTCAGCCTCCATTGTTTCTTTCCTCCATCTCTACTTGTTTTGCCCAGCAGGAGAAGAACAAAAAGATTGTTTTGCTCTTTAGGACTAGTGCTCCATCAATGCAGCCGAGCCAGAGAAAGCCTGGAAGCTCATGTCATTAAAATGTTCAGACATGTGGAAGGACACAGCAAGAGATCGGAGGATGGGACACGATTTGTCAGGTGAAACGTTTGTCAGGTATGATCAGTATGACAGCTGTCCATAGAAAAGGGGGACAGAGATGGTCAACTTTGGGGTGAGGGAATGGGGGGAGCAGTGTATGGCTTTAAATTATATAATGCAAACATGCCCACATTTTAATCCTACTTTAACAAAGTGAATAGATCCAGTTTGACAAGTAAACAGAGTGCTTATAATGATAGCTGGGATCAGACTGACTTTTACATGCTTCTCAAACTACCGCTTCCTCCATTCAGGGAGACTGTTTCATCCAGTCAATAAGTGCTCACCTAAATCCTCTTCCATCCATCCATTCATCCTTCGGGCCGAGATGGGCTAGAGGTAGGGGAGCCGACTTGAGACCAGAAAGTTGCAATTCGACTCCCAGCCATTCCCACGTGTCGTGGTGTCTCTGAGAAAGACACCTAATCCCTGATTGCTCTCTGGGCGTTGACATAGCTGCCCACTGCTCCACCTGGGTGTATCTCACGTGTGATGGGTTAAATCCAGAGAGCTGATTTTCCATTGTATGGGGACATACAATGGTGATAATCTCAGACTTCCCTTCCATCCATCCATTCATCCATCCATTATATTTTGCCTGTTGGAAAGTAGGGTCATGGGTGCAGTAGCTTTAGCAGAGAGGACCAGACATCTCTTGCCACAGCCACTTCTTCCATCTCTACTGAGAGGATTCCAAGGCATTCCCAGGCCAACTGAGAGACATCGTCTCTCCATCATGTCTTGGGTCTTATCCAGGTCTCTTCCCAGTCGGACATGCCCGAAGAACCTCCCTAGGGAAGTAACCAGGAAGCATCCTTACCAGATGTCTGAACTACCTGAACTGGTTCCTCTCGATGTGGAGGAGAGTGGTTATACTCCAAGTCACTCCTGGATAACTGAACTTCTCACCATCTCTCTAAGGGAGAGTCCAACTACCCTGCAGAGGAAACTCATTTCAACCACCTGTATCCGTGATCGCGTTCTTTCAGTCACTACCCAGAGTTTGTGACTATAGGTGAGGTTAGGAACATAGACTGACCAGTAAACAGAGAGCTTTGCCTTACAGCTAAGCTCCCTCTTCACCATAACAGACTGGCACAGAGTCCGCATTACTGCAGATGCTGCACCAATCTGTCTGTCAATCTCACGCTCTGTTCTTCCCACACTTGTGAACAAAACCCCAAGATACTTGAACTCCTCCGCTTGAGGTAGAACCTCATCCTTGAGCCAAAGTGAAATCTACTTCATTATTGCAAATGTACTCATGTTTTCTTTCCAGTTTTAATCCAGATATTCAAATATTGTTTTTTTTGGTTCATTCTTAATAGATTTTTTAATGAGTGGAGGTCATTAGCAGAGAAACTTTTGGCCTTTTTTCATATCATAAGAATGTTTAAATAATTAATATTTGGAAGATACTTTAAATTATTTGAACATGACATTGGGTTGGTATTTTTAGTTTGAAATGAATACTTAGCCCAGGATGAAGGTTGTTACCAACAGATTAAAGCTATTTTCAGCCCTCTTGAATCCATATCAAGGTTAGCCAGCGTCATGTATGTAGAATATTGCTGTTCATATAATGGGTGCTAATGAATGACTTCAGGGTGTCAGACTCAAGTAAAAACAAAATAAAACTTTTAATTTAATTAAAAATTACCCAGTAATAACAGTAATACTCCTTTGTTCACATGAGGGGCTTGAGGAAGCTCTTAAGACGGGATGATTTAGAACAAGCAGTGTGAGACGTAAAGTGTGTCTCGGGGGTGATGTGCTCCCTGCAGTGCAAGCCCCTTGTGCTTGTACGTTATTGCACATACCTGGATGCATCCGTGCATGCTTCGTAGATGGCATGCTCCTAAGAGAGCATGTGCACTCAGGCTTGACGTGCATGCACACGTGTGCGACGAAACCATGCAGGGTCTTCCAAACAGAGAGCACTGCATTTCGAAAGGTGCCAGAATGAGTTTGTCACAGAGAGTGTAAACTTGAAGAGAAAGGGGACTGAGGAGAGAGAGAGCCCTTCCCCAGGCAGCCAGAGTCTGTCAGACTGATTAAGTCACACGGCTCGAGTGAGGGCTTGGAAGCTGAAGCAGAGCTTGCAGGAGGAGCACTGCATGACAGCTAAGAAAATTGAAAGAAATAAAAAAAAAATGTAGAAAAGCAACATTTAAGTATTGGGATGATGGCCTATCACGTGAGTCTGGACTTATAGCTGACCCTAGAGAGTCACGCTGGGACACGACATACCAGCCCACATGGCATCATCCCACCGTACGGCTTCCTCACCCTGCGGCGACAGAAAGCAGGTCAGCTCCATCCAAAAGTTTACAAGATGCAACAAGACAGGACCATCTAACATATGCTTGTATGACAGTGGAGCACACAGATGACTGATGACAGAGCAGTAAGCCTTAAGGGCATGAATAAACACGTAGACCTAATGTTCGTCTTCATTTTGCTTCCACTTCCTCCTCAAACGAACAACAAAATGTGGCAGACGAGTTGTGAATTTTAGCTGTCGCATGCATGGATCTATCTCTCGTTTTGGAACCTGAACAGACAGAACATCAGCCCACATGCCAGACGGTCAGTGTGAGACATTCCCATATGGGACAGACCTTTGAACCCTGTAGAAAAAATCACATACCACAAAATATTATATGACCATTTCATCCGCCAGACTGAAATATGAACTCCTTTTTTTTATATGTATTAATTTAGTTATTTAAGTTCTGGATTTACTCCAAGATGCCCTACTTGCTCTCCCTCTATCACCTTTTCTCCGTCACACCGAGAAGACTGCAGACTTGTTGGTAAACGGCAGAAGGGCAGCATCATTAACAACACTGAGGCTGAACCACTTAGAATATACTTAGCAAGTGCAAATGAGTCAAGATGGTGCATCGCTTTCAGTCATGCCCTCAGTTAAACCAGGTATGCAGTGAACTGCGCTCACTTGCTAAAATGTAAAAAAGTCTCGATCTTTATCCTCCCACGACTGGCCTCCCCCATACTGAAATTACCATCGCTCGTCCTCTCGTCTTCTCCTCTAGCACGGTGGTCCCATTGCTTTAACAGAGCATAATCTATAGCACCTCCAGCGCCAAATGCTAATTGCCAGGCATTCAAACTGAGAAAAAGCCTCGGCTGAATTAAGAGTCATTTAGCAAGAAACCGAGTTCAGCACAAAGCTGTGATGCCTATGAGCAAAAGTTTCTGCTGTCTGCCGCAGGAAGAGCCACACACATAATGAAAACAGGCTTTCTGTGCATTATAATGCTAATACAGACGCTGGTCTGGATTTGCTAGTAATCACGGAGGCAGAACAGTATTCATCAGGGTCGAAGCAGTCTGTCAAAAAAAGAGAACAAAAATGTATCATTATAAAAAACAGCTTTTGACAATATTGAGTCTAATGTTACTCGAACAGTACTCTGGTTGTTGCTCAGGTTTTAATTTGCAAGACTTGATTTGGCTGTGTTTCTGTCAAAAGGAATAGAAACAAACAGATTCCTCAGGATTTAGGAGCACTGCAGGAGCTTCTTGTTTCCTCTGTCTGCTGCACAAACAATGGCAGCCATGCACAAATTTGATCAAGGGCATGTCTCTGCTGATGACTATGAGAAATCTGCAGGCTGTCCCAAGAGTGTTGTAACCTTACCTTCAAAGTACTCTTGTTTTCTCCTCCCAACATCCTCTTCATTGCAGCTGTCTTCAACACTGGCTTAGTCTGTTTTTTGTAGTTTATAGCATCAAAAACAGATCAGAACTGAGCTAAATCTTCTGATTTAAACATGTGTCCGACACAAACACGCCACGATGCTCACGCTTTAACTCCAGTGTTTCCACTGAACGAATCCTTAATTTATCCACGGAGCGGAAGCGTTAACTACAGTAATTAAATATTCTGAATATTCCATGGTGAGTTATAGTGTATTTTTTTTTTTTTTTTTTTTTTTTTAAGCTGTGCAAGAACCCAGTGTGTATGTGTCCCTCTGCCTCTGGATCTCCTCAGGTCAAACACTGACACCTTCCTGTTTCCCTCTCTGTGCTGTTTCAGTCAGACAGGCAGAAAGAGCAATCTTCTATGACTGAGACCGACCCCAGTGCTGTGGATGGGTCAGGGGCTGGGTCAGTGGCACCAGCTGGGTCCTCTGCCACTTGCATTACATACAAGAGCAGACAGCCTGTGCTTATCACCATGACAGACTGTTGGAAACCACATCGTTGAGTGTTCTGATGGAGTTATTTATCAAAAACTGTAACTCGTTTCACTTCACTTGAGCCAACTGTGAACCTGTTGTGCTTTTAGCAATTAGACCTGTGACAATGTGGCAATGAGATCTTGCACCTTTTTCCACATTTCTTTTTCTGGAAAATGACGACGCAGGGTAGCAACACCTCTGAAAAGCAGAGCTGAAATAGCACAAACTAAAAATCATAACTTCTGTTATGAGCCTCCAGGTTTGTCCTCTAAACAAACACACCTATATTATTATTTTTGCTCATTTTTGATATAATAACGTGTGAAAGTATAAAGGCATTACAACAAAAATGGATAAATTAAAAGTGAACTGAAATTGCACATATACAACGTAGTCATGAATAATATGTTGAACGAGGCTGGGGTCTTCTAAAAAAGTGAATTGTTTCAACTTTTTTTTTTTTTTTTGCCTGAAACAATTTTAGCCAACAACAGAAAAAAGCAAAGTTTATGGAAGAAAACATAACTATTTTAAAAGTTTATTAATTAGAGTTCACTGAATGAAAGTTTAGCTTTTAATGCAAATCACCATAAATAGACTAATACATGAATACACTGTAGAAAGGTGAAATTAATAATCTATTTACTAATGTTACAATGAATTCTGTGAATTCTACTATAAACAATAATGTTTAAATGGAAGATAATAAACCAAAAATTATATTTGATTAACTTTGGAGGTAAAAAGTTCAATTTTGAACAAACTGATCTGAGTGAAGCTGAAGTTAAAGTGGAATTAAATCAACTCAAATCCTCAAAAAAAAAAAAAAAAAAAAATCTCAGTGGTTCACACAAACATCAATTAACAAACATTAACACTAATATTATGTTCATGGTTATTCTAGCAGAAAAAAAAAAACAAAAAAAAGTGTTCTCCTAGAAGAGCCCTGGGCTGAACTGGAAGTGCTACAGCTAGTTTCTGCTGCTGCTACTGCTGCTTACAAACAATGACAGGGTTCTCTGTAAATGACTCTGTGATGCAACGTTGACAATGATGGAAAGGTTTATGACATAATTCAGAATTAACAGCTACCGATCTTTTGAGAATGCAGATGTTAGCTCAATATAAATATGATGCTGCTCTCCTTTGTGAGCACCTCCCTCAGCTCCAGTGGGAACTAGTTTTCCTCTTTACTTGGATTTCAGATTTTGTGACAAAGTCTTTTAGGAACTCTTCCATTTATCTGTGTTCATAAGGTTTTAAGTTTTTGCTGCTGTTAATATTTATAAACTTTCATACTGGAAGTAAATCTCATCAACCTGAAATTAACACAGATTCAGTCTTTTATTATTATTATTATTATTATTATTACAGAAATAAGCTGAATATCCATGCATGCATTTTCTAAAGCTGCCAAAACTGTGATCGGCGCTGGTGCCTTGCACTCAGTGAGTGAATGACAGGGTGAACTCTGGAAGGGTCATCTGTCTGTCAAAGACCTAGATAGAGTCAAACAACCATTGGTGCACACACAGTCTCACCTTTGGACAATTCTGAGGACATCGTTTAGGCAAACATTCCTGTTTTTGAACTGTGGGGTGAATCCAGAGTACAGGTTTCCCTCAATTATCGCGGGGGTTATGTTCCTAACACCACCGCATTAGATGAACTTGAACTAGCGTTACAAAACTTTCTCTCCATTTTGGCAAAAAGCAGCAGCCAGAAGCACTGTTGGCTTCTGGGCCATGTAGTTCTTTTGACTTGTGTTACAGTAAAGGCTTATTGAAATAAAACTACAAAATGGATGTCTGAAGGTTTTATTTATTTCTTGCTATTTTTTTTATCCCGTACCGTCCCAATCAAAAGAGTAATATTAAAGTTGACAATTGTGTGTCATGTACAATCCTACTTTGAAAAACCTTGAAAGAGCGAATCCATGAAAGTCGAACCACAAAGTAGCGAGGGATTACTGTGGAAAGGGGATACTCTGGAAGACATGCTGAAAGCTAACAGTGCTAACTAGCTGTGCTAACCACCATGCCCACATGTGTATGCAATTAATTTTATTGCTGAGTTAAACTTAAAAAAATAACAATTAAAGTAATTTCTACAGTAAATGTAAAGTTATTTGTGGTATTTGTTGAAACAGAGCTTTGAATGAAGGGAACTGACTCACTAAGCACAGCAAGGATACAGATGGCATTCACTCCATATGACTAAAGACGGTACATTTAAATGATTCACTAAAACCATATTTTTGTCTTTGTTCTGTGTTTTTATGTTGGTTCTCATTGTCAGCTGGTCAATAAAACAATAAAACACAGCAGTGGAATGAAAGAAGATACCCACAGAGTCAGACACAAAGCTCCAGAGCCAGCTCAGACTCTTTAATCCCGCCACCAGGATTCTTTTTTTTTTTTTTTTTTTGAGTGCTCTGAACCTGCTGTGAAATTGAATTTTCCAACCTTGTGTGTATGTGAATCAGCCAAGCACTGCATTGTCAGAGCACTCAATTAGTTCCCAAGGCAGAAGCCAAAATGTTTTCCAACTGCAAATGTATTCTTCACAGGGCAGCGCTCATTAGCATAATGCTCCTCTCCCTATAGCGAGGAGTAGGACGGCCCTTCCAACGTGGAAAATATAAACAATCTGAAGCTTTAATACACAGTTAATACAAGCTGTGCCATAACGTTAAATATGTAGAAGGCCTCAGAGTTAAGAGTGTTAACCTTTGCTCAAAAGTTCTCATTAGCATTTGTAAATATGGTAATAATGTGTGTAGCACCCTGCAGACTTCCTGCTTCTCCTTTCTCACACAGTCCTTTTATTTTTGACTCACATCGCAGAGAGGCACTCTTGAGTTTCTAAGAACTCCTTCAAAACAGATGTTTAAATGCTCTTCTTCTCTCTCCTCGCTGGAAACGCTGAGCGCACTTTGCAGGCCCGTGTATTAAACCTGGAGGACAAATGAGATTCAAGTCTCGCATAGCGAGCTGCGTTCTCTCACAGCGGAACATTTGCAGAAAACGAGTCGTGTTGTGCACCAAATTTACCGACTTTGAACCAGTTGGCTGAAGCATTAAAAATAATCTGCTCTGACAAGAAGCTAAACATTTCCCAGACAAAGTGACATTGAAGCCACGAAAGCAAATACCAACGTGTTCTTTCGTTTAGTCCCAGCTGAATGAGTGAACTAACAAAACAAAAAGGTGGGGAAAAAAAAGACTAAAGCAACTTTCTTCAACTGCACACAGGCAGCCGCGGCAGTCACTCTTCCTCAGAACCCACACATGTTTTTGTTGGAGTGAAGTGGCTCTGGAGCGATGTAGAACCGACAGGGTCGGGGGGGTTGTCATTGTTTGTCGTGACCTGTGATGCCCCTCATTCTCATTACTGAGGTGCTGCAGACTCCAGATTTAGAGCTGCCACATTTCTCACCTGCCCTGGTTCTTGTACAGGCCGAACACACACACACATCCACGGCACCTCGTCCCACACAGGGAAGGCATGCTTTCTAAATGTAATGCTGGGTTTATGATTGGGGGGGTTCTCACTCACACCTTGGACTGGTGTAAATCATGCCCACAGCCTTTTCCACACACACTTCTGTCACATGAACTGCTCAGAGATCTGAACTAAGATGAAGTGTCACTCCACCAGTGTGGCTTCAAGTAAGTGAGACTGAAGGTGAAGTGTGCTGTTTTATTAATTCTTTTTGAATTTGTTTTAATTAAACCTTATCTCCAGCTGAAAATGTTCACATTTTCTTTTTTTTTCTTTTATATTGATTCCAAGGCACTCTAATAATGAGCTTTCCACTGGTTATAAATTAAATCATCTTTTTTTTTTAAAAGCTTATATTATGTTTGAAAAATATATCTTACGTGCTCACCGTACATCACGTCAATTAGATTGAAAAAGAAGCTTTGTTAATGAATTACGTTGATTTCCTTCATGTGCTATTTCATTCGAAGCTGAAGCAGTTACTGGGGAGAATGGATCAAACTGAATGCAAACCGTCTTCAGTGGAAGTCAGTGGAACAAGAATGCTGTTTTATTCAGTCGTGTTGACCACACAGAATGAGATTTGCAGCTATTTTACCATTTCTTGTGTTTGTGTCTCTGAAAAAGCGATGTTAAATAGTTAAACACAGCAAAAAAACATGCTAAACAAAAAACAGAGAAGAGATAAATCCACCTAATGTTTTGTCTTTCCTTCAAGGTGAAGCAAGTCTGTAGTTGTCAGTGACAACTAATTTATCTGATCCACTTTAACTCCGAGTAGTTCACCTGAGATGGTCAGTTAAATCTTACCATGACAAGACAAATAAGATAACTGCTTCTTGTTTAATAAGTAATTAGATTTTTTTGAATTTACTCCATAAAATTTAACATTTTAGTGAACTAAATCTTGAAGTGTGGCTGGCACGGTGGCACAGTTGGTAGAGCTGTTGCCTTTCAGTGAAAAAGGTTGCTGGATCAAACTCCAGTCTTTCTGGGTGGAGTTTGCATGTTCTCTCCGTGCTGCGTGGGTTTTCCCCAGATACTTCGGTTTCCTCCCACAGACCAACAACATACATGTTAGGCTGATTGCTAACTCTAAATTGTCCCTAAGTTTGAGTGAGAGAGTGAATGGTTGGTGGTTTCTATGTGTCCTGTGATGTATTGGAGACATGTCCCAGTGATGGACTGGAGACTTGTCCAAGGTGTCCCTGCTTCTCACAGTTCATGCTTGACATGGGTAGAAGTAGGTAAGAAGGAAGAATTGGGTAAATACAATGGATGGATGGATGGAATGTGTACTTTTGTCATCAGTGTTGACTGAATCACTTAAAAATGACTTTGCTGCTTCTATTGGATCTCAGAGAAGTTAACTTCCAAGTTTATATATATATAATAGAAAGACACATAAATTATTAATTCTAACTTATAATTGATTTTCCTGACCAACCCCGACATACAAATCCAACAATGCTTCTCTGAGCATGAGAAGTGCCAATATCTACAGTAATGAACTGTTTCTCCCTTTTGATTTATGTCCCTCATTCAGTCCCTCAGCTGTACCACCACTGCTTATTAACATGCTGTTTTACCTTTTACAATAGAGAGAAACACATTAACCACTTGTATTGCTGATCGTTATCACCCTAGTTACTGAGCTTAACATCTAACAAAACCCACTCATTTTGTATTTTGCAACTGGAAGACAGACAAACAAATTATGACATGGGTTCAGACCTTTGAGGAAATAGTTTAAATATTATAATATTCATCTTGATAGAAGACATGGTGGTTTGTTCGTTTCACATTTGTTAAGAAGTTGAAAGTCAGTAGTAGAAGAACATGAGTCAATACCAAAACTTATCATGTGCTCACCAAAAAAATTGTATTAAAACAACATAAACTTTTAATTCTGTAAGAAATCCATATCATTGGACAATTATTAAATATATTTACTAAAGTGTTAAATTTAGATTTATTAAAATAATAATAATAATTTAACAAATAAAAAACTCAATATGATTAATCCAACAATTTTAAGTCAGGGCTGGACGGTTTCTTTGAAAGAAACCATCCAGACCTGACTGAACTTTGTTGGGTTTTTCTAACAGGATTATTGAGCATGAATGTTGATATCAATAGGATTAAATTATGCTAGCATAGTTTTTCATAGTCAATCAAACAAACAAATAAACAAACTTAAAAAAATGTATATATATACATGTTGTGTATGAGTTTGGCTATATTTAAAAGTAAGCGTTCGTAGCCAGTATAAACTCTTGAATTTACTTTCCCAAGGATTTTACCAGAGCTCATAGATTAGAGCACTCTCTGTAAGGAGGGAGGAGACAGCCCCACCAGGATTAACCTTGTTTTAAATATGCCATGTGAGGAGGATTGGTTAACCTTCATGTCACATGGCTTTGGACATGGCATCACAGTTGATGGGAACTGGCTGTTAATGGACTTGATGGTGCCAAGAAACATCCGGATGACATATGCTCATGTTACAGATGAATATTGTTTGCCTTCCAGCATTCACTACTTGCTATTGCTACAAATTAATTTAATGCTTTGGCAAGTCAATTTGGCCCTTGTCCCTTGGCAGACCCTCTCTGAAACAGAATGTTGTTTTTTTTCAGAATGCCCATTATCAAATTTTATGCTCCGCACTCATTTTACCTACTTTAGCCATAAAGATGGAGTGTTCATGGCATCATATACGGCAATATGAACTCAAATGTGTGCTGTTTCATAATGTCAGACTGAGTGGTGATCTTTAAACTCAATGTGGGTTTTATAGGAATAGGAGGGTGACACGTATTCTGCAGAAAAAGGGGCACGGTATAGTTTAATCTATCCTATTAAGTCCATAGCATGAGATTGCGGCTGTCAGATTATTTATTCGAGATGAGCTGCATTTCCTGATAGATTGAAACAGGATGATGGAGATCAGTGACAATACTGACTGGATAATCAGGCCCAAATCACAGCCATCTGCTCTCAATCTCCATCACCATGTACACGCACCACTATCAACCCCTCACATATAAATCCTTAAATCCCAACAATCTGTAGCACTCGGCTTAGGACCTCCATTAATCTACCTAGCAAACCAACATTACTGGACAGGAAGGTACAACATCTGCTGGACCTTTCGTCCATCTAGAAACACCCATTTTGGACCATTTATTTGATGTTATGTCACAGATTTATTACAGTTTTAGAGCATCCTAAATCAAGCAGAAATACATCCATGTATATGTGGTCTAATCTGCATACATGAAATACAATTTAAAACCCCAAATATATTAATCTGTTGTGTTATTTCTCAATTGAACTGAAGCAACATTGGTTGAGATATTGGGATTGCTGGATATAAATACCAAACATGGAGGCTCAATGATTGGCACAAGAGGTCTTCACAGAAAATGTGAGATTTATGAAAAGAGGTTATGTTTCTTTTTACTTTTTGGGGGGGTTTTTTTGTGAATGGTGTAATTCAAAGGCACATTGGCACAAGAGAAAGTGAATTTTACAATCTACCTTTTTTTTCAAAGTAACAACGTGGAGTACAGTCAACAAAATTGGTCTATACTGCACAAAAAGGTCTATTTCTTGTGGCTAAAGGGCAATTTCAGGGACCTGAAATACCAATTGGCTAGCTGTTGAGTTTGATAGGATATAGAATCCTGATAAATGAAATCTACCTTGACTTTCTTGATAAATCCACTTGGCTGCAAACCTCAAACCCGGTAGCCTTTATTGCTCAGATGTTTGTGCTTTGTGATTAGTGTGACCTCCACAGAGGTCAAGAACTGAGATTGTTCTGTTGAGCTCCAACATAAAAAAAATGTTTGTAGCAAACTACCAACTCAAAGTATCGCAAATGAATGTACAAAAATGAAGCAATTAATTTTTTACACTTATTCAGTATACCATACGTCCATCCATCCATCCATCCATCCATCCATCCATCCATCCATCCATCCATCCATCCATCCATCCATCCATCCATCCATCCATCCATCCATCCATCCATCCA
>NC_056503.1:23229481-23230756 GCF_014905685.2 Nematolebias whitei
CCATCCATCCATCCATCCATCCATCCATCCATCCATCCATCCATCCACCCATCCTTCCATCCATCCTCTTGTTCTGGTCTCAGGTCTCGGGGGCAGCAGCTTGAGTAGGGAGGTCCAGGTATCTCTTTCCACAGCCACCTCTTCCAGCTCTTCTCAAGGTTCAAGGTTCTTTATTGTCATTTGCATCACATGTGGTACATGAGGTGGAACAAAATTGTGTACACAGGTTCCCAGTTACACCCCAAAATAGCAAAAATATTAAGTATAAAAAGAAACAAGAAGGGACAGAGCAGACTGTACTTCTTGAGGAAGCTGAAGTCCTTCAACGTTTGCAGCAAGATGCTGCATATCTTCTATAAGTCTGTTGTAGAGAGTTCTATCTCTTCTGCCATCATCTGCTGGGGCAGCAGCACCAGAGCAAGTGATTAAAAAAAGATCAACAAGCTCATAAAGAAGGCTGGCTCAGTTCTGGGGACTCCTCTAAAACCTTTGGAGATGACTGTACCAAGAAGGATTCTTCATAAAATGAATAACATTATAGACAACCCTCAGCATCCTCTTCATCAGACTGTCATACAATAACAGAGTGTCTTCAGTCAGAGGCTTCTTTTTCTTCCTGCCCACAGCCATCAGCATCTATAACAACTCTTTAATGAAACCAGGATGATGAGTTACCAAAACATATAATTTCCCTCTGGGATTAATAAAGTATTTTTGAATTGAATTGAATTGAATAGACTTTTTCAAGAGATCCTTCCTGTCTATAGCCATCAGCATCTATAACACCTCTTAATGAAATGAGGATAACGAGTTACAACAACAAATAATTTCCCTTTGGGATTAATAAAGTATTTTTGAATTGAATTGAATTTGAATTGAATTGAATTGAAACAGTATACAAGGATCTAAGATATACGCTAAACACTAATAATGTAAAATAATACGTTATATTAAGTAAATATCTCATATTTGAACGACAATCATTAATAGTAATCATTAGATGTCTACAACTGGTTAACTCTTAGAGTCAACTTTATTCAAGATGGTTGCTGGAGATAGTCAAGCCTATCATATATCACCAATCAAAATGGCATTACAGTGATTTATAGTGATTTAATAATAAAGAACTTTTGTTCTCTGAGCATTCTGAATTGTGACATTTGTTACAAACATCAAACATCTGGTCCATCAGAGGACTCAGGTGGAAATGATACAGACTGTAACACCATATAAAGACACCACTGAGCTCTAGTCTTGTTTTACTTTGAAATAGCA
>NC_056503.1:23231156-23257608 GCF_014905685.2 Nematolebias whitei
TTCTGTGTGGAGCAGAGAGCTGCTATCTAGGACACCCAGAGGAGCAGATGGTGGGGGTTAAGTGCATTGCACATGGGCCCAGAGTGGGACGAATGAGGGTGGGGTTTTAAAACTTTGTGTTGACCTCTTCCAGTGATACAGTTAAATTTATTTTATTGGTGTTCATTTTAAATGCACATAGCTTATACCTGACAGCAGATGAGACACTTCTTGTTTTTGTTAAATTAAAGAACTTACCATCTTAATCAGAGAAACTCATCATGTTACCGCCCCTCCTTGAATTTGGACGCAGAAACCCAAAGAAGCTGGCAAACCCCCATAGTTTCCCTGCCAACAGCTGAAGGTTCAGACCACAGAATGCAGTCACGTTACAGCCAAGGTGTGCTTTCACCAGAATGTCTCAAATAAAACACATCACGTTTGTGTTCTTCGCTTTCTGCTAATGAGTTTATCTTTAGCTGTTTCAGTCCTCACAACACCTTTTTAAAGGCATAATAAGGACATAAAAACACATTTTTCTCATTATTTGTTTGATCATTCACCCGCAGTATAAATGCAAATAAGGAAAGTTGCACAAATGTCACTTTTATAACATGTCAGAAGTAAATTGCATCATAGCTGTCCAGTGTGATTTTATTTTAAGTGAAAATGTTCATATTTTCTTACATTTCTGTGACTCTAACCATTCGTCAATTGTGTCAGCACAGGGAGACACGCTTTAAAATCTCTACTATGATTACGCATAATAACTATATTATATACTTTTAACAGGATTGTTCCATTGTTTTAAATTATTTAACGTCTTTTTTTTTCATTCAGATTAAATACACCTTAGATGAAAACCCTGAATATTTAACAGTAGACTACTTTATATTAATTAAAGCACAATTTCCCACTTTAGTCATGGTAACAGTAGTTTTGATTGGTTTATATAAAATTGTTCATTTGTGTGTAAAAGTACATTTAGCAAAACCTTTTTCCTTAAATAGAAACAAACCTGAGCAGCTGACATCGGGTTTAACAGTTATTAAATTTGCCTTTATGCTTTGTTCAATGGACAATTTATTAAATGTTGTATCACCTATATTGCACGTTTGATTGGCTTTCATACATCTCATTATGTTTCAGTGTTTTTAGAAGTATCAGGATAAGCTCTTGGTTCAGCTCAGTAAACTGTCACTTGTACAAATGATACGAAACCAGAAAACCTCGACAAAGGTTTGTTGCTGCGTAAACATCAAATCTTCAGTGTGAGTTGGGAGTACTTAGCGTACGTTTCCATGGCGATAAGCGAAGCAGTTGAGGGGGATCAGGATGGAGGACTTACACTTGGAGCTCGGCACATCCAGTGTCTGTCACGTTATGCTAAACTGAGTCTGCTTTCATTCATCGTAAGCTGCGTGAAATAAACGGACGCACAAGCTCCCACTTGTTGGATGGTCCTCCAGGACGAAACACGCTGAAAGCAGAAATGTGTATTATTATTTTTACATGTGGATGTAAAGAAGTTCCAGCCTCAGCTAAGGTATGAACATCGTAGCACCGTGCAGGCTGACTCAAGCCAACAAATAAAACCCCGGTTCATGTTTTGTGAAAACATTGCATTTACTGAATTAAGGTGTGGTGATAACAACGATCATCCACACATTCATGGACTCAGACTGGGACAAAGAATCCTTCTTCAACTTAAGCATTATGTCTTTTTTAATGTGGAAGTGTGGAATTTGAACTGCCACTAACAACTAATTTAATTTTGATGAATCCATCAACTAATAACTTTTTAATCAATGAATATTAACAAATTAGTATCTTCAAAACATAAAAAAAACTATTTTATTTTATTCCATTTCATTTTTTTACAGTCAACTTGACATTTACATTAAACCACAAAATACAAAGTAGACAACAACTTGCTAAATACAGTGCAGATAAATAAAATGTTCATATTATTGATGCATGTAGACGTCATGGGTGTGAGTATTCAGCATGTTCATGGTGGAGTGGCTGGACTGGACTCTGAGCTTTCCAAGTTGATCTGAAGGAAAACAGCCGTGGCTTCACCTCTAAGCTGAAAATAATTTCATAATTCAGAAAGTTGTGAAGAATTATGGGTAACAACTCCGAGAACCCCTTTTCAGAAATAAAGTCACATGACTTTACCATCAGAAGGAGGAAAGAAATAAAAACACAATTAAAATGTTATAATGAAAATAATATTGCCAAATGCTCTCATCATCTTTAGGCTACACGTTAAATATTAAACTTGTAAAATACATTAAATGAATCCTACAATGTTCAGTCAGGTCATCTGGACGGTTTGTTTTTTTGGCTGCGATGTTTCGTCCTTCGTCCAAAGAACCTATTCAATCTGATTGAAGAAGTCCCGTGGATGAAGAATGAAACGTCACAGAAAAAAAGAAAAAAAAATGAAACCGTCCAGATGATCTGACTGAACATTGTAGGGCTCATTTAATGTATTTTACAAGTTTGATATTTGATATATTGTCATATGTATGAATCTGTTTAAAAGAAAATCAATTAATAAAGCAAATGTGCTTTAAACAAGCACGGGTGTTAAATATAGTTTTCAGGTTTGTTAAGCTCTGTTCCCACGCATAAGCAAAACATTTTTTTTCCTGCATTTTATTTAAAATAGTATTGTTTAAAACAACAGAAGGTAGGACAACTTTAACCATAAGAGGTTAAGGAACAGAGCTGGAGGAGAATCAGATCTCAGCAGCTGAACAAAACAACACAGCGTTAATCAATCCTGGGCTCAGATTCTGGTGATAAAGTTTCCTCAAACTTTTTCCTCACTGGACTGAACCAGCTTAAATAAGCTGTTGGTGGTTTTGTCAGCTTTGAACACTCCTATACTTTAGATCCACTGAGCTTTGAAAACTTTTATAACCTCTCTACACTAGAAACGGAATAAAAGGCTCTTTAAAATGACCTTTAGTTATGAACGATCCAGTGTGCATTGTTCGCCTGTTCTCCTCCGTCTCAGTGGAAAAACGAAAAAGGAACTCATGTTTCTGCACCGGAAAAGGAAAACACAAAGAAATCTTTAGGACAAAAATATTTGTCTCCTTCGTGAACATCACACTCCACATTGCTGCAGCTGCAGTTACTGTTTGTTTCAACTGTAGGTCAGACAAGCCGACAGGATCTCAAACGATGCATGCAGGACATGTTAGTGGTGTGGAGGAAATATGGTTCCACTGAAACATTCAAAGTTACTAAAAACATATTAATAACATACAAATGTGACTCGGTACCACTTTACAATAAGGCTCCTCTTATAAATGGCTAATAAACAGTTTATAGATATGCTATTAATTCCTATACTGCTTATTATGCATTAATTAAGGATGACAGAGACAAAACTGAGCAGTTTCTTGCCAAATAGTGAGCCATATCTGTTCACCTATATATTTCATCTAGCGTTGTTATATTAAACATTTCAGACTAAGTTACTACCTTGTAAGCACAATAAACATTTGTAAACTAATTTATTTAGCATATAATATTGTACTTTATCACTGCTTTATAAGTATCGACAACTAATATTGCATCCTAAAAAATAAAAAAAAGGTTTACAAATGCACATTGCACTTACAAGGTAGTAACTTAGTCCGAAATGTTTAATATAACAACTATAGATGAAATATATAGGTGAACAGATTTGGGTCACTATTTGGCAAGAAACTGCTCAGTTTTTGTCTGTCACCCTTAATTAATGTATAATAAACAATTATTAATTATTTATAAAGTGTTTATAGAATAATTAATAACGTATATATAAACTATTTATTAGCTATTTATAAGGGGAGTCTAAAAATATTGATGTAAACGAGTCATAATAATTTAATATGCTTATTGTGGCTAGATGGAAAACATTAAGTAGAATGCAAACTAATTGACTGACTGACTGACTACCAGTAACTAATTAACTGACTAACTAATTGACTAACTAACTGCAGGTAACTAACTAACTAAATAAATAAATGAATGTTTTTTCTTCTTTCAGCTGCTCCCTTCTTCAGGGGTCGCCACAGTAACTTAACTCACATGAAGACTTGACAATTATTTTTACACCAGATGTCCTTCCTGACCCAACCACAGACCACCGAACTACCACAGCCCTCTGTGTGGAGCAGGGAGCTGACATCTAGGGTGCCCAGGAGAGCAGACAGTGGGGGTTAGGGGTCTTGCTCAAGGGCCCAGAGCGGGGCAAACGAGGGTGGAGGCAGGTGTGGGTGTTTTACCTTTTCTACCAACATTTTGATGTTGACGGTTCGGGGAATCGATTCGGCGACTTCCGATCACAGGCCCACCTTCTCTAACCTCTGTGCCACCACTCCCCTATAAACCTAACTAACTAACTAACTAACTAACTAACTAACTAACTAACTAACTAACTAACTAACTAACTAACTAACTAACTAACTAACTAACTAACTAACTAACTAACTAACTAAACACATAAATAAATAAATAAATAAATAAATAAATAAATAAATAAATAAATAAATAAATAAATAAATAAATAAATAAATAAATAAAAGTTATATTCCGTGCCTACATGATGCTGGGCAGCTGCTACAAGGTGTTCATGGAGGTGTAATTAAACTGGACTCTTTGGTCTCTGGGTTGAACTAAATAAAAGCAACAGTGTCTTAATTTTTCAGTTCCACATGATATTCTGCTTGTCATGGATTTCCAGGGACCATTTAATCCAGCACCAAATATTTATCTACGATGTGCCCCAGTACCAACACAAAACAAGCAACTGACTGCACTGTACGTACGTCTGGAGAAACTTTGATTTTTTTCAATTATTATTATTGTTTCTAGTTTAATTACTGCAGAAAAATCAACATGCATTGTGGAGGTTTTAAAGATTTCTACAGGGAATAAAGCCCATGTTCCTTTGCAGACAGCCATCTTGACACTGCTTTTAAAGAACAGCGGTGAACAAAAAGCTTGTTGAGAAGCGATGTGACACTGCTTCACCCTCCTATTGTGTCAAGGCAAGGATGAAGTGAATACAACAAAAACGTTTTGACAACTTTAGCTTTTTGTAATTAAAACAGCTCAGACCTGAGATGAAAATAATTGTAATCTAGCAGACAGACGTGACTTTTAAAGGGATTGTTTGAAAGCAATTTATTTCTGTTAAGAATTCTTTGCTGCTTTGTGTATTTACCTGAGGGTCCAAAACATTTGGCAAAGTAATAAAAGGTAAAATAAATATGTAAATTGCTCATGTCTGATTCTTAAAGTATAAAAACAGATAAAGGTGTGTTTTGAGTGATAACAGTTATGGTTTTAGACATGGACAGGATGGAACATGTTAAAAGTCTTCCAATTATAAAATCATAACTGCCATACATTGTTACATGTTTACATAGTCAGAAATATGCAGTTTTTCTGTACAATATTTCAGTGCAACAGTGTGAAACATGTTATATGAGTATAATTATTGTTGACACAACAAGAAAACCCAGTAACTTACGAGGAGGACTGAACGTCAAATAAATCCAACATCCTTGACTTTCTTCTTCACCAGTGGCAATTTTAGCCTTATTTTGAGGGTGCTCACACCCCTAAATTTTAACTCAGCGTCCCTGAAAATTTTATAATCCATCATTACAATTTTGTAAGAAAAGTCTCTTCTCAAATCTTAGATTCATCAAAATATTGAATACATTTTGAATAAATGATGACAGTTTTAAATTGGCCATTAAAAGCTATGATTTATATATTTTTTTTGCACGAGTCAGATCCTCAATGTCACTTGTCAATCAGTCCAGTAGGCTCGTCAGCAACTAACCAATCAGTGATCACAATTTGTCCCAAAGGTAAACGCCCGTTATCTAGAGGAGCTCCACCCTCTTTTCCTCTGACAACATTGTTGGGGTTTTGCTTTATGCATGCTTTGCGGTCAGAGGGATTTTGTGAAAAATCATCAGAAAAATTATTAAACTGTGTTAGTGGGGAACGTGCAATTCAGACACGTGTTACGCTAAGCATTTTGGGTGGAATACAGTTTATTCCCTTTCGCAAACTAAACAAAGTTTGGAAAAATGTAAAAGATGGATAAAGGCTGGCGGGCGACTTCAAGAGCAGATGAATACAACAGTTATAAACAGGAAGTACCACAGGTTCATCTGTATGAAAGTAACTTGCAAGTAAAGTGTCTATGTTCTGGGGGAGGACCCTCAGACCCCCTTACCAATATGATCCCCCCAACATTACACATGTTTCTGACACCATTGGCCATTGTGTTGTTCAAGTCAATAGCTATTGTAGGCACTGGGGTCTAAGAACCCTTAAAGGTCAGATTCTAGAATTGCACCGTCCTTCACCTTCTCGTGCCGGGGTCACTGTTTATGTTTTCCAGTCTTTTCCAGCATAACCAATACATCAGGTAGACCTGTTCAAGCTGCTTGAAATATCAAAGAACAGTTATAGATTCATCAGTAATAACAACAGATTATTTTTGACCTGTGTTTGCAATAACAATGTGAATAACTTGACATTAAAATAAACAATGGGAATAAATGCTCATGTTTTCTGTTCATGTGCAACATGAGATTTAACCTGGTTCTAAAGTGAAGGTGAACATTTGGAGTGGTGGAACACCAACAAATGTTCTCCAGTAAAGATTATCTACAGTCAGCCAAGAGCTATTCATTGACGTGACTTTATCATTACCAGGCACAGGGTGTGGATCCAAACAGCCAAATGGAAAAGCTGGAAAAATAATGACACTTGACAGATACTGAATGGAGATAGTATGCTTATCTTTTTATTATGTGGAAGAGACGGCATTTTCACTGGCCAGGATGTTTGTGGAGTGTGTGTGTTCATGTGTGTGTTAGTGAGGGGCGAAGAAGGGGTAGTTAAAGGCAGGAATAAAATAAACTGAACACTTTGTCACATTCAAAGCAGTGGTTTGTAATAATCAGTAAAATTATGTTCTCTGAACAACTCTCTTCAAAGGTATTAGAGTTAAAATATATGTTTAAATAAATATGTTTTAAAATTTTAGCTTCAGAACAAGATTGGAATAAATATGAGTGATAATATGAGTGTGAACTAGAGCTGTCATTTCTAACCTGGGCCCAAATCCAGGCCAGGTCGGGCTATAATAATGTGCTTAATGTGTGGGCAGGTCCGGTCTTGGGCTTTGATGCAGTTTTGCGAATCATAGAGCTCAAAGAAAACTAAATAAGAATGCACAATATAAAATTGTGTTAATCTACTTGTAGAGGAGGAGGTAGGTCTGACCGGCTGGTTGAAAGAGGTAAAAAAAAAAAAAAAAACTCCACTTAAGCTCAGATGGATTAGCTGATCACCGGCCGCACATGTATCAGCACCTGCTGTCCTCTGGG
This sequence comes from Nematolebias whitei, assembly GCF_014905685.2. Taxonomy (NCBI): domain Eukaryota; kingdom Metazoa; phylum Chordata; class Actinopteri; order Cyprinodontiformes; family Rivulidae; genus Nematolebias; species Nematolebias whitei. The sequence continues at coordinate 23,238,557 of NC_056503.1, forward strand.
GTGAAGGAAGTAGCAGCATCTACAAAAACCGATGTGATCAGCAAGTTCAATTAAAATACCCTGTTCTATATTTTTCCGAATAATTTTGCTCTAAAAATATTTTTGTTCATCTGCATAATAGCATATCTTTAGAGTTGATTTTTTTTAGGCTATTTTGATGTTAATATCTAGGGATGCACGAGATTAGTGGCATGGTATCGGTATTGGCCAATATTGGCGTTAAATTTCAATATCGGATATCAGCCATTCTATTAAAATAACTCACCAATATAAAATACACTGTTTTTACCTGCAGTGGCAGCACAACGTGATGACGTTACAGCAGCAGTGCAATGTGATGATGTCACATGCATCTACCCAATCTCACGGCAAAGAGGAAAATTCAAAATGTCGACGGTGTGGAAGTTTAATTTTTTCTTGGTGAGGGTCTCGGATTATGAAGATTTATGGACTATGTTGAGCCTCGCTAAATCGTCCGCAGTCTGAAATATTTTTCCGACGTAACGTTACCCAAGTTACAAGCTGTCATTTCCAACGTCATTGAGAAGCTAATAGCTGATAGTATGACTTGTTGGGTGAGTTTTACCACAGACATTTGGACGTCGTGTTAGCCCCGTTAGCATGAATAAGTCTTACAGCACAATGGATAGACAAAAACTTTGAACTTAAAAATGCTGTCCTTCATGCACAGGAGTGCAGATGATCCCACACTGCAGCTAGAAACCCAGAACAAGCCTCCACAGGTGAGACAGCATTGTAGGTGACTAATGCTGATAAATAACATTTAACACATTCATTTAATATAAGTCAAAGTGTTATGCATATCATATGGCTGTTACTGAATATATGTCACCAGCTCTTACAGCTATTGCACAATTTTTGTAGGAAATAATCCTAAATAAGAGGGCTATGTTCTGACAATGGAACGTATATAAAATATCAGTATCGGCATTGGTTATCGGCCATATAAGTTTTAACATATTGGCATATCGGATATTGGCCAAAGATCCAATTTTGTGCATCCCTATTAATATCTATTTGGTTAAACAAGAAATATTATATCTTCCTTTCTTTGAAATACATTTTAAACTATCATGTCAAACTGATTTACTTACAAAGGCAGTAAAAGCTTAATAAAATTATTATTATTATTTTATTTGGGGGGGGGGGTGTTTGGGCCTGTAATTACAGTTAATCCGTTGGTTTTGGGTCAGGCTTGGCAAAAATGTTACGGGTTCGGGCTGGGCTGGATTTTTTTAGGCCCAAATGCAACTCTAGTGTGAACACACCAGAATCACTTCAAGAGGTAGAAAGTTCCTATGGTTCAGGAGAAAAAAATAAGAATATTCACATTTAAACAATGCATTTTTGAAAAGACATGTTCTAGTTGGTTATGGAATATTTCTTTCTTCATAAAGTCTTACATTGAGACTGATTTATTTAGATTTTTTTCCCTCTGAACTGACAAGTAGGGCTTTAACAGACTACTCGAGTAATATCTACACATCTATTCCTAGGACATCTATCGAGTTTTTTTTTTTTTTCACATTGAGTATTCGTGGTGACATCATTACGTCATCATTATGTCATTACGTCACGTGATCCGCACCGGGCGTGGGTTACAAAATGGATTCCTCTAAGCAGACGGATGGTGCGGAGCAGGCCCAGTCTTGGCAAACAGGTAGAAATGCATCAATAGTATGGAAATATTTCACTAAAGATAAATCTTCCAGTTCAACTAACGTTAGGAAACAGAAAACAAATCAACTTCCTGACTGTTTGGAGCTCGTTGTGAACCGGAGTTACACCATATTTTGTGACCACCATATATTGTGACCATAGGGGGCGGTATTGCATGCACATGCAGGTCACAGAATATGGTGTAACACCGGGTTCAATCGACCGAACCTGAACCAGCTTCCTTCTTACCTTGTTTCCCAAACAAAAAGCAAAAAATATTCATCTCTAAACCTATAAAAAATCTATAAACATATCAATCTCTAAAACTAAACCTAATGCTCAACACTGCGGGCGGTGGTGCGAGGTGATCGACCGCCCCATTGTTTTTAGTTTCGTTTTTTACACGCTGCATGTTTCTTTCAGTTTTGCAGATTAATAATAATAAATAATGGTTTAGTTTTTCCTGTGACTTATTTGCTGTATGATACATGGTAGGAGCATAATATACTTTGTATGTTCCCAATGTTTTGTTGGTCTTTTTTTGTAAATAATGACCTTTTTCGCGGTTTTATTTATTTACTGTTTTTTGTATCTTTAGATCCTATGATGTCATCAAATACTCAAATTCTATTATGCTAATGTCAAGTTTAAAAATTATGTAGTCGTTCAACCACACTGACAAGCAGCACGGGTGACAGCAGTGACGTGAGCCTCCCTGATGGCATGCATACTGCCAGGTGGGTGGTTCCAGCCCCCGATTGCTAATTACAATCAGTTACGATTCAATTACACAAGGTCAGTAACTAAATCAGTGTTTGACAGGCTGTGTCAGGCAGGTTCCTGAATGAGAGGCAGCATGCACAGACCGCCTATTGCAATATTTTCTCATCAGCAGAAACAACTCATAGGTGTCATAAAACAGTAACCTGGGATAAATGGGGTTTTCTCTCACTCAGCTTCACCTCGTGAGGCATGGTACTTTGTCATGAAGAAGAAGAGAAGGAATGTTTTTGTCACCGATCTGAGACTTGAGTAAGCAGCGCAGAAGATTGCATTACCACCCCTTTGGCTGTTTACATAACCTCAGAGATAAGAGAAATAATTTAGTAAATAAGGAAGAAGCTCTAAGCTCAGCACCTCTTTGTGATTGAGGATCTGTGTCTGTGTTTGATACACTCAGCTACTAAACTGGTCTTAATTAACTGGGTGATTTTTTTTTTTTTTTTTTCAGATTGTCCCTCTGATTAGAACGTATGCCCCAAGCACAAAAGTGTGTATTTATGTGTGTATGTTTACCAGTTTGAAGGTCACACTGAAGAATAGCCTGATTAGACCTGCAGGAGATGAAACGTAACATATCTTTTCCTCTGATGCTGTCAGTTCAGCTCGCCGAACATCACGATAAAACCTGCTCGTTTTGATTCAATAAACAGTTTACTGTGGTGAGCTCCTTTGACTTGGATATTGCTGATAATGCACTAAAATTGTTCATAAATCTTCCATCCATGTATGAGATGTGGACGTTTAAATGCATGGCAGAACTTACGACTAAATGTTCCTACAGAGAACGGTTTTCTGTTTTTTAGTGCCTGTAATTTGTTATGTGGTTTCCAGCACCACCGCACCTGAAGCTTATTGGTTATCTGATTGAAAGCTGCACAGATGAGAGGTAGGCTTTCTTCATCTGGGCTGAAACATATTTCCTTAGCTTGATTGCTTTTCTACAGTTTTGATGAAAAGTTTGCATACATTCTGTATGAGCATGAACATTTATTTTTGAGCTTCAAATGTTCTTTAGCCAATATTTTTTTCCAAGATGGAATGATTCTACAACCTCTGTTGTTTACATAAAACACAAATTGTGTACACAAGTTTAAATGTATAGTTGATTTTCTCTCATCGACACAGGTTCCAGAACATTGAGCTATTTGACCACAATGATTATATTAAAATTTATCATGTTTGTTTGGCAAAGTTAAAATGAGGCTTGATCAAATCTAAGGACACTGTACCAACAATCAAGTATGGTGGTGGGGGTGTCATGCTTTGGGTGTTCTCTGCTGCCAGTGGTTTTACACACAGAAGATGAAATGATGAAGAAGAAATTCTTCAACTTCAACAGCTAGATGGTTGAAACCTGGACACGTGGACGTTCTAACAAGACGGGGACCCAAAACAGATAAGGATCCTAAACCGATCAGGACTCCAAACAGATCTGGATCCCAAACTGTTCAAACCAACTACTGGAAGATTAAAGCAATAATACTCTACTGTAACATTAAGTTCCTGGAATGGCCTTCACAAAGTCCCAGCTCCAACCCTATTGAACATATGCATCTATGTCTTAAGTAGGAAATAAATACACAAGTTTTGATTAAATCTACCAATTTCCAATATTTAGATAGAATCGTGTTGATGGATACAGCAATTGGGGGTGGGGGTGGGGGGGTGCAGGGTCATTAAACCACACATTAGTTGGAGTGTATGCATGCATTTGGGGCCTATCTGTAGAAATATGACCCTGTGTGAAATTAGAGATAATCTACAATAAACTATAATTAGTAAATATGTATATCATCTGCAGTATTTGTAATACATTAATGTTCTACCTGTTGTTGCAAAGCTTTTCATTGTTTTAAATTACCCTAAATAGCAAAATGACACCACACTTACCATTTTCCACATCCGTATATCCAGTTTCTGTTGAGTTTCAAGTCAGTGTAATAACACAACACCAAAAATCAAAGCTCACCTCACTTTTCCTTGCTGGACAGATTAATCTGAGGCACTCAGCATGAAATTAAGAATTGATTATTGCGAGGCGACCCCGCTTGGTTAACTCGATTCAGTGGCATTCAGTCATATGGAGTGACACGTCATCCTGTCCTCGGGGCCCTGACATTAATTCTCTTAAATCTCTACAGGTGACCTCACTGTTTAAAGATTTACACTTGTGAGACTTTGCCCCCAGTGTCCTTGCCAATAAGAGCCTTGGAGCTTGCCAGCAACAGCCAAAGAGCTCTTATTGCTTTAATAGATGAAGAGCGGCAGAACCAGCTGAGCAGCCTCCCATACATCTTTACAATTACAGCTGCGCTTCCTGTCACCGACGTTTTCTTTCCCCTATCAGTTTTGTTAAATATTTGCTCAAGGCATGGGTAATAGGAGGAGAATAAACAACTTATAGTCTGATGCACTGCATTGTGGTGGCAGACAGCTACGCAGTGACAGGTATGACAGCGACGTTCTAACAAATACATTTTTCAGGACAAACCCATTGTATCTTTGATGAGTTGTGGCTCGCTATTTTGGCTCAGGCACAGAAAATCTTTCTAAAGCAGATGGTTCTGTTTTGACGAATGACTTCAATGAATGCAACGTTCTTTTTCATGGTTCCCCAATGCTAAACAGCTAAACTTTGCCTAACAAATGAACATCAAGCAAATGCCAGGATTTGTCTGCAATGGGACGTCTCTGAAACAACAACAAAAATGTGCAAAGAAAAGGAACACAAAGAAAAGACTGTACTGAGTGATGACTATCTGTCTCTTTCATCTTATATGTATGACCATATCAAATCTATGAGCCCCTTTATTTGAATTTTCCATATTTTGTGGTCTGAATGGGAGCTAAAAATGTAGCCAGGAGCCCTGAACAGTTAAGATAGCATACATTCAGGATCTCACAGTCACTACTATTCTATGGGGAACTCTATACTCCTTTATTACATACTTTTCATCAACCTTTTAATACCCATGCAACCAGCATGATTAGGTGAGGCGGAGGAAAATATGAGTCCACTTAGTGTCTACACTTGTCATTGGGTAAGCTCTCCTCTATTAAGTCCAAGTCAGGGCGGCAGGGCATTCTAAGCAAAAACGTTCATCGTTATTTTAAATAACTAATATTTTGTTTTCCATCTTTCTCATTGGTCAGTTGAGCAACATGGAAAGTATGCATGTCAGAGGCAGAGTCAGAGATTCTTTATTGTCATTCGCACCTCATGTGGTACATGTGGTGGAGCGAAATTATGTAAACAGGGTCCCAGTTACATCCCACAATAAAATATAAAAGAAAAACAATGATAGCATCCAAAATATTAACTAAGAAAAACATCAACTAAATATACACTAATATGTATTATGGTAGTATGGTAGCATGTATTATGGTAGTAAAGCTGAATTCACCTCTGACCACAGTTTCCACTTTATAACCCTTTCACAATAAAGTACGATGGCAAAAACACATATTTAGAGTTGTTTTCTTTTTAGGACAGGGAGGGCAATAGTTGTGTTGTAAAAAAGCATCCTAATTGGAAAAACATAATTATTAAACAACTTGGCAGTATAGACTGCTTGTAATGACATCACTTCTACTCATTGATTGAGGCCATGTTAATAGGAGCCTTCAAAATTACAGCTCTTACAATCTGATCTCGTATTGAAGAGCCTGGCTCAGTGGATTGACACTATGCTGCTGGGGGATCGATCCTAATGGATTCAAAATGTTTCGAAGAAGCTTTGCTGAGTTTCTTACTTGCAGTGTTTGTACATGTCATCAATTAATATCCAGGGTCTCAAGTTTGTAGAACTTTAACTTGGTGCCAAAAGGCTGAAATGTTTGTGGAAAAAGTGGACTAGCTGGTGTCCTTGTTCCTCTGATGCCATTTCCACATCCAGTATGACCCTAATTATAACTTACCTTAAGGAAATATGTCCTGTAAATGTTGTTAATAAATTTCTATTGTTTGAAAAGGCAAGGTATAGTATATGAGTGTATAAGAACTAGAAACAGGGAGTAAAAGAAAGAAAAGTAGTTCATGGAAAATATTTTACTAGGTGGCCAGAGTTTTCCATTTTTTTTTCGTTTGTGTTTCTAAAGCAAAAAGTCAGATGGGATGGATTAAAACTGACCAGGTCCAGAGTACACCAGTCAATATCCAGCAAAGATCTGAAGAAATGTGAATTTTAGCACTTTAGGGTGTTTTTGTAACTTAAAGAACTGCTTGCAGGGTCCAAGAAGGATTCAGTCCTCAGTAGTGTGGAGTCTCCCAGTAGACTCCCATATAATCAATATCTGCTCCAAGTGTGTAGCCACATGCTTTGTCTGCTACAATTACATGCTGAAAAGCTCTGGCAATACAATTTTTTATGGCTAGTCTTCACCTGATCCTTACTCTGAACAGTCTTGAGTTTGTTTCTTCTGCCTGTCTTTCTACTTTTGACTCCACAAGCTCAGACTGCAGCTCGACTGTGGTCAGCTGACCACCCGGTTCTCTCCGCTCCCTCATACAAGTCCACCCAATTCACTGGCCTGGTATTTGTCAGCTCAAGGGCTGTTAGGGTGCTCTGTCTGTCATTTAGCACAACTGCACCAAATACTAATTTGCCATTTTATTTTGAGGCTTGATTGACGGGCCGACAGTCTTGACATTCTTGCAGGCATGGTGGAGCCTGTTATTATGCATACATTAACATTCTGATAAACGCACGGTCAACTATTCAGGAAATAATTACATGCCATCACTCCACTGTGTGGAAAAAACTTTGCTGCATCGTTGTGTGTGTTCGTGTGCTTACATGCATGCATGCATGCGTACATGTTCATTTGCATGTTTCATCTCATAAATATTATCCCTGTTCCTCTCGTTCCTCCCAGCCCATTAATAACTTCAACATCAGCACCTCTCATTTGAAAAGTGCTCTGCCAGAGATTGCCATGTCTTAGAACCCACGCAGCAGCTCTAATATTCTTTTCCTTCATTGTAAAAATACTTTGCAGTCAAATTTTGAGATTTTACCTGTGCACTTCCCTACCCCCTTGTGTCACACAGTCTTTGTAACTTGAGCTGAGCTGTGGGGAAACAGCAATCGTGCTTGTCTCTGACATTTCTGCCTCCAACAGCTTGGTTAAAAAGGAAATATATGTGTGTTGACATTTATTAATAGATTATGTTTGGTCTAGCTGTGGTAGGCCTGTGAATTTAAATAGGTTTATAAATTCAGCTAATGATGTGGCTGTGGGAAGTTTTCTTAATGACAGTTTAAAGTTATATTTGGAAACTCACGTCATGACAATACACACAATCAATGCTTAATAAATCTCTTGGTCCAAAATGTTTAGGCTCAGACATCTTTCCCCAACAATTACTAATTAAAAATTATCCTGAAATCAAAGCTGACAGATGACACTCAAAGTCCCCCTGCCCAACCAGAGGGGAACCAGTGGGCTAATTATTGGTTGGCAAGCAACATATTGTTTAACTACCTTCCTGAAGGCTCTGCATCATCACTTGGATCATGTGTTGTTCACAGCACAACAACACAAAGTATCAATCTGACAGCCTGGGTCTCCTGCTACCTCAGAAGTGATTAATGGGTCATGGCAGTGAATGACTGACAACCTGTCAGTGCCCAGTCTGTGCCCAGTGTAAAATTATGGACTCGACCTCTATATGTCAGCATATTCAATTCAGTTTGTTTATGCAGGGCCAATTCACAACAAAATGCATCTCTGGGCACTCAGCAAAGGATTAAAAAAATAAACTAATCCAAATCATAAATCTAATTCAGATCCTGATTTTAAATCGCTTCAATTTTATTTTATTATAATGTTATATTATACAATGTAATACGAAATGCCAATCAGGAATAATCTCAATCTACGGAAGATAGCAGATTATATTGAACCGTTATTTTGTCATAGTTCACACCCCCCATAAAGGACACTGGTAAGAGTGGAAAGAAACAATTACATTTAAACAGGACAAAAAACAGGAGCTGGTTCTACTCACACTCAGGCTTGCTGTTGTTGTTCTCTAAACTAGTAATTTCAATTCAACCTTGAAAACGAGTTCTCGTGGCTCATTGAGACTACCTGTATAAATAAAGAGTAAATTAATTTATACAGGTTGTTAGTCTTATTGAGCCTCATCATTTACAGGAGAGACCTATTTTTAATCAATTTAATCAAATGTTTACAGATGTTTACCAACCTGTTAAAATACACCAAAATGCAAGAAATGGCATACATTTTCTGGAGGAGGACCCACGACACCCCCCCACCCCACCCCACCCCACCCCTGCCACCGGACCACCAACCACCTGCTAGTTATGTTCCGGCATCATTTGGTTTACAAATTAAACTGAGCAGAATTAAAGGATATCTCAGGAAACCACAACCGTGACTACAGGCTTATCAAGAAGGAAAGTCTTCAGTCTGGTCTTAAAGTAGACAGCGTGTCAGCCTCACAGACAGAAACTGGAAGTTGGGTCCACAAGAGAGGAGTCAGAGAACTGAAAACCACACATCCATTCTACTTTTAGAAACTCTAGGAACCACAAGGAAGCCTGCAATGTGAGAGTGAATTGCTCAGTTAGGAAAATGTGGAACAAAAATATATATTTTTTGTAAGATTGTTTTTTGTTCTTCAGAGCTTTGTGTGTTAGAGGTATGATTTTAAACTCTGTTTTGATTTTTACAGAGAATGAAAGAAGTTATAAATGGAGGAAAAAAAATATATTAACATCTACAGCACCTCAAGTCTATATGTGCAACAAATGTAAATATTAACAAAAGAGCAGTAAATGCAAATTTGATATTAGGTGTTAGATTGTTCTACAGCATGCTAAGCTAATCAGTGATAGCTCTAGACATCTTGATGCACTTGTATTTGGGCCATGCAGATGTTGGGCTGACCCTCAGATAAATATAAGATAGCCAGGCTGAATTTGAGATTAGCCAATAATTGATACATTTCTGTACAACATGACATGCCATTTTATTTAATGATGTTTCTTTGAGTACCCCCTAGGGAGAAAAAGCCACTTTAGTAGAAGCACAAAGCTTGGGGAGTGGTATGTCAATCTGATAAGTGAGACGCAGTCGTTCTGGGAACCTTTGTTGGTTAATAGCTGTCTACTAAGCTTAGTGTTTGAAACAGTTTAACTCATGAGCTTCTTCCATCCAACAAGGCTCTCATCAGTAAATCAAACACCATCTCCCCTTTGTACACTGCAAAGAGTTCAAACGCTCATGGGAGAAATGGAGCTTACGTGTGAGAATGTCTAATGCCTGTGTGCCAATGCAGGTTGCCCAGATCTCTAGGAGCTGCCTGGAGCAGAAGGCAGCAGAAAAGGTGGAAGCGATGTGACGTGATGGTCAGTCGTTTTAACACACAGTCTGTGTGAGAGCGAGGAGTTTCAATTATTCAGCCTGTTTATTTCCCCTCCTGATGTGTACATCCGTCTTCTTCCATTTCCTGCATGTTTACAACCGTGTCTGGCCTGCTTGTGTAAGAATGAGGCTGTCACCATCACCACCTTTACACTTCATTGCCTTTTGGGGAGGAACGGATAAAAAAGACCTAAGGAGGAGAGTTGTTGTTACAGGCTAACAGCAGCTGAGGGGCCGAAAAACAATATTTTTCTTTTTTACCGTCATCACCCGCCACAGAAGACACATACAGTAGGCAATAATGTTTTTGCCTGTAACTGTGTGTGTCTATCTTTTAGCAAAATATCTCATAAACCAATGGACATATTTTAATGAAACCTTCAGGAAATAATCTGCGAGTCCATCCAATTAAAGATGGCTGCCACAACTAATAGAGATTAGCCACCACATAACTGGCTGCCTGTAACTCAGTCAACTTTACAGATATTGAGTTAAACTTGGACATGATAGTCCTTAAGAGGCACATTTAAAACATACCTTGAGCATGACTCATAGATAAGATTAGAAAGTGCCTCAAATTATTTCTAAGCTTTGAACAAAACAGCCACAGATATGTAATTTATCAACCAGGGATGATCTAATTTTGGGCATGAAATGTTGCGGATGATATGCATTTCTTCAAGGAAACCTTGAGCTATTTTAATTTCTAACAACAAAGTCCTCCATAAGTCAGAGTCAGAGTTTCTTTATTATCGTTTGCACCACATGTGGTGAAACAAAATTATGTACACAGGGCCCCAGTCACATCCAACAATACGATGTAAAAGAAAAACAGTAATAATATCTAAGATATGAACTAAGAAAAACTTGAGCTACAAATATGCTAAGCACTAATAGCATAAAAACAATATGCTGAACAGCAGCAAGAGCATGAGTCTGTGTGAGATGAGCACACATGCACACAGCAACATGAAACAGATCAGCAGCAACATGAAACAAATCAGCAGCAACATGAAACAGATCAGCAGCGACATGATGTGTTTTTCACAGTAATTGTCCTGGTTAGAGACACGTGAGTCTAACAGCCTCAAGGTAGAAGCTGCTCCTCAGTCTAGTGGTTCTACACTTAATGCTCCTCAACCTCCTTCCTGAGGGGAGCGGGGCAAAAAGTGTGTGTGCTGGGTGAGTAGGGTCATTCATGATGCAGATAGCTCTCTTCCTGCATCTAGAGGTGTAAAGTATGTGATGGTGGAGAGGCTGACTCCAACAGTCTTCTATGCAGACTTCACAATGAATATAAACTGAAGCCCTGAGCTGACAGACTCTTGTAGAATAAGGCAGGGCCTGCTTTTTGATAACAGCTTTGACAGACACTGTGCGCACACAGATAAAAAAAAAAAAATCTTGTAATGGACAACAATCTAATATTTGAGCTTTAAATACATTTATCTTTGGAGGTAAATATTTTTTATTCTTTTTTGCTCTCAGTGTTAAATGTTATATTTAATTGCAAAATGAAATCACATGGCAGCAGATATTTTGGATATAGCCATAAAACACAAAGTAATTTCTGAAGCAAAGTCACTGCTCAGCACTTCAAATACACCCTATTAGAAAGATCACTTTCAGTCATTTCTTATTAATTAACATGCACGACTTTGCACTAGACTGGCAGACTGAACATTTCAAGGATTCACAGCAAACTGAGTCATTTTCCAATTTGATGTTAATTAAATTCAATGTTTGCATATAAATGACTCTTTTTAAAGGCGGTAGCTCTGCAGAGAAAGTTAGGCGGACAGTGACCATGTACTTAACACCCAGGCTTTAAACCACAGGACTGTATTGCAACACCTCACTATAAATCTTTAGTTCATTAAACCGTTGTTGTTGTTTTTATTAAGAAATAAAGATACATTTTAAATCTTAGCATTTCCTAAAGGGGTAGGGTTGCAACCTTTACTCCAGGGTGTTACACTCAGGTCTTACAATGCAAAGGAACATAGTAACAGTCGTTCTGGTCAAACCGTGTTAATGGTTTTTGTGAGCTTGTGCAATGTTGTAGCATCCATCAGTGCTCAGAGTAAGTCCTGGTGATGAATCTCAGCTACTACTACTCCAAATCATAGCTTAATATCAGTAATTCAGTGATTACTAACTGAAGGTTTCATTGAAAGTGCATTTTATTGTAAGTGTCCGTTTGTTTCATAAAGTGTTAACACGTGTTTGCAGCACAGCCGGTAGATGAAAGCAAAGCTTTTTCCTCCTGACCTGGATTTCCACATTGTCTCAGGACCGGGTCTTCAACGTGTGCCAGCCAGCTCAGCTTGAGCACTTATATTTAGACAAGACTGCCGTCTGCCCCAAAATTACTCACGCTGTGGCTCCCCTGGGATCCCTGTTAGCTCATCCGAGGCTCCTTTCTTCACAAAAGCAAAGAGGCTGTGACCTTTCCACACGTCCTGTGGTGTTTGTCCTTTGCATGGTGCCATACCTTGACCTTTTCAGTCTTTTCAGGTTTCAGCAGGTAATCAATTAGCTGCAACTTAGATTATCACAGGCAAAGGGGAATACGACTTGGGTAATAATCAGTCTTTTTTTTTTAATTTTTTTTTTTTATATGTATATATATATATATATATATATATATATTTTTTTTTTTTTTTCTGTTGAATCTGTGAGATGAACCGAGGTGTGATGTCTGGAATCAGATCTTCCCTTGTGTGTATGGAGCAATGGTGTAGTGTTGTGATTATATTTGTCCTTGAGAAGAGTTGAAAGAGTCAATAAATCGCCCCTGGGGAGCATTTTCAGGTTGAACTGTTGAAAGAATTCAGGCTACAGTTATAAATACTTTAGTTTATGATGGACAGCTCTCTGTTGCTTTGCTGCTTTTCCAAAAGTTTGATAATTTACTGCAGACATGTCCTTGTTGTTATTATTATTATTATTATTATTATTATTATTATTATTATTATTATTATTATTATTGTCATTATATGTATTATTACTAGGGATGCATGCAAAAATCCAATATTGTGCATCCCTAAAATAAACATTATTCTAGGCTATTGGATTTTTGGCCGATATCCGATATGCCGATATGTTAAAACTTATTTGATAAACGATGCGGATACCGATATTTTATATACATTCCTTTGTCAGAACATAGCCCTCTTATTTAGGCTTATTTGCTACAAAAACTGTGCAACAGCTGCCGCTGCAACGTCATCCCGTTGTGCTGCCGCTGCAGGCAAAAACAGCACTTTTTATATTATTATTATTTATTATTAGTTATTTTAATAGGATGGCTGGTGTCCGATATGGAAATGTAACGTTAATATCGGCCGATACCAATACCACGCCGATAATATTGTGTATCCCTAACTATTACTATTATTGTTTTCTCTTCCCATTCTTAGTACAAAGATTACAGACATTTTCCAACTAAAGCCCTAACATTCTTTGGCATGCATATTGCTCACCCCTTTTTATGGCAGTTTTAGAGATAAATTGTTTTACTGTACTAAATTAGAAGTCATAATTAGTTATAATTGGTAAAACAAACTCAAGCAAATGGAATACTGCATTATTTTGCATAATCTTGCATGATTGATTAACCTTTTGAGCAGCTCTTGAGACTGACCACCAGGTATACGACACAAAATCTGTAAAACACAGAAATATACATTTATTTTGAATCTAAGGTTGATTGGCTTTAGAAGCCATCTTGAATTATGTTGACTCTAAAAGTTAATTCGTTGAAGATGCAAACTTAGAGATTACTTTCTGAAAGTTTCATTGAAATATGTTCAGTCATTCATGCAACAATTTAACGGTGACATTAAAATAGTGTATACACTTACACTTATGCACTTCTCAACAAGTCTGTTTTCTTAAAGAAAATAAAAGTCTATATTTTAGAGGATGAAAACACAATCTCTGATTGGGACAGCAGCCTACATATAGGTGACACTGCCAGTTTAATGAAGCATTGACCTTTAACCTATAGAGGAGACTAGGACTCATCTGGGACCACGAGGCAGCCCTCCGTTTGGGCAGGTAGGCTGGGTTCAGATTTTTTTGCTTGTGTTTATTCCAAGTATGAAAGTGATTTGGCATGAATAATAGTGTGTCGAGTGGGAGGAAGCTCCGGGTGACTCATAAAAATTCAGGTTTGGCAGGAGGTAAAACAAAAGCACTGCTGGAGTCGATGCGAGATGAAAGGTAGGTGGAGACTTCAAGTAGCAACCAGCCTGTTGCTGTCTAAAAATCACACAGATAAAATAGGAAGCTTGTTCAGCTGGAGCCTGAGAGGCATGACAACAGCAGGCGGTCTGGACCATTACATTTGCTATTCCACATCAGGAGCTCGTGGCCAGGGAAGAATAGCATTTAGGTACTTGGAAAAAGGGCAGCTTGAATAGGATTTTGACATCTGACAACATTTAAGGAATTACTGCTGATATTTGCTGTGTACAGGTTAAACAATTAGCATGCTCATGGGCATTATGGTGACACTTATCTGAACTGTGTGGTTCTAAATACTGACCAGTGGTTACATCAGGCTCTTTTGTGTTAATACTGATGAGCAACAGTTTGCAAGGTTTCAAAAAGCTGTTAGAATATCTGGATTTGAGCACTCGATTCAAATATCGTCTTAAAAGAACTCGGGTATAACTGTCAATTCTAGGTCGAGCTTGTCTTTCACAGCTCATCAAAATATGTTTGCAAGTCAGTCAGTTTTCCATAGAATACGTGTAAATGTCATGTGACTCTGGCTCTTCTCATCTTAAGCTGATTTTAGTCTCTAAATGGATGTCATGGAGAGCAGTGTGCATAATATATTCTTTAAAGGGTTACTAGGTTTTAAAATACAATACAGTTTCTAGTCTTTTAACAGTACCAAGCAAAATGCAATAAACCCTTGCAGAGACTTTGGCTTCTTCTTCTTCTACTTCTCCTCCCTTTTCAGGGGTCGCCACAGCGAGTCATCTTCCTCCAGCTCACTCTGTTCTCTGCTTCTTCTGTCCTCACTCCATCTACCTCCATGTCCTCTCTAACTGCATCCATATATCTCCTCTTTGTCTTTTTCTTGGCAGCTGCATTTCTAACATCCTTCTACCAATATACCCACTGTCCCTCCTTTGGACATGTCCAGACCATCTCAGTCTGGCAACCTGTGCTGTACCTCTGATGATCTCATTCCTAATCTTATCCATTCTTGTCACTCCCAAGAAGAGCCTCAGTATCTTCATTTATGCCACCTCCTGTTTTGTCTACTGTGTTTTTGTCAATGCCACTCTCTCCAGACCATACAGCAGAGCTGGTCTCACCACTGTCTTGTAGTCTTTTCCTTTGACCTTTGCTGCCACTCTTTTGTTACAAATCACTCCTGAAACCTTTCTCAATTCACTCCATCTGTCACTGTGTCCTTACAGAGACTTGGACTAGTGGGTCAAAAAACAAACTTTCAGCTGTTGTTGAATACCCATAGAAAGAGAATATTCTTTATAACTTCCAAGAGTCTATTGAATGTTGAGCTCTTCTGAGAAAACCTTCTGACATCAAGTAACACAGTGACAAGCCCAACCAGTCGTTTGCATGTTGTACCTATCACTCTGTATTTTGTATAAATAATCAGGAGTTAGTCTTAACACCAGAGTTGTTCACTACACTAACGCATGGATGATGCTCCAAACTGCACATTTATTCTATGTTTGCTGAAGGACCAAATTTAAATACCATTCAATGTAAAATCTATAGATCTGTTTAATACCTTGCTTTTTAGCCAAATACCAGCAACATATATCAATCAGTGTTATTTATATTTTATGCTATTTATTAGGTAATTTTAGGCATTTGAGTGTGAATGACACTGAGGCTGTTTTCCTAAGCTAGATGTAATTTTACCAACAAGCATCTAACTGAAAATTTCAAACCCTAGTTTTATTATTATTGTTTTTTTTACATTTTATTTGTTTTACTTTGTTATTTGGTAATACATGAATGACAAAAAAAAAAAAAAGTCTTGATAAATCTAATAACAACATGCTAGAATGACCCTGCTTGTTGTTCTAGTAATAAGTACCTGATCACTCCCTATGCAGCAATGATTTCCTTTAAGCTCTGGGTTTCCAGGTTTCAGGTTTCAAGGTTGAACTCAAACAAATCCTTCCTCATCTCTTGCCATGTAAACAAAGACATTCCCTCTAAACATGTCTCCTGTAAGGCAGCTCGTCTCCCTCTCCTGCTTCATTTTTCAATATGTCCCTCTGCCTCTGTCACTGCCGCCCCCTGTTTCCTTCCCAAGGCTTTCTTTAAGAAGTATACACTCTACTCTATCACACTGATGAATCTGGTGGGCTTTTCAAGGAGAGGCTGTCTGGCTGTAATGTAAAGACACCTCCCCCCTCCCCACAGCAGTGCTTTCTATGTTTAAGGTGATGCAGAGAGACAGGTTGATTAAAAGAAGGTTAAGAGATGTGCTGGGACCGTCGCTCAGCCGTTATGACAGATCGGTGACAAGCGGGTCAAGGGTGTTGTAGCTCAGAGATGGTTGTAGAGGACAGAAGTCTCCCTGGAAGACCCCTTCACTTACCAAGACAAGTATCCAGTCATCACAATCCTACTTTCATCTTCTTCATCATGACACGCACGTTCTACTGCATGTCCAGGAAGACCGAGTTCACACTTTGACGTTTTGACTGCGTTTTTTTTTTTAAGGCAGACACAGTGATCTAAGTTACAGATTTACAGACTTCTTTTCCACATAAAGGGTTTCAGTCCTGGTTCTGAGGAAGTCTGTTCAGATAGCTGTTGGGGTGGCTGTTGACTGAGTGGTTAGAACAGTCATCCTCCAATGCGAGAGCTGAGGGTTCAATTCCACCAGCAGTCACGTGTCCAAGTGTCCCTAGGCAAGACACTGAACCCCTCATTGCCTCTGATGTGTGTCCCATTGGTGTATGAATGTGATAAAGAACTGATTATAGACATAGTAGAGTGCTGTTTGAATGAGTAAATGAGGGCACAGATTGTAGTGTAAAGTGCTTTGAGTATCTCATACGATAGAAAGGCGCTATACAAGCACAGTCCAGTTACCATTTACCATATACCATAGGTTTGTTCCTGTTTCGATTAAATACTGTGCAATCAAACGATGGATGACGCATCTCTATCTTCATCTACTGTACAAAAAAGAAGCCAACATATCGCACCTATGGCCATGCTGCCATGTTGCATTTGGTCTAAAAGCTCCGCCTGTGCACCTGCACATAATCATTGTGTCATATCACATTAAGAATTACATCTAAACCTAAAAACTTAAATGGATATTGAGACATGCAGGAACAAGATAACAACTATGTCATTCAACAAATGCCAACACCTGGAAACAAGTGACTGAGGTGTATGTTTTTGTTGTTTTTTTTTTTTTTTTACTTTTAGTCAGGGACATGTCTAATTCATTGATGCAGTGAAGCACAACTTTTTTTTTTTTTTTCCTGCAGCTTGTCTACTGGGAAGTAATCATGTTGCTTTCATGCATTGTGTCCCGTTCCTGAGTCCAGGTTCCTGTATATACAGAGTTTGCTTTTGATCGACAAGTCCTTACTAGGGCTCAGAAAAGGTCCTCTTTTTAGTCCATATCTGAGAATGATTTGATCAGGGATTAACAGGAAGCTGTGTTGACCAAACAGAACAATTAAACTATTGTATTTAATATAAAAAAAGATAAGAAAACAGTTCAGAATTTACGCAACTGATTACATTTTATCTTAACCGTGGCCTTAAAGTGAAATATTCAGTGGTAGAACATCAATCTAATTAATGTTTTTTTTTCTAAACCATTTAAAATTTTAATATTAGCTTTTTTTGTGAACACAGCACACAGTGCACAGTATAGCAACAGCTTGAATTGTCATTTTCATAATCAATTTCACATATATATATATATATATATATATATATATATATATATATATATTTTTTTTTTTTAATCACTGGGTGTGTTTTCATGACCAGCAGACACATACAGATCCCCCTCACAGCATTGGATGAAACACAGGTGTAACACTGTGGAGATGCCAATGAAAGATTTGGCCGAACATTTTTACAAACAGCAATTTTTGTTTGCAATGCCACTTTAGAACCAGAATGGGACAATGGACATTGAAATAGAAACTGTACTGTGTACTGGTAAACTGTCCACACACTGTGGTCCTCTGTAGAAGTTTAAAATACACCAGCGGCTCACTCAGAACGGGAGAAGATAGAGATCTTTGAAGAGGCTTAATGACATTTTTTTCTGTGGTGGCAAAGTTGATGCAGCTCTTAGCACCAGATCTGGACCAGAAGCCTGACTCAAATTTCTATTGGATAAAGTAAAACCCAAATCCTAGTTTTGCTTGTTTTGATGCAACCTTCAAATTCAGTCTGATACAGAGTTAGTGTGAAATCCGTCAGATGGAGAGTGATCTTTTATTGAGATAAAACACGAATGGACCATATTAATTAACTACTGTATGTTGTTTTTTGTTTATTTACAGCATATAGAAACACAGTGGGACAATTGCTATGATATCACACTAAAGACAAAGCCTGTTTTCCTACTCATTTTACTTGACCTTGAACATACCATAGGTGTGAAAAATAGCTTCAGTAAGTGAGAAAGGAGAGGAAGTAATTCCCCCTGTGGCCGTTCAACCATATCTGAACCAGAGATCCAAGCTGTCACTGCAGAATTATGTATGCTAAGAGGTGTGTGCACACACACACATACCTACACACACACCCACACACACACATACCACCCCACACTCCCACACACACAAGAATCAGCAGGAAGGACAAATAATAGTTGTGATTTTAATTCAACTTTCTGTTCTAATGAGAATATTTTGTGTTTTAAAAAACTTTCTTAAAGATGCATGTGTTAAGGTGCAAACCTACAAAGTCTCGATGAACCTAACAACAAAATGCTAGAATCATTCTGCTTACTGTTCTGGTAATAAACACCTGATTATTCCCTATGATGCTACGATTTCCTTAAAACTCTGGGTTTACAGGTTCAGCTTTCAAGGAAAATGTAAATTTAATAAATTAAAGATGATTACCATTGGCCATTTTCTCTGTGTATCACAAGAAAGGAAAAGTATATATATATATATATATATATATATATATATATTATATATATA
>NC_056503.1:23262608-23268063 GCF_014905685.2 Nematolebias whitei
TCTGAGAAGGTGCTATTTATAAGACTGAGCTGAATACAGCACCTCAGACTGAGGAAGTCTTTCGGATGAAAGCCGAAATGTTTCTACAATTTTTTGTTGTTGTTTTGCTTTGTTTTGTTTTTTGAATGTCCAGAGGACCAGATTTTACTTTTTTAGAACTAAATTAATGATGATAATCATCATCATAATCATCTTTTTCATCATCATCATCGTTAGAGAAGGTGAGCATGTGATTGGAAGGTCACTGGTTCTATTCCTCGAACCAACAACATCAAAATGTGGGTGGGTGGGAAATGTAAAACACCCACACCTGCCTCCACCCTCAGTTTCCCCACTCTGGGCCCATGAGCAAGGCACTTTTCCTCCACCATCTGCTCCCCTGGGTGCTCTAGATAGCAGCTCTCTGCTCCACACAGAGGGCTGTGGTAGCTCGGTGGTCTGTGGATGCGTCAGGAAGGGCATCCTGCATAAAAGCAATTGCCAAATCTTTGTGCAAGTTAGTTCGCTGTGGCGACCCTCGAAGAAGGGCTCAGCCGAAAGAAAAATAAAAATAAAAATCATCGTCATCAGTGATCCATGCAAATTAAATTGAATTAACTTTTTTTTTTTTTTATCACTGTCAAATTTGCATTTCAGTTTTTCTGACCAATTTTTATTTATTTTTTAATCATGATAGAAGTGCCCAGACTGAACTGGAAGTGCTACAGCTAGCTGTCACTGCTTTATATGCTTGCAAACAACAATGTATCTTCGTAATAACTATAATATATCAAACTGACATCAATGTAAATGTTTATGAAACATTGTGTGCATCTATTGTTTAGCTGTGGAAGTTACACATTTATCGACCTTTTTCCACCCAGGCTTGTTACCCTGAGTCTGGACTGCCGTAGCTCGGTGGTCAGTGCTGTGGGATTGTAATCCTGCGGAAGAGCATCCGGTGTCAAATTTCCAAATCTTTCATGAGAGTTTGCTCACTGTGGCAACCACTGAAGAAAGGAGCAACCAAAAGAACAATTTGTTCAGTACTGAGTGTATATTTTTGGAAACAGCTGAGGGATTAACCAATACAGTCTCTGT
The DNA here is from genome assembly GCF_014905685.2 of Nematolebias whitei. Taxonomy (NCBI): domain Eukaryota; kingdom Metazoa; phylum Chordata; class Actinopteri; order Cyprinodontiformes; family Rivulidae; genus Nematolebias; species Nematolebias whitei. The sequence goes on from NC_056503.1 coordinate 23,263,689, forward strand.
AAAGCCCTTCGAAGGTGGACAGCGGTGGAGCTCAAATTTGCAGAAGGTGAAGCTTAATGGAAACTGGGAAAGGGGAAGTAGGAAAGCTGTACTTGAGATAGGGCCAAGGAGGAGTTGTCAGCGTTGATTTATTAAGTGCAGCTCCTGCTCTGACTGCTGGTAACTTGTCAGTCCCCACATAATGGATGGGGCTCACAGCTCACTGCTCCATGATTGGCTTTTTTTTTTACCCATGGACCCTGTTCGTATGTCCTTTCATCCATTGCTATCTTGCTCCCATTTCTAATTAATTTGTTATTCACAACCTCCACTGCTTCTCCTGTTTGCTGGGTTACAGAAGACCCAACAGGCTTTTTCTTCTTCTTCCTCTCCTCATGTTCTCTCCTGTCAGCAGCCCTCATTCAGCATCCTCATCCTCGTGTTTGACAATGGCTCCCTGTGGCGTCAGATGACTACTTCTCTTCCAGTGCCATTCCTTTAACATGGTGTCTGTTCATAACCACACAACTGTGTTCATCGTCCAGTCACTAGAAAAAAAAAACGATAGTGTTGGTTTCCATCCCTTACCAGCAAGTCAGTGATAGAGCTACGCTGACACAAGTAGTCCTAACATAAATAACAAGGTTTTATAGCTGGTTGAGATTCTAAATGTACCTGGATCAAAACATCCTTTCTCCAGGAAACTCTTAAACAAACCCAAGCACTTTATACCATTGAAGTACCAGAAAACCAAAGGCGTAAATGGTAAACGGACTACACTTATATAACGTCTTTCTATCTTACCAAGATACTCAAAGAGCTCTACAACACAATATGTGCCCTTATTCACCCATTCATACAGAACTGTACTATTTCTATACAAAGAATAATCAGTGCTTTATCACATCCATGCACCAATGGGGCACACATGGGAGGCAATGAGGGATTCAGTGTCTTGCCCAGGGACACTTCAGCATGTGACTGCTGGTGGAGTTGAACCCCCAACTCTTGCATTGGAGGACGGCTGCTCTAACCACTGAGCCACAGCCGCCCAAGGTGTAGCAACAAATGGACAGAAAAAGCTATAGTATATTCCAGTTTAAAACCATTTAGATGCAAACTGATTATATATCTTTTTTCTTTCCACAATAAATACAGTGTGCATGGAGGTACTTATTGGTATGCAAATGCTTACAAGTCTTGTCATCTCAAATAAGAGAATTGCATAAACAAATGCAAGTCATATAAAAAGATGTGACAACGTAGTTCACTTTGTTTGTAATAATAATAATAATACATTTAAGCAACAGCACCAACTGTCAAGAATGACTAATGTTGTTTGTCTCATAAACAGTCAGGCAAAGAAAATTTGCTAAAGTATGGTTAATGTTCTGCAAAGCTTTCTTAGTTTTGCTCGGTTTCTGCTGTTAAGTGAAATGCAGCCAACGCAAGTGCATTCTACCAAATCTAAGACTTAAAAAAAAATAAAAAATCATGTCACATGTACAAGTTGTATAGTTTGAGGTAAGCCTCTCTGAAATGGAAGTTATAACCCCTGCACAGAGCTCTCTCACACACACACACAAACATCACACCCAGCATGAGCCTAGCTGCCCTCCGGTGGACCCATCTACTACAATCCCTCACATCGCCGTCTCCCACGATTAGCTTTATCTTTGGACAGATGCGGTGCAGCGGGGCTGGAGGATCTAACACACGATGTGGAGCTATTACTCAAAAACAATCAGTCACAACCCACTCTGGGTTTAGACTTTCCCCCTGGTTTTTATACTTCAGTTTATCAAGATATACACACAGCAGGATGGCCTCTTTTCAATTTTTTATTTGAAAAATAAAGAGATTTTTTTTACTTTAAATGTCACGCTTTGCTTTTGGCTCATTCATCAACTCTTGCTCAAGGTTTTCCTCAGGTTTATTTATTTATTTATTTATTTATAATGAAGCGTCTTGGACAGGTCAGACATGGTGTGTTTGATGTTTTGAACCTAGAGTCTTCGTGTTAGCCTGTTTTCATTTGGCTGGTTTTTATTGAAAGATTGGTTTAGTTCAGATTCATGAAAAATTTGGCTAATTTGTTAAGTTTATAGTGTTTCATACTTGTTTGATTAAATCACTGCAATAAAGGATTCACAGCAAGTACATGAAGATAATTAGGTTGGGTGTCATTTGAAAAATAAATCAATAAATAAAACAATTAAACCTATTTGTATCTGTAAAATCTGAACCATAGAGAAAATATATGGATTATTTTAAATTTAGATGATGAGGTGAGTCACTTGATAACACATAATATTTACTGTCACTATGTGAATTGTGCTGTAAAGGGGCACATCATGCACTGTGTACTTCAAAAAAAAAAAAAAAAAAAATATATATATATTTTTTTTTTTTGTTTGTTTGTTTGTTTGTTTGTTTTTTTCAGAATCTGGACAAGTAAACTAAAAACAGAATGACGGTTATTAAGTTGATTCTAAAATGGGATGAGTCTGCTCCATTAAAATAAACGTACGTCTGGGAGAAATGGAAGTTTGATCCAAATTTTACTTTCTGATAGTTCATCTCCATTTAGCTGAGGCAAAAATAAAAACTGAGTTGATTTTGAAATTATTTCAGTATGTCATCCTCCGCGCAGATTATAATGTTCATGCTTGTTGATCGCTTGCATATGTCATACTCAACCCCTTGCAACCTGTGGGATTTAGGCATAGTTTAGACAGTATGTAGAAACAGATACTGCTACCAAACAATGATCAAGTTTACATTACTGCTTCATGTCCTCAAATTATTTATATGTATTTATTTATTATGTGTGAACCCATTACTAAACCACTTTAATTTCCATTTTCTTTCATGAGCACACCCTGATGAGGTGTAACATAAAATAAGATGCTGTTCAGACATCCTGAATTACTTTAACAGATGCATCTATTTTACACATTCCTGTTGACCACAATTTCTACATACCAACATTAATCCTCCACAGCAGCAACACACTTTTGTGTGTTTCTGTTATGAGAGCAAAATCCACTCACAGAACACAACAGAGTCAGAGGTTTTCAGCCAGTCTCTAAGACCATTACCAAGGATCTGAAAACTTCTGTTGGAAGAAAACCCAGAGACTCAGCCCCATAACAGTTCCATCCATCCATCCATACATCCAACCATACATACATACATACATACATACATACATACATACATACGTACATACATACATACATCATTGTCCTCTGGTTCTGAAGTCAGGTTGTGGGGGCAGCAGCTTGAGCAGGGATGTCCAGACATCTCTTTCCACAGCCACCTCTCCCAGCTCTTCTGAGAGGGTCCCCACGTGTTACCAGGAAAAACCAAGAGACAGTCTCTCCAGTGTGTCATGGGTCTTCCCCAGAGTTTCCTCCAAGTTAGACATGCCCAAAATACCTCCAAAGGAGGTGCCCAGGAAGCATCCTTACAGATGACCGAACCACCTCAACTGGCTCCTCTCGATGTGGAGGAGCAGCAGTTCTACCCCGAGTCTTTACCGGATGACTGAACTTCTCACCCTATCTCAAAGGGAGATTCCAGATATCCTGCGCAGGACAATCGTTTCAACTGCCTGTATCCACAATCTCATTCTTTCAGTCACTACCCAGAGCTTGTGACCATAGGTGAGGGTAGGAACTTAGACCTACCAGTAAACAGAGATATTTGCCTTACAACTCAGTTTCCTCTTCACCACAATGGACCAGCACAGAGTCTGCAATACTGCAGATGCTGCACCAATCTGCATGTTAATCTCACTCTCCATTCTACCCTCACTCGTGAACAAAACACAGAGATCCTTGAACTCCTCCATTTGAGGCAGAACCTCATCCTCGACCTGAAGAGAGCAATCAACCCTTTTCTGGTTGAGAACCATGGCCTCAGATTTGGAGGTGCTGATTCTCATCCCAGCTGTTTCACACTTGGCTGTGAACTGCTCCAGTGAGAGCTGAAGATCACGACACGATGACACCAACAGGACCACATCATCTGCAAAGAGTAGAGATGGAATCCTGAGGCCACAGAATCGCTAACCCTCCACCAGCTGGCTGCACCGAGAAATTATGTCCATACAAGTTATGAACAGAATCTGTGACAATGTGCAGCCCAGGCGGAGTCCAACTCCCACAATGAAAGGGTGAAATTTACTATCGGCAATGCGAACCAAACTCTTGCATCGCTTGTATAAGGACTGAACAGCCCGTAACAACCGCCTCCCCCCCAACCCACAGGGGTCAAATCATCTGTTTAAAAGGCAACAACAGCTACAATCAAAACAAGAAGGATATCTTGTTATAACAAGAACATCTCTCTCTCTCTCTCTCTCTCTCTCTCTCTCTCTCTCTCTCTCTCT
>NC_056503.1:23268073-23274687 GCF_014905685.2 Nematolebias whitei
TCTCTCTCTCTCTCTCTCTCTCTCTCTCTCTCTCTCTCTCTCTCTCTCTCTCTCCCTCCCTCTCTCACCCCCCTCCCCCCATAAACACAGTCAGAAAGAGGACAATATTCTCTCTCGTGTTGGCCTTTTTGACATGTGAATGTCAATCATTGTCTGGGTAGAAGTTTCTTGGGGCTGCCAGTAACTTGTTTTTCCCTTCTTTCATCATCTGCACAAACTTCATGTGAATACTCTCTCTCACACACACACACATGCACACAGACCCATAGGAGGTATAACACTGTCAGTCTGAGTAGTCATCAAAAGGAAGCTGGTTGAACTGAATTGCTATTCTCTCAAAGAAACGATTACAGCTCACCTTGGCTGAACCACAACCACTTGTGCAACGTCTGCTTTTAACACCGACACACCTGCTGGCATATGTTAAATTAGCATAAAACACCTGTTAGGTAACCTGTGGAAAACTTTTTTCGACTTTCTTCCTGCTTCATCTGGCTTCATTAAACACATAGCTGCGATGGAAAAGAAATAGCTGCTCATGCACACTTCAAGTGAAATCTATAAGCAGAGCTGTACATTAAATGTGCTTTTAGTGTTTGTTTCTGAAGAGTTGTGTTTGCTAAATCCTGCAAGTGATAAACCAGCAGCAATTAGGAACGGCATCATGCATTCTGCTGTTATTATGACTGCTTGCTTCGTGTGTTTGCAGACAGCTTGCTGAGACGTGACTTCAGTCTGCAGTCGATGTGGTTTTTATCTCCCAACATGTTAGTGCATCAGCTCAGAAAAGACTCATGTAGAAAGGACATCTGTAGATGGAGTGATCAGCCACTTCTCTTCTGAATTCATGCGCTGAGCTCAAACGTCTCTAATATGTTTGGAGTGAAGGCACGAGACATATAGAACATGTCTGTCTGACATCCTTCAAGAGATAAAAAGAAAACAAACTCATATTTGTTTCTAATTAAAAATAATAAAATACCTTCATAAAAACACATTTTTCAAAAACAGATATGTTGTACAGGAACATATGCATTTCTGTGAACCAGTTCCAAAAACTGAAGTAAGAGTTTCTTCATTAAAAAAACAAACAAGTGAATGAATAATGAAAAAAAAAAAATTACTTCATTAATCTCAAGTTGTTTCTCAACCAAATTAGTGCCCTGCATTAGATTAGAACCTAATAAAAAACAGTTTATTCCAATTCCAATTTGATTTCCTCTACCTCTTCATTTGTTCAAGGGCTCTACCGTTCGATGAACACACGCCACTCATCACACACACGCCATTTCATCATGTACCTTTTTTTATTTGGTGGCTCGGGAATTCAAGAACCAAAACTGATAAAGGAGAACTGCCTTGTTTTGCCGCCTGTGGTGAAGAGTCCTCTGGAAGGTAAAATATGTTTATGTCGTTCTGACCAATTTCTTTCACTAAATTTAACATTAAAGCAACATCGACTGAGTGTTTCAGTGGGAAGGTCACGGACACTTTTTACTTTACTTGTTGTAGACCACTATTCAAGTCACTATTCCTGTCATTTAAACAAATATATTTTCATAAAAAAAAGCATAAAGTCAAGTCAACTTTATTTATAAACCACATTTAAAACAGCTGCTCTTACCAAAGTGCTTAACTTTAAAATCAATTGGAGTAATTTCATGGAAAAAAAAAATAAATACATAAAATGATAGTACTGAAAATTATTTAAAAGCATCAAAATAAAAAAAACAACAACAACAACATGGAAACGCAGAGCTATAAAATACTAAATCAAGTCACACTGTGTAAAAAGCAAGAGAAAACAGGTGTGTTTATAGCAGAGATTTAAAAGCAAAAGAGAAGTGGCCTTCCTGGTGTTGGGGGGGGGATTTTTCCAGAGTTGGGGTCCACGACTGAAAAAGCCCGATCTACTCTGAGCTTCAATCTTGTTATTGGAACAGCCAAAAGCAGCTGATCGGATGATCTCAGGGCCTGAAAAGGAACATATTGTTACAGTAAACCAAAGAGATATGAGGGTGGAAAGCCATTTATGCACTTAAATGTTATCAGGTGAATTTTAAAATCAATTCAGGGAGCCAGTGAAGAAGGACAAAACTTGTGTAATGTGATCAAACTTCCCGTTAATGGCCGAGCTGCATCATTTTAGACAGACTGACATAACATAGAAAACATAACATAGACCTAACATTGCTGTCAGCTTTACGTTAAATGGTTATTTACATACAATACTTGGGGTCTGCAAACTGCGGCTCTGGAGCCACATGTGGCTCTCTGGTCCCTCTGCAGCGGCTCTTTCAAGCTTTGACCAAAACTAACATAAAACGGAATTTTATTGGTTATTACAACAACAACTAAAAGGGCTAGTTTTAGCTGGTTTTCTGTAATTTATTTAGCAAATATATGAATACTAGAAACATTACAAGGAGTAAAACATACTCACTTTCACTTTATGCTTTATTTCTTCAAAGTTGGATATGCATTTTTTCTACAATAATGAAAAAAGCAACACATAAGAATGTATAATTTATTGTTTTAGTTATTAGAAACTGGGCAAAAATTATATATATTTGTTTCCTTCTTTACAAGAATTGCATCTTTTATTTTGTCTTAGAGTGTAAAAATATCGATAAATGTTAAAAATCATTAGATATTGTTAGTTTTATAAAGTCAACCCTACCGTCCAGAAAAGCGCCCTCCAACAAACAAAGTTGTCCATGGGCTGCCAGTTGAGAATCCCAGTTGTAGCAGGTATTGTGGCTCCGAACACGTTTAATTTAATGAACGAAGGGGCAGAAATGGCTGTTTTGATTGTAAAGGTTGCAGACCCCTGGCTATGTCCTTAGCTCACAGAGCAGCAGTAGTTTTAATATGTTCAGGGCAGCCAGGTGCACGTCCTGCCTGATAATCTCAATAAATCTGTAAGAACAAACTCTAGATGTGAACTTTATATACGTAGAAAGCTTTATCAAATAGTCATTTTGTTTTAGTCTTGAACTGATTTCAGTTGGGAGCATTGCACTTTGGTCTTGACCCTGCGCAGGCTAGCCTTTAGCTCAGTATTCCAGGGAAAACTTTTCGGAAAAAGTTCATGTTTGTGTAATGGCATTGCACAATGTGCTGTTAATACCAGGTGGATAACTAATTTTAAACTGAAGTTCATCTTATAAGAACACACAGGTTTTTCTGTATTTATTTCCATCTTGTCCTGCCTTGCTGTTGGTTGTATTCCTCAGTACAGAAGATGCAATGTCTGCAGCAGAATGAAAAATGACACCAAACAAATGGTTTTAATAGCGGAAAGGTTACTCTGTGTACACTTATAGGTCTCTCAGGGCCAAATTCCTGCAACCCTGATGAAACCTATTAACATGGAGGTTGCTGATGACATTGTATCCAGCCTACAATACAGAAGACCTAGAATTAGTCAGGGGGGATTAAATTGACCCACATGCTATCGCTTGCTGTTTGTCCTTGACCAGCCTCTCCCTTCTCCTTGATTGCCTTGTGTTTTTTTATTTATTGGGCCACATTTTATTTATCACAGAAGCATTTTTCCCACATGGTCAGCTACTATTTGTGCCACTGTGGTACAAAGCAAATCATTTCCTGTTCTCTAGAGTTTTGGCTCTGGTTTCTGTTCTCTAAACTATCCGTTCCTGGTAATTGGTGCAGGATTGCACATGTAGTTTGTGTCTTTTGATGGAAATAAAGAGAAATATCTGCTTTGTTTTTTGCATGCGTGCTCTTAGAATGTTACAAAATTAATACAATTTGATACCATTAATTCTTTGATGGTATACATTCTGTCTTGCCACTTTTTTGAACTCAGAAAATCTGATGTTGAAAAATGACAAATGTGTAGCTGTTTTTGTCAAACCTTGAAGATACTGTAAATATATGTATGATCTCCTGGGAGGCTGTGAAGTGAATGATCCCCAGCTACCATCACATCAAGTTTGAGCTCAATGTTCTGGTCATTGACTGAGTTACAACATTTTAGGGTTTGCTCATTTTCCATCCCTGCGGCGGCCATCTTAAATTGGATTGACTCCAAAATCTAACGAGTTGTAGATGTGTATGTAATAATTACTTTCCGGGGTGTTTTCTTTAAATTTCTCCTGTAGATAATGAGATGTTTTGCTAACTTTCCCACCAGGTGGATTCCAAGGGCTAATGCCAAAGTTTTAAACAAAATGTCGTGCAGCATTTTGGGGATGATTCTCAGCTACTATCAAACCCAGTTTTAGCTTAATGTCTGGAAAAAAACTGATATAGTTACAATTTTGTTGTCTTTGACACTTAGCATCGATGGCCATCTTGATTTGAGTTGTTTGTCAGTTGTTAATTTGCATGTGAGATTTTAACTGTACATGCCCAGTGCTTCATGACATATTTATTTAACAAAGCAGAAAACTGAACATACTCACACAATCATGAGCAAAAACATTTCCATGTAATGTTTTTTTTTTTTTTCGTAGGAAGTTTAAAAAAAGAAACTTAAGACATTGTATTTTCTTAATGACTGTCAGGCAAAGGTCATACCTCTTCAAACAAATGTAGAAGTTAATTTAATTTTGTTGGACCAACACGAACCCACACTGGATCTGCTTCAAACATGTCTGCTGCCGTTGTGTCGCTGTGGAGCTGCAGTTGTTGTTAAAACTGAGGGATTGTGGGTTTCCAACTGAGTCACATGGCCTCAGTGTGTCATTTTGACCCAAGGGCAGCAGCAGGGTTAAAACAACACCTCGTGCACCTTCCTCCTTTAACTAAGAGAATAACTGAATTTTGTGAGGATAGAATTGTTCTTCTTTTGCCACAATTTCTGTGATTTGTCACCCTATATGCCTCCTTCATCCTCTTTTCATCTCTATTTTGCTTTTGATCTCTTATTTGCCAGCCCTCTCCTATCTCGACAATCCAATAATTTACACTTCGAAGCGACTGGGCCAAAGGGAAGCAGCAGAGGGTGAGCCAAAACAGCTAGCGATAGTGGCTAATTAGCTACATCTGCTGATGGGACTTGCTGCTCGCTGCCTGCCAGAGGAGCCTTGACAAAATTGTTATCAAATGTAATCAGAAAAGACGAGCCACTTTTTCACCACATTAGGATCCTGGGCAAATTGAGGAGGGTGCGCGGGAGGTGATGGTAAGAAAGACGTCTGAACATTTGTGCTTAGGAATTTGTGAGTATATACTAAAAATAAAAATAAAAAGTGGTGTATCATACAAAGCAGCAGGGAAGCAGTAAGGAAGAACATGGGATCTGTTTGGCTGTGAGCAAACACAAAACTAGATAAATGTGTTTCAGATTTCACCCACCTGCTGAGACAGGCTGATACTTCATCAACCGGACATTTGCGTGTCCATATTAGTGCAGTCATCTGCACACAGATTTCTTACAAAGTAATATATCCTGTGTCTTTAACAAGTATGTATAAAAATAAACGTATACGTTCCAGGTGAGCGACTCATCGGGATCTCTGTTCCAGCTTATAATGAGTCCTTCTCTAGAATGATGGCCAGAAACTTGTCTGTTGCAATGACAGCATGGCTTCTTCTTTCCCTGGCCTGGTTATAAATAACGTCTTTGAGCGGTGACACACACAAAGGGATGAGACTGCATGGTACGACAAATAGCAACACAAGCAGCATGTTCCTGCAGGTTGTTGCACCCCTAGGTGTAACAAGGTAACGGTGAATGTGACAAATTGTGCAAAGTGATTTATGCATCAACAAAGAGTAGGTGTAGCGCCACTCATTTGTGGCTTTTTCCGTTTCATCTGATGTTAACTGTGGTCAAATGGATTTGTTTCACTCCCACCTCCGCATCAAATGTTTGCATTCTCAGTCATTATGAAATCAAGCTCCGTTGGCGCTGCCGGGATCATCCTCAGTGGGCTGATTTTCAGGAACCTTTGCTTGTCTCTGTGCACAGTTGTGCTGTGTATGTATATGCATGAGCATGTGTGTGCATCTGTAGTGTCTCTCCCAGGTGCCTGCCCTAGTCTTAGGTCTTGGTCTTTGGGGGAGCTCGCAGAGGCCGGGCTGCTGGCAGCAGCTGGAGAGTGTCAGCAGATGTGAATTGTCAAGCGTTGTTTTTGGTTCATTAGCTGCTCTTCCACTTGCACCAAACACAGCTGTTGCCCGGCCCACAGAGCAAAGGGGAATGTGTGTATGTTTTGTTGTGTATGTACAAAAGTGTGTGATGTAAAGTGGAGTAACCCATTTAAATCATTGGGCACTGCAGATGTACATGTGCATTTAAAGTGAGTGTTGATTAATTTTAGGATATTACAAATATTTTTACCCTCTTAGCCCAAACTTTACAGTATTCTGCAGCCCTTATCTGCTTTTCAGTCTCTGCATTGCCCCAGTAGTTTCTGGCTTACTGGATGGTAGTAAACTCTCACTGTCTTTATAGTGAAAAATTGTTTATTTTGTTTGTCTGTGTGGCCCTGGCCCACCTCAAACAATGACTGATGGACATGGCCCCAATGATCCCCGCTGGCTGGACGGATAGATGGATGGATGGATGGATGGATGGATGGATGGATGGATGGATGGCTGGCTGGCTGGCTGGCTGGCTGGATGGATGGATGGATGGATGG
>NC_056503.1:23274697-23275664 GCF_014905685.2 Nematolebias whitei
TGGCTGGATGGATGGATGGATGGATGGATGGATGGATGGATGGATGGCAGATGTAAAAAAAATCAAAGTACAGCTTGTTTTTATATATTTTTGCTATAATAGCTGCATGGGTGAACGTAGTTTATAAATTTGAAACTTCATAACAAAATTCTAAACTTTTTGCCATAATTTTTGGATTTCTCCTTTTAATTTATTTATTTTTTTCCCTGCAATGCAAATGCCAGTAAAATATGTTAGGACATCAGTTTTTTTTTATTAATTAATTTATTTTTTGCTTGTTTGTTTAATTATTTGATTTTTTTTTTTTTTTGTCATGATTGGCTCAGTAGAGATTACTGGTAAATAAACATGTATTTATAGAAGGTTGGATAAGTGTTAGTATGTAAATCCAACAGGTGAGAACTGTGTTCCTTCAGTGAAGCATTGGCAGCATCATGCTGTAGGAGGTCCTGCAGGATCAATAAAGTTCTATCCTATCGTATCTTACATTGGCCAAAACAGGAAACTTATAAATAAAGGAAAGTTGGATGGTGCTTAATAAAGACATTACAGTAGTCCCTCGCTACTTTGCGGTTCGTTTATTGTGGATTCGCTCTACGGCAGGTTTTTAAAATAAGATTGGAAATGACACAATTGGCTGATTGATGGATGAACCACACAGTCTGTATATATTTTTTTAAATAAATTATCTTAAATCATTTAGCACCTGCTGCACCTTTGTACAGCCCAGAGCTGCAGAAAAAGCTTCCTTCTGCAGCTTTGTGCACCCCTTACTGCTGCAAAATAAACTTCCTGCTGCAGTCAAACAGCTGATCAGATGTTCAGCGTGCAGAGCGGAGAAGTGGGCGTGGCCAAGAGCACTTGCAGGTGGCAAAGAGCAGAGGAGGCAGGGAGCTGAAATCATGACATTCTGTGCTCTTTTTGGGCATTTAGAGTTTAGAAACATTCTTTAGAATATTGCAAGAGT
>NC_056503.1:23276064-23299497 GCF_014905685.2 Nematolebias whitei
GTCAGTAGTATTGCACAATAGAAGTCCAGGGGTTTGGGAGGTTAGATTATTAAATCAGTGCATGTGTGAGTTCAGTGTGGTGATGGCTTTCGGGAAAAAAAACTGTTCTTGAATCTGTTTGTTCTTGTTCTGATGCACCTGTAGCACTTCCCTGAAGGTAACAATATAATATATATATATATATATATATATATATATATATATATATATATTAAAATAAACTACTACTTGTACTACTATTCCTACTTCGCGGTTTTTCACTTATCGCAGGACTTCAGGGTACGGATCCCTCGCAATAAACGAGGGTCTGCCGTATTGAGGGAAAACTATTTAAGATTTTCTTACATTTGAGTTTGGGACAGAAGGTCCTGATGCATGCTTAATAATCCAGGTAAAAAAAAAAAAATCTAACCAGATTAAGTCAGGTCCTCTGGATGTATTCTTTGTTTAAGAAATATGTCCAGAGGACCTGACTTAAACTTGTTAGATTGGGACAGAAGTTTTCCTTCTAGCAGGACAATTAACTTTTATAATTCCTGTTTTCACAATGACAAATCAGAATGCCAAGGATGTGAATACTTTTGCAGCCTTCTGTCAGCACACAGCCATCGTCACTCATCACTTGTTTCAGCTGCTGGCATTTCACACCAGATTCCATCATTGTTCCAACTGGCCGAGATCTTGGCTGTCTATAACGTGCGTTCAGATTGGTGTATCCTCGGAATAAATAAATATTTATTCAGAGCCGAGGTCTGTTGTAATTACCAGGAAGGCGGATGGAGGAATTCTATTACGCTTCTCCCCGGAGTCACCAGCAGCTCTGCAAGTCTCAGGTCAGCTGGTCTGTTATGGAGACGTCTCATTCGCACACTTCCACACTGTGTTTGGGCCTTATATGCTTGGCTGTGATTCTTGTGTTTTTGCACGCTTGTGTGTGTGGGGTTGTGTGCGTGAGTGTGTGTAAATGTTGGCACAAAGCAGATAAAGTGTAAGTCAGTCAGCGAATGTTCTAACTAAATTAGACAACATTTTTCCCTGCCAGGACTCTAATTGGATGGTAAATCATGATTGCTTTTGGTAGATAGTGCTGGAGATTAAAAATTTATTAAAAACATAAAGGCTGGTAACATTTTCCATGAGTGGGAAGATATGTCCAACAAAGACAGAAAATATGGAACACTTCCAATATGTTATGCATTAATGTACATTGTTGACGGAGAATAAAAACGAGGAGCAGCATAGACAATAAAAAACAACTTGTTTTCTAAGCAGCATATTTTAGCACTTTCCTCTATTAGATTTTTTAGTCATAAACAGTAAATTTATATTCATTTAATTCAACTTGGTTTATGTACAAAGCACTAATTCACAAGAAAAACACTGATGGCACCGTGCAAAAATAATCAAATGCATTATAAAATGGCATTTAATCAAAGTTATCCATCTATGGCAGCCAGCAGACTGGATCCAATCGTTACCTAATCTTCCATCCTGAGCAACACACTGGAGACTGTGGAAAGGAATGACTTGTTTTTAACAGGAAGGAACCTCCAGCAGAACCAGGATGGGGTTTGAGAGGTGCTTTTGTTTATTTTTTTACATAAAATAAAATATGGACATAAAAATGTGTAATATTGTTCAGTTTGAGGTTTGAGGAAAAAATAAAGTGTAATCTTTGGGTCAGTTCATGGAAACATAGCAGAGACTTTTTCATTACAGTAGTCCCTCGATTATCGCCGGGGTTACGTTCCACACTCCACTGCGACAGGTGGAAAAACTACAATTAGGAACGTTATATTTATTTTAGTTTTTATATATATTTTAAGGCTTTATAAATCCTTCCCACACTCTTACAATGTTCAAAACTCTTAACTCTATGTCTTTTTAACAACATACATATATGTACTGTATAGTACTGCAAAATTTTACTCACCAGCTCTGTAGACCAGGAGCCCGGTCCTGGTCGGGCTTGGTTCCTGTTCTGCAGACCTACCCTGCAGCATGAAGCCCACCTCCCTATCCAGGTTGATGACCGTGTGGATAATTGAACTTCAGGAAGCTTCAGGATTATTTGCAACTTTCCTGCAAGTTCTGTGAGCTTGATAGAACATTACTTCTGACTTTGCGTTGCAAAACGTTCCCTCCATTTCAGCAGAAAGCAACAGCCGACACACTGTTGGCTTCTGGGAAGTGTAGTTCTTTTGACTTGTGTTACAGTATAGGCTTACAAAATGGCAGTGCCTGCCTTAAGATTTAAAATAAAAAATTTTGGTAACTATTTATCTTGTACCGTCCCAATCACGTGAATAATATTAAAGTTGACAATCGCACGTCGTGTACGATCTTACGTTGAAAAACCGCAAAAGAGCGAGTCCACGAAAGTCAAACTTCAAAGTGGCGAGGAACTGGCTAAGTAGTTAACTAAATCAAACACCAACACTCGCTCATGCAAATAAACAAATGCACTTCTCTGAGTTTTACCTAAATCCCTCCAGCTTAATTATGTGAACATGCACGTTATGTTTATGAAACATCGTAGGCAGTCGGTGACAGCCACTAAAGAGCCATGAACTGCAAAACTCAGTGACAGAGTGGATCGATGCGCCCACACAAGAAGACGCCACAAGGGTATTTACCCTCAACCTGCAGAGTTTGCACAGATGACATCTTAATAAGCTGAGCACTATGATATATTTTTAACCAAGCAAGTTGATCTCTCTTGAGAACTGTGCACCAGTGCCCGCATCTAATTGGGTTTTCCTTCCTCCAGCACGAGCGCACCAGTACATTATTGTTGTATAAACTTATTCTCAAGTATTTCATTGTGAACTGTCCAAGCCTGACACCTCTATTCTTTTCCTCTCCATGTTAGATATGTGTGCACTTTTTAAACAGAAATATGTAATCACCCAAGTATTCTGTTTGTTTTTTATCCTTTCGAACATTTAGGAAAAATGTTAGCTTTCTTAGAAAAAAAAAACATCCAGAGTATTGACCCAAACCTAATACTTTCAGTATAATGTTAAATAAGCTCATCTCTCTCGGTTCAGGTGAGGTTTTGCCTCAAACAATCTGTCATGTTCAACAGCAGACAGTAGAGGAACACACCACTCCTGAATTGTCCAGTGCAGAATTATAAAAATGAAAAGCAGAATATGTGGTGTGATATTTTTACTAAAATCTCATTTTGATGTATTCAGTGATTACTGTGGGTGTGTAGTGCAGTCATTTCTGACCTGAAGTTGGACCTAAGTGGGTTGTGTTATGTTTTTGTGGGTAAGGCAGATGTTCCAACAAGTACTTACTTCTGTCAGCAGTCGAAGAGACGCCAGCTGAAAGAGTTGAGGGAAACTTGAGGAGATGGGACCTGAGCAGGATGTTTTCTGAAGATGGCTCTTTCTCCTGTGAAGCCCCACTGAAGGGTTTCAGAACTGTGGCAGAGCACCCCCCCCCCCCCCAAAAAAAAAAAAAAGTGAGCTCAGCCTTGATGATTTTTTTTTAGGGAGTGGGGTTCAGCAAAGCTTTTGTTTACATGTTTACTCATTCTGGCTTTGCACTTCTCATCAAAAAGACTGTGACAGTCTCCATCAAACATAGCCAAGGTCCTTGGAACAAACAGCCCCCCCCCCCCCCAAAAAAAAAAAAAAATACACATCATTTTGTCTGTCTGTTGGGAGAAGCAACTCTGTTCCACACTCCTAACCTGAAGTGGGAACAGTGTGGGTGTTGAATCTCTGGAGGCCGGGTGGTTAAGGCAGAGACACAGGGGAGGGTTGGTGGTGGTGGTGGTGGTGGTGGGGGGGGACGTTCAGCCTGCATGAGCTGCCAGCATATCTGTTAATTAGGCATGCTAATGGTTGTAATTGTAGCTGGTGGTGAACCCAGCTGTTGAGGTAAATTCTAGGTTTAGCCCACTGCTTGTCAAGATTGGACTGCGTGTGTGTACAGTACGTGCGAGCACACATCTATTTAATGCATGAGTGAGGAGCGGAGCGGGCGGAAACAAAGACTGGGCTGCAGAGTGAGGAAGAGGAGGAGGTTAGAGGTTAGCAATGGGCAGGGTGGGTGAGACAGACAGGAGGATGTTGAGCTTTTTAACCTCATGACTTACCTTTCTTCTCGTAGCAGCAGACATAATGTCTGCTGGAAAATGTCTAAAGGTTGTTTGTCCTCTGTTCAGAGGCTGCTGAGGCAGAGAATGTCACTGATTTCAACAAATTTGGAATAGGTGTGACTACGAGTGTACATGCTCATGTATGAATGGGCTCTATCCCTGCTCGACTCTAAATGCTGTATCCAACTGTCTTTTTTTATTTCCAAGAATTTTTTTTTTCTACTAGTACCAGGGTACCTCCCAACCATCACAGACATTTACACGTCCAGATGCAGGAAGAGGACCACTTGCATCATGAAAGACCACACTCACCCAGCGCACACACACTTTGCCCCGCTCCCCTCAGGAAGGAGGTTAAGGAGCATTAAGTGTAGAACTACTAGACTGGGGAACAGCTTCTACCCTGAGGCTGTTAGACTCATGAATCTCCAACCAGGATAATCAATGAGAAAAATCACACCATGTTGCTGCTTATCTGTTTCAATGTTGCTGCTGATCTGTTTCATGTTGCTGCTGATCTGTTTCAATGTTGCTGCTGATCTGTTTCATGTTGCTGCTGATCTGTTTCATGTTGCTGGGTTCATGTGTGCTCATCTGCTCACACAACCTCATGTTCGTGCTGCTGTTTAGTGCATTGTTTTTTTATACTGTTAATGCTTAGTGTATTTTTAGTTAACATGTTTATCTTAGATCTTATTACTGTTTTTCTTTTACATTTTGTTGTTGGATGTAACTGGGACCTTGTGTACACATTTTTTTTCCACCATATGCACCACATGTGGTGCAGATGACAAATAAAGCAACTCTGACTCGGACAAAACATGTGGAACATAATGAAAAAGCAAAAGATAATTTATTTGTCTGCAAATTTGTGCAAATACTCCTGCAGTTTTGATCCGTCTCGTCTTTATCCGAAACATTTTCCAGAATGTCAGGAGGTTTCTTGGAATCTGTCGAGGTGTAAATGTTCACAGTGGAGCATGAAAATAGAAGCACAAAGTGCAGACACTTGCCTCTAGACAGAAGAGTCCTCTTTAATAATAATAAAAAAATTCACAAAACAAAGGATATAAAAGACCTACTTGACAGGGCAGAGTCCATAACCCCCAAAACATAAATAGGACTTGAAAATAAAAAGAAGAAGAAGGAAAAAAAAAAAAAAAGACAGAGCAGTCTTTTATTATTGGATGCTGGATTAACGGCTGGCAGGGCTGCTGTTTTCCTTTACTCTTCTTTATCCAGACACGGCTTCACTTTCAAAAGAACGTAATGTCAAATTATATTGAGGAAAATGAATGTTGTTGTTTTTTTTCTTCTTAAGAATGACTTCATGCCTACTATTAATGCTGCTTTGGACATTAGAATAAAAATGCTACTAGTTGGTCCTTTTTTTGTCATGTTGCTCTAAAATTCGATACACCTTTTAATGTGTTTGAAGTTGACTAAGTCAAATTTATCAGCTGTACAACAGAGAAAATGTCTACCCTGTGGATAAATGTGTGCATGTTAATAACAAATTGATCTAAAACAGTCAAGTGGTGAAGATAGCTTGAAAACAGCATTAGTAATCTTAGCCACACATTAGGCACAGTAGGATCTCTGGAGCTGGTTTTTCATCTAAGTTGTAGTCTGATTCACTTTTAGCCAGTGGATGACTGCTCAGTGATTGATAGATCCCAGCTTCTGGGAGAAAACTTGGCTTGTGTCTCTAAAGTACACTTCTGTCAGACTGAAATGAATCTTCAGACGGAAGATACCTGCTTGATCTTTCCATAAATCAGTCCAAAAGTGATCTTGCCTGTAGACAGCATAAAGTAACATTCTCATTTATACCCAGTGATGAGAGGGAGAATTAGTGGGAGTCCTGAAGTGCTGTTCAAATGTGGATAGATGGGATGCTGGTAAATGTATGGTAATTTTGACTTGGCTGTATCAAATGCTTACCACAAGTAGTAGGGATTATTAGGACATGAGACTATGCAACATTTTGTAAGCTTCCTGTGATCGTTGCAAGGTGTCAAGTCCAATGGTGTCAGTCAGAAATGATTGGTTCATATCCTTGAAGTGAACTGCCGAACATTTCTTTGAGCTTTCAAACTAAAGCCAAGGGTGATATCTCACTGGGCTGTGACTGTGGGAGACTAGGTGCAACTCAACATTGTGAGAAATCAGGTGCACTCTCATCAAATTCTGAGTGTTTGCAACCATCAACCAAGTTTTACAGAAACTAAATGTAGATGTATTTGAGACACTCGTAATAATTATTTAACTATTTTGAGATCAGATTTGTTGTGCAATTTATTTTTAACACGATCAGACTTTAAGTGAAAAGATTGTGAGCTTCAGTGACCCGTGAGGAAATAAGAACATCTGTGAATCTGAATGTTTCAAGACATTGCAGAAACTTCTTCACAAACACTTGGCAGCCCTGGTACTATCTTAAAGGAAAACATAACTACCATCCGACCGTACCGGATGCTCAACATTAAATGTGCCTTAAAACTGTCTGCTTGTCATGGTGACATTGTAGGAACTTGCTTGCGGCTACTTATAGCTGCCATCCTAATGCTAAAAAAACAACATTTAAATTAACTTTCCAACAATGTTAAGTCAGGCCCTCTGGATGGTTTCTTGTGTTGAAATGTTTTGTCTTTCAAGACTTCATCAGTCTGAGGAGCCACAACAAACTCAGTCCCATATTACACTCACATAGTGGGCTAACCAGTTTGATGGTTATAAGATGATTTCTGGAGTCTGTCCTCTCCCCTGTTGACTCCTCTGGGGCATCCATGGCCAAAGTTGTTTAAAACATCAACGTTCATGCTCAATTATCCAGGTAATAAAAAAAATAAAATAAAATCCAGCAAAGTTAAGTCAGGTCCTATGGCTGGATTATTCATGTTGAAACGTTTTGTCTTTCATCCAACCACTGAACTGGTCGGCCCACTATAAGAAGGTGCTACTTATGGGACTGAGTTTGTTGTGGCTCCTCAAGCTGATGGAGTCTTTCGGATGAAAGCTGCAACATTTCAACAAAAAAGAAACCGTCCAGAGGACCTGACTTAACTTAGTTGGATTTTTTTTACCTGGATTATTGAGCATGAACTTTGATGTTAAATTCGCTATCACAGACATACAAACTCTTATTTCCATACAGTCGTGTGCAGCACAAAGTCCAAATGCAAAACAAGAAATAATGAAATTCAGAATGCAGCAGTGAATTATTTTGTTTAAAAAGGGTGTACTGGTTAGAGCATTCATTTGTCACATTTGCTTCTGCATGTGGAAAGCTGGGCATTTAAGCAGTAACACCACAAACAACCTGTAGAGCCAATAGGCTGTTTTACATTTGTTTATCACAGCAGTTTGTGTGAAGAAGAACAGGAGGAACTGTGTGTATCAAAGGAATTCACAGGTGTGTGTGTTGTGCAGGTTTGTGTTTGTGAGGTAAGAGAGACAGACATGGTCTAACACTCTGTGAAAGCTAGACAGATAGCCCTTTAGCTCGCTAACACGTCCCTGCACAGAATGTCCTTCCTCTGTCCTGTTAGAACCCAATCCTGTTTATCTGGCAGTGCAGCCTTTGAGAGTCTTTGTGCTTGTCTGGGCGTGAGTGTGTGTTTGAAATGCTGTCCGTGTGCGAACGAGCAGCCGTGTGTGTGTGTCCACGTGGCTGTTTGTGATGAAGATGTCAGAAGGAGCTGATTAGCTCTCCTCTCAGAAGATGGAGGTCTCTCTCTACGAGCCGAGGTGACAAGTGTCATTACTGTAGGAAACAGGATGGAATTCCTTTGTTACAGGAATGTTTCTGAAACACGAGTAAAAGAAATAACTGTTCACCTTAATGCACCCTTGTGGCTCAAGCTCCCCTTATCTATAGCTCGTTTTGTTTGGGACAAACAAATGGATGTAGTGGCTGCTATTCAAAACACAGTGAACAAGTGTGTAAAAATGGAGGTGTGAAATATCCACGTGAACTTGTGACCTTGACGATGCTATAAAAAAAAGGTGCTTTATGCACTAGAAAGTCTCAGAGGTACTTAGACGGCTGCAGAGAGCTGGAGGACACAGCAACAGTATGAGATTGAAATCTGTTTTCTTGGCTTTGGGAAAGCTTCTGATATTGAGCTTGGAATTACTTTCTTGTAATCCATTCATTCTCATAGCTGATTCCTGGAGGAACCACATTCTGATGATTACTCTGGTAATCTCTTCTAAAGGCTTTGGTCTACACAACTGTCAGCAGTGTTTATTAGTATGGATGTTTTTTCCAGTGCTGACAGCACTTAACAAATTAAATGAAGTTCCTTTTCATTCAGTTTCACGACTTGTTGATGATACCATGAGAGTAATATTTACTGGGACTCCAAATTCCAAATTGGATTCATTGAATTTAACATTAATATAGCTTTTTTGTGTGTGTGTGCGTGTGTGTGTGTGTGTGTGTGTGTTGCTGTGAAAATGATTCAAGTATGATGGCTAAACATGATCCAGATCAAGTGCATTGTTCATATTTATATTCTGTCAACGGAATTATGAGACAGGATCTTCACAAAAAGCCCCAACACACAAAGCCCTGTGTTCATTTCCCCAGCAGTGTCTTTAAAGCAGTGAAGGAGAGCAACACGCCTCCCTACAGCTAGCACATCTTTTGACATCGATCTGTGCCATTACTCCTTTTGACACCTGGTTCCATACGACTAGATGGCCCATAGGCTGGACAACCAAGACAAGAAACCGAACAGGGGCAGCAGATACAAATGACCCCCCTCAGGCCATTCCTTTCATCCTGTGGGAGTGGAGAGGCAGTGTCGGGGGCAGACAGGGCTTCAGTAGAGTTCCATTTTGGTACAAAGTCTCTAAAATGTTGGTGCCAAGTGCTATGCTTCCACAAGGGGATGATATACATTTGGAATGCAAGCAGATGAGTATAATAGGAGCTTTAGGAGCTCAGGAACTAGTTAGGGATGTTGAGTCTGTATTTGGCTTTCAAATGCAAACTGAATTAGGACCAAATCATAAACTATGGCTTAAACATATTTAATATTTCAGACAGATTTGCGCTATAGTTGAGACACGGCTGATAAAGGTAAGATACAGGAATGTGTTTTCTTGATGAGCATTATGAGCAAGCTGCAGAGAAAGTAACCAACACCGAGAGCCCAAAAGAGCGTACTGCACAAGAAACATGGGTGGCAGCAAGAGGAGTGGGCTTTAAAGTGCCAGCAATAGCAGAGCTACCAACATGTCACCACTTTTCCAAAAAAAGAATGAATGGACAATTTTGCTTTCCACTCTCCACCCATGAAAGGTCATTTGTAGAGAAGGCAGTGCTTTCAAACAAAAAGTGGCACGCAGTGCTGGTCTTTGGTGGTAAAATATTCACACTGCAGTTCAGATTTTCTAGTTGTATTACTAGTTTAGCTAATAGTTATACATTGTTTTTAAACTCAAATGATATTACTATGAACTCAGTTCAATACTTAGTTTGTACTATATAGCACAGTTCAAACTGAGCTACACTTATTTTTAGTTTTGGGCACTTCTTGAGTTGAAAGCCAAAGAAGGTGAATTTTAAGTCTAGATATTGTGGCTGTGCAGTGTGCACACACAGAGGTACACTGTTCTTTGAGTTTGAGGAAGCCAGTTCAAAAGCTTTCATCTGGACTTCAGTTCATCCAGACAAAGACTATCTGATTGAACAAAAAAAACTCTTACTTATGTACAGATGATAAAAAGATGGGCAGCACAATGATTCAGTTGTTGCCTCTCAGCGAGAAGGTCACGGGATCAAATCCCATCCGGGGGCCTTTCTGGGTGGAGTTTGCATGTTCTCTCCATGCATGCGTGGGTTTTCTCCAGGTACTCTGGTTTCCTGCCACAGACCAAAAACATACATGTTAGGCTGATTGGTAACTCTAAATTGTCCCTAGGTGTGAGTGAGAGAGTGAATGACTGTTTGTCTCGTTTGTCTCTATGTGTCCCTGTGATGGACTGGAGACCTGTCCAGGGTGTACCCCGCCCCACTGTGATTGCTGGACATGGGCACCGGCAACCCCCGTGACCCAAAATGGAAGAAGAGGTTAAAAAATAATTGGTGGATGTATGGATATCTGAACATTGAACACATTGATAAATTAAGCAAATAAACGGGTTTCCTTTACTTGAGCAATTGCTGACAGCATGTTATAGCTGAACTATGTTGATTAGGATGAGACAATAGCCTCCACTGTACAGCGATATTAGCCCACTCAGAATACTTTATGATGTATATGATGACCATTAGTTATTATGTCAATTAAGCCTTCATTAGAGCACGCTGATCCTCTTGAGGCTGCCCTCTGTCAATGTGACAAACCTGATGGTAATTTCCTCCCACTGACAGCTCATTAACTAAAGTATGTGACAGGTATTCTAATTCCCTTCTCTGCCATGCCATCCATCAGAGAACAACAAATAGAAACACTTTGGAGAAATCACTACAATAGTCACTGATCAGTATGTTGACCTTTTAGTGGCAACTTGAGTCATGCTTCTCTCTCCTCGTTCTGCAGCTCTTCCACTCTGAGGCCACACGAGAAGAAACTTTACAGAAACCAAGGAAGACTTTGTAAAGATTACTTAGCGAACCACAACATAAACACTTCCATGGGCCCAAATATCTCAAAATACACGAGGATGAGAAAAGAAGAGGGTTTTTGCAAGGATGAGTGATTCAGAGAAGCACGGGGGCGTTTTTAATCCAGTATGTTGCCACTTAAATCCCAGTCACTTAATTTACCCTCCTTTTGTTTAATTAACCTCAGATTTTAAAGCTAATTAGGTTTAGGTATTAAAGACAGATAATTCCCTCACTCTTGCTGTCGGCAGGAATGTGGCTGCAGTCTTGCATTAGATGGGATCTGATTTGGCATCAGACTGAGGCTTCAGGGGAAGATGGAGGCAGACATCAAGAAGTGAGACATGCGTAGCATTGAAGGTTCAGGTGTTGTGACAATCCATCATGTTGAAGTGCCATGTTGCTTGTATGTGCTTTCAGAAAACATTAAATATGCCTTCAAATCTAGACAATGGTCGGCCAAGCAGAACAAAGCATGTGTTTTTTTTTGTGTGTGTCTGTGCAGATAAATTAATTAAGAACAGTAAAAAGGATGAAAGCTTTCTGCTTCTGCTTTTTTAAGCTCTTTTGTCACTTTGTGCTTGTAGATGCTTGAAAGGGCAGTTTGCAATTGAATTTGACAAGAACTTCTGTTTGTATGACAATGCACGCACAAAAACACACACTCAAGTCCTCTTTGTTTTCTTCCAAACAAACAGTCTTATTTTTCACCATTGCTTTGGCTTGACAACACTAACTTTTTAACGGAGATGCAAACATTAAAAGGCACCTTTAAACTTCTGGGGACTATTTTTTTTTTTTTGTCTAACAAGGCATCATTATCGAACTGGGACAGAACCAAGCATTGTTGTCTGTTCACCTAATCACCAAAAACTGTCACGCCATGCCTCATTAGCCTGATTGGAGATCCATGCCAAATGGCCCCGACACTAACCCCCTGTTGCCCACAAATCAATGTGCTCACAACAGGGTGTAGGAGGCAGGAAGGGACAACCAGAACATCTGGCCCATCTGTTGAACAACAATGCTGGGGTTAATAATGGAGGTGGTGATTGCAAATAGCGTAGGCCCTTGAGAGAATGAAGTATAAACAAAAGCAAATTGGAAACAGGTACACAGTGTCCGCATTAGGTATCCTGGAGAGCTTTGCCTGATTACACTATCATAGAAAAAACCTGATTCACACACGATCAGGTGCAGACTTCATCAAATTTAATAATGCAAAGCTTCGTGGAGAAACATTCAGGACACAGGAGGCAAAAACATTACAACATAACTTCTAATGCTTTTTCTGCCCCGGTTCTGATCTGGTTCAAACTGGCTAAACCAAAGTCTGTTCATTTTGTAGGAGTTTCCTGCAACCTCCTCACCTCTCCCCCCATGTCCCCACTCCAGTTTTATCAAAACCACATCTGTGAGCCAAGGCTCAGAGGAGCGCCTGGAGGTAAACATCTCTCAAGGTTTCCCAGAGAACAAATCACAACGTAGCAAAAATAAAAAGCATGATGAATCCTGAACTATTCGCTGTCCTTACAGTCACATCAAGCATGCTTATAATATTGAAAATGAAAACTTTGTAATGTCATTCTGACAGTTTATGATGGCCTATTATTATAAAGGGTAATAAAGGATATTAATACAGTAACGTAATACAGCATTATGCAGACATATTGTGATGTATCAGGAAGCAGATCAATAAATGATATATTCCCATCACAACAACAATCACAGCATGTGTCTCTCCGAGTGCTAAGTGCGGCACATGGAGTGGTTTTAAAGCACAGGCCTGCACATCTATCCTTCCATCCATCTACCCATCCATCGCTCCTGCTTGATCCTCTTCTGCCTCTTATCCATATTTGAAATTACAAAAGCCTCTCATCCGGGTGGCTTATCACCCATGTAATGACAAAGTTCAAATGTGAATCCATCTGTGCAGCTCCGAAAGCCATCAAAATCCTCTCTCAAAGGTGCCGGTGGCCTCGGCAACTACCGCCGGCTTCCAAAGTATCTGGTGTCGAAAGAACAGATTAAAATAGTGTAGCTATGGATTGAAAACACTCACTCGCCGGCTCTACAGCTCAATCTGTTTCATAACCAGCCTATTTGAGAGGACAGATTTGAATTTATTTTTATCAGTTTCATGCAAAGTTGCAGCCTCCTGGTTGTCAGTACGTTCAGGTGGTTGAAACTTCATCCATGTGTTTAACAACAGGATCATTCAGATGAATGAAAATAGCTCATTCTTTTGAAAGGAGGCTGGAGTTGATTTAAGATGGCAACCATCCACAATAGCTTCGCTAACACCAAATGTTAGCTCAACAATGTTCAGTCAGGTCTGGACGATTTATTTTGTTGCTGAGATGTTTCGTCCTTCATTCAAAGGACTTCTTCAATCTGGGTCCCACAAATAGCACATTCCCATAGTGGAAGGAAAAAAAAAAAGTTTGCTGGTGATAAGATGGCCTCCAGGGCCCACCCTCTCCCCCGTCAACTCATCTGAGACAATCATGCCAAAGTAGTTCAAAACACCACTTTGGCTTGATTGTCTCAGAGGAGTTGACGGGGGAGAGAGCAGGTCCCAGAGACCATCTTATCACCAGCAAACTGTTACCCCCCCCCCACACACACACACACACACACACACACACACACACACTATAATATGCTGTTTGTGAGACTTAGATTGAAGAAGTCCTTTGGATGAAGGACAAAACGTCTCAGAAAAAACAAACCAAAAAACGTCCAGATGATCTGACTGAACATTGTTGGATTTTTACCTGGATTATTGAGCATGAGCTTTGATGTAAATGTTAGCTTGTCTGTCTGCTCAGAAGTGAACTTTGTTTCTCTACACTGAGTCTATTCAAAGAGGGACTAGCAATAAATAAAGTAGTAATTGTTAATAACCTTTCCACAGACATCCACTTCAAAAGATGTGAACATTTATTAAAATGTACCTGTTCAACACAGTCCAAGTGTTGTTGTTTTTTTTTTCTATTTCTTTGATTTCACCTCAGAAAGGGCCAGCGTGATACATTTGTGTATGTCAACACTTTGAGCTAAAGGAAAATGCCAGTGTGACAAATAAAAAAATAAAAAATCATTGAGTTTACAGCTAAGCTGAGGTGACGTTTTTTTTTTCTTGAACAGGTCTGTTTTGATTTCTTCAACTTTGTTACTCTGCCTGCTTTCATCACAGCAGCAGGCAGCGCTTTCCTCACAAACACAAGTCCACACAATGCCTGCACACGTACCTAAAGAGAGAGACGAGCATCTTTCTGATACACTGTGTCTCTATTTGCATGCACTTTACTTTCATTCCTTGCACTGCAAAGACACAAGGCCTCTACACCTCCTGCACACGCACACACACACACATGCACACACACCTTCATCTTGCTTCCAGCTTGAACTCTTGAATAAATAATTTACTGGAAGAGTTAAAACTTTGAATACAAATATAAATAAATAAATACAACTTTTGTGTGTGGGAGATCTCAGTGATATTGATGTTTCTTGGGCTGA
Source organism: Nematolebias whitei (assembly GCF_014905685.2). Lineage (NCBI taxonomy): Eukaryota > Metazoa > Chordata > Actinopteri > Cyprinodontiformes > Rivulidae > Nematolebias > Nematolebias whitei. The sequence goes on from NC_056503.1 coordinate 23,290,326, forward strand.
CTTCTCTGAGTTAACCCACCAAGGCAAACACACACACATGCACACACTAACTGAACACAACACAACAACAGCAGCACAATGAAGGACCCGTGTATAATTAACTGGAGCGGCTGAGTTTAGGGATTACTCCAGGAGGGGCGGTGAATTAAAGCTCAGCTAATGAGTTGAAGTTTCTTAATTTGTTCTCCCCCATAATTCCAGAATGGATTAGCAGTAGCTTTAGTCGCCTCTTTCCACCGATTAGCACGGCTCGCTCGGTTTTACAGGCGGGGCGGGGAGAAGAAGAAGACGGTGGGAGCAGCCGGGATGGTGGCACAGCTTATCAGCCCACGTGCTTCAAGGTAAAGAGCTGACAAACCCTTCAGCTTTATTAAGAACAATAAACTGAAATCACACATTTGATTTTAGTTCACTTCTTTTGTGTTCCCTGTCAAAGTTTCACATCCCCAATAAGTTTGATTATAAATCCATAATAAAATGATTTTCACCTAATGATAGGTATTTTTACCAAGTTATTTACTTGTGAATTTTAAGACTTTTGAAATTTTCTTTGTTATTTTATGAACTAATTTTGGATGCATTTTGAACATTGTCTGTAGATACAGAATGAATTATGAGCAATGTCTCAAAAAATATATTTTTATTTCAGAGCTGCAAGAAAAGCAAAAATCTATATTTGATGACAACAATGTTTGTGAGAATGCCAACAAGTATGTTTCCAGTGGGGGTGAGGCCATGAAAGCAAAATAAATAAATAAATGAATAAATATAAAATTCTTCCACATGTATTTCATTTTTGACCAGGAGCAGAACAAGTGTCCAAAAATGAAACAAAATAAAAGCAAACAAACAAAAAATGATCTAAATGTATTTACCTTGTCAATGACTTGCGTTCATGAGATTTCAAGTTGTGCAATGCCATTCATCAGGTTAAAAAATATACCTTTGTTTTAGAGAGAAAACGTTCATAACAGTCAAATTGACCAGAACACAGTTAAAAATAAATAAATACAATATATATTTAACTTGTTTAAGAGGATTTTTTTTTTTAATGATGAGGCTAATTTTTTTAAATTGTAAAGGCTAAGAGGCAGAGTTTCTTTATTTTCATTCGCACCACATGTGGGGTATGTGGTGGAACGAGATTGTAATAAGATAAGATAAGTAATAAGATCTAAGATATGAACTAGAAAAACATCAGCTATAAATATCCTAAGCACTAATACATGTAGCATAGAAAACAATATGCCGAACAGCAGCACGAACATGAGTCTGTGAGAGCAGATGAGCACAAATGCACACAGAAACACGAAATAGATCAGCAGCAACATGAAATAGATCAGCAGCAATATGAAACAGATCAACAGCAACATGAAACACATCAGCAGCGACATGAAACAGAATAGCAGCAACATGAAACAGATCAGCAGCAACATGATGTGATTTTTCACAGTGACTATCCTGGTTATTCATGAGTCTAACAGCTTCAAAAGTAGAAGCGGTTCCTCAGTCTAGTGGTTCTACACTTAATGCTCCTTAACCTACTTCCTGAGGGTAGCGGGGCAAAAAGTGTGTATGCTGGGTGAGTGGGGTCCTTCATGATGCAGGTGGCCCTCTTCCTGCATCTGGAGGTGTAGATGTCTGTGATTGAAATAAATTGAAGAACTAAATAAGTTTACTTTACACTGTAGAATCCTTGGGTTTCCTCCTACTTCCTCGTTGCTTTCTAACTCCTTGGCATCACCAGGTCCTAAAACCTAAAACTCAATGTGGTCTTAAACTGTCAGCCAGGGCTAAAAGACTCTGAGGTGGTGGAGACGGTTTGAGCATGACGGCTGCACTACACCTGATGTCTGCTACTGAAAACTGACAGCGCTTGTTTTGGATTCCTGTTCATTTGTTGGTGAAAGTGCTCGGGAGCAAAATAAACTAACCAACAACCAACTGCTGGACTGCCAACCCGTCCCAGCGGGTATTCTACCCATTAGTGTTTCACTCCCTCCTAAACTATGTGATGGAAGCCAGATATGTCAGTTCAGCATCACTTACGAGCTGCCAGTCAGACTCTGGAACAGACTCTGCCTGTGAAAAACTGCTGTTCTTATAAACCAAATCAAATGCAGCTCAAAAATATAAACCAAACTCGATTTAAAAAAGTCAACTTTCACGTTGTGTTGTTAAATCCTTGTATTGCAGCATCCCATCACAGCTTCAAAGGCTCAGCAGGGAGGGAACATGGCCAGCATAATGCATCTGATGGGTGTAATTCACTCTGCATTGGTGCTGCAGAAGACTGACAACACAGAGGTAAAAATGATGGATACACCAAATTACACTGCTGCTACGGTGATAGTAAAACCCTCACATTTCTTTTTTGTTAACATCTATGCTTTTCACTGACTTCACTCAGCATCACATTAAATATGCACTCAACAAATTTAGCAATACTTCACATCAGCATGTTTTCAGTGGATAAAAACATGGACACTTGAAATCTTGACATTTTACTGAGCATGTTTCCTTTGATCTAATTAAAAAAAAAATGCACAAGGCTACCAAGTCATAATAAAGAGACAAAAACATTACTTAAAGTGACAATGAGTTCATAACATTTGGCTTTTCGCATAATTGCATTCCTTAAGCTTCTCAGGGTACTATTTGAGACTATAATATGATTCAGTGGGAAAAAAAAATAAAAAAAATACTTTATGGCTGCTGGTGGTGTTTGAGCTCTTACACTGTCAAAACATCCAATAAAGCAGGTGAAAAGGTCCACTAGCCAATTAGAGAGCGGTAAAAGACTGAGACTCAGGAGAGGTTTTATTGTGAAACCACATCACTGCAACATCCTCGACTTATTTTTAGATTCTGCCTCGGCGCAGATAGGCCTGTGAAAGGTGTGCAAATTTGCCCTTGCCTGGGAAATGTCACACCCGCGCAGCAATATCAAGTGCTGAATTTGGTCCTAGCTTAAGGAATAAAGTCAGAACCTCTTTGAGTCCAGAACCGAACATGTGCACTCTCATTAGGATCTCTTGTATTAAAGTGAGGGGATGGATGCGCAGAATCTAAAGCCCGCGGCTGTCAAATTAGTGGCTAGATGTATGGCTGTGCACAGAAACGGGCCGCCCGGCCGATTAGAGTGACGTGCGCATCTCATTGGTGGACAGCTTTCATCGGGGAAACTCAATTGCCATGGCGACAGCATGGAGAGTCCGGGTGGGAGCGGTGAGTAGGCTTTTTGGCACACTGTGTCATATCTGTAGGCCTTTATATTGCTCATGCAGCCACTCATGATGCAGCTGCTTTTGTTTATAAAAGCATGATTTGGTTTCATTGTGAATGACTTCTTTGTCTGAATGAGAGTCAAAAGACGAGACAGTAATGTTTGTGGGGTTGTTGGGCATCAGTGCTTCTTCATTAATGGTCCTTTGTTTATTATGAGCTTTCACCAAGTACAGGTCACTAAACAATTACGAGATTTCAAAATGGGCCTCTGCAGTTGTGTTAGTTTGCTTATTAAAGCACCCTGAATGAAACAAATAATCTGAGTGAAGTTTTAGTAAAATAACAACCTTTAGGATGGGATCCACACAGCTTTATGTGTGCAGATACCTCTCTACATGGCATTAACTTGATCCATTTCTTAGCCCAGAGGGTTGGAGCTTTGCTGACCTCCGCTGTGACCACAGTCATGTTGACAGCCGCTGCACTTCACACATCATGCTCCCTCAGGCCTGGTGTGCTTCAAAGATGAGGCCAGGCTACAACGAGACCTAGGCAGGAAAACACCTCCGAGTGGTGTATTACCCTCAAGAAGATACACCAAATGGCACATCGGCCTTTCATGGAGCTTTTTTTTTTTTTTATCTCAGCTGGCTAACTCACCTATGTGAGTGAAGATCTGAGAATACATTAAAATATCAACATAAAGATCTGATATTTAGTCTGCTTAGATCATGTCATTGATGGAAGTCAACAGATTATTTGGTTAGCCAGTTAATCAGGCCAGTTATTGCATTTCTTTAGATCATCTATATTTGTCATGATACTAAACTGATTCAGAAAATGGAACAACTGGAGTGTTCTCTTCTTGACTCTACTGTCACTGCACTTATCATACACAACAGCTGGATGCAGTTAGTCTGTCACCAAAGCAAGAAGCACAAATGTAAGAAGATGGATGCGAATGGTAGAATGTTTAGTAGGTCATATACTGGCAATGCAATGGTTTGGAGGAAAGTGCGTTCAGCAGTAAAGCGTGAGATTATTTTGTAAACAGAGAGGAGTCAGATGTGTAGAGAGTTTCAGCTGTGGACAAAATGCTCCTCCTGGTCTGCTGGTTCTGGACCACCATCATCTAAATCACCTCTTAGATGGGCCAGCAGTTTATTCAAGGATTCAAGGTTCTTTATTGTCATTCACATCACATGTGGTACATGAGGTGGAACAAAACTATGTACACAGGGTCCCAGTTACATCCAACACAAATACAAATTGTAAATAAAACAGTAGTAAGATCTAAGATCTAAAAAAGTTCAATCTGGTCCTCTGGACATTCAAAAACACAAACAAGCAAACAAACAAAAAATTAGATACGTTTCGACTTTCATCCGAAAGACTTCCTCAGTCTGAGATGTTGTATTCAGCTCAGTCTCTTAAATAGCACCTTCTCAGAGTGGATCAACCAGTTTTGCTGCTGACAACCAAAACCAGCTGCTCACATGGTAAAGAAGGACCATCAGCCTAACAATCTAAGATATGAACTAAGAATTACGCTAAACTACATATACACTGGATGGGAAGTGCTTTTGATGATGTGGTCTGATCTTACCAGACATCACTTCCACCTGAAGTCCATGATGACAGGAAGCAAAGTTCCTGTGTCTCTGGAGATTTTTCACTACGCTCTCTGCACAGAAGGTTTCCAAAGTCTTGTGTGTCTTGGCATTGGCAGGTCATTTTATTGCTTTAAAACACCTTTTCATTAAGGTTCTGCTAAATATCATGGTGGTTTGCCATCAAACTGAGTAAAGTATTTTATCAATGACTACCATAATTTCCAGACTGTTGAGCACCTGAATATAAGCCGTGCCCACAAGAAAAGAAAAAAAAAAGTACATATATAGGCTGCACTTACTTATGTATAAGCCATTGATGTCCATGTTGTAACATGAGATATTTACACAGAAATATATATATTTTACTTTTAATTAAATATGTACTGCTAACATACACAAATATGTACTTTTTTTTTTTTCTGAACAGTGCTTGTAACATGGCTGTTTAATAATACAATACATTAGCCTACCAGGAAGTCATTGATCATTATCTTCATCTTCCTCCTGCGCACTGCGCCCTGAGCTTGTGTTGTCCTCTTCATCATGCTGCTGCCTTTCAAACATGTTCGTGATAGAGGATTTTTTGACCCTACTCCGCTGTCAGGAATGCCACATTAATGCACAATTCACACTTATTTTTAATGACTGCAAATATTTGGTTGTGCACCCATTGGTCAGATGTTTTTTTTTTACCTTTATTTATACAGGTAGTCCCAATGAGTCACGAGGATCCACCCTGCCTAAGAGAGATGTGTATTGGGCAGCTATGTGAGCGCCCAGATGTGACTAGGCTCAATGATCTGGTGGCATGGAGCACGTTAGCCTGTCAAAAAAAACCAAAAAAATCCATAAATTAGCCGCAGCATTGTATAAGCAGTGGGGTTCAAAGCATGTGGAAACAGTAGAGGCTTATAGTCCGGAAATTATGGTAATTAATACAATAAAACTGACCAGAGATAGGCTGCTTAAAGGTACAACGGGGTATGTTCATCAAACATCTGGGTCAGCTAGTTTATGGAGTGGATTCTGCATGACACATCTGACCACAGCAGGAAGGTTCTCCATATCTATTAGGCACTTCCATAATTTATCAAACATACTGAATTTTTCAAGAGGGATCTGTCACAGGTTTAAGATTTCTATCGACAATGCATTTCCTTGGAGTTCACTGATTAGTTTTTTTGCGCAGGGCGAGCTGTGGATGAGAAATGAACATGAAAGGCTGCATTAGGATACCTGTCAAAATCTGTCTGTTCCCCAAACCTCGCGTGCACGGCCCTCCTTGTGATGAATTAATGATTAATCAGGATTTTGTGAAAGGTCTCAGAGAATGATGGAAGAATAATGAGATTGTCTTTGATCATTTCATGTTAGCTCGTGACAGTAATTTGTGGCAAGTCATCTGAATTCAGCTGCTGTGAGCTGCAGAAGGATTCAAGCAGAGTTCCTCGAAACCTTGCACATCCCAGAACCCACCAGTAACTCTATGATATCCAGGAAGTTTTGAGTTATTTCTCTCCTGCTCAGTGGCTCTCGCTCAGACATCCGGTCTTTGCTGTGGACAAACCATTATGATGTCCATGATTGGACTCCCTGCGTGGGAATACATAGTGCTCCCCTCTCTGACTGTTTGAGCCTAATCCTGTGTGGCGGGTCCTGCACTCCACTGCCTAAACACATCTGTCATGTTTTGTCACAGTGATACAGCAAGCAGCCAACTCCCACCTCTAACAGGGTATATGCAGCTGTATATTGCAGCTTGGATCCATTTGTGGACATGAAAGCATGCATAATAAAGAAACCTGATGAGCTTGGTAGTGTTACTTCCCACAGAACACCTCCTGGGTGCTGCTTACAATGCACAGACTGCATGTAAACATGATGAATTAAAGCCTAGATACAAACACTTTGAAATACATATTCAACTCTTAAAGTCTTGATTGCCCTGCTGGCCCAGTGGTCTGATGAACACCACCTTACTGAACAGCTACCTCCATTTTACTTTGAGCAACAAGACAGTTTAGCTTCCCCCCTGACCAAATTCCAAACCTATCTCTGTTTAATAAGACAACAGTTTGAGACAAAATGCCCAAAAAGTTCAATCTAATTTACTCTTCACGCCCATTCTTCCACAAGACAAGATTACCTCAGTAATAGTTAAGACTTCACATAAAATATGAAACAATCAGATTAAAGAAAAAAAAAGGCATGAACTTCACAAGAATCCTCCTGCAACGCTGCATGCAAACCATTTCCCTTTGATTCTGTTTTATCTCAAGCTGCAGAACTGATCAACTAGACAGGAGAAGCAGATGAGTGAGACGTCTGTCGGCCTGTGCAGCAACAGTACGCTCATTGGAACCTCTTTAACATTCAATGTTCAAAACAGATCCAGGCATTAAACAATGATCAGGTGCCTGAGGAAAAACTGAAAGCTTGTTTTACTTTTTTTTTTTTCCTAAAACTTTGATTTATTTATTTTTTCTTGTGCTCCTGAGATAAAACAACATGCTTTACCAGTACCATAACCAGTTGACTACATCATCCTAGTTTTTATGGTCATCAGCACTCGATTTGGTTCCACACCTTCAAGCTTTCCCCACAAACCCAAAGTGTCAGTAAATTATAAAAACGTAATATACTGGTGCTAATACACTTCACTTTTTTTGGTCATGCTTCACTGCCAGGAATTCTGTCTGATTTTGATGGGCATCAGTCCCATGGATGATCTAATCAGACCCACAGTGTGAGGATCTGGGCATTCTGTTGGTTTATTTTCTGTATTTTTTATTTATTTATTATAATCATTTAGTATTCTGTTCCCCAGTGTTTCTCATGTCTGTTCCAGTCCCTCCCATATTCACCTGTTCTTGTCTCCACACCCGGTGTTTATGATCTACATACATTAGGATTTCCTATATATGCTGTTTTTCTATCTGTAAATCAGTCCTGGACTGGACTCTGTATGAGTCACGTTGTGGTTGTTCATCTGTGTGCCTTCCTGTCCTGTGTCAGCATTTAAAAAAAAAACAAAAAAACACATTATTTAGTCTTTATACTTCCAAGGTCCCCGTGATTTGTCTGCAACCTTGGATTTTGTATCTACCTACAACCATGACACGCAGCATGCATCGACTTTTACTAGAGGCAAAGAATGCTGTTAGTGTCTCATGACATAAGCAGCAGACACCGTTGTTAACGTCCACATGCTCTCGGAGCACTTCTGCTCAGCACATCACTGTGCAGAGAAGAAATGACTGTAGAGTGTCTGAAGTCTGAAGAAGCAGCAGTGCTCAGAGGAAAAAACTTCTTCACATCAATTATGATAATTAAACATGGTGACACATTTAAAATATGTCGGATTATTTTTGACATCCTTTTTAGTTATGATCTGTTTGATATGTTTATTTCTGCAGTAAGATTCAATTTTACACTTCAGGGAGACTGGGCAAATGCTGTGAATGGAAACAGAGACTGTGTCCTCAGTGTTTTGACTGAATTCACTGTAAAACAACCCGTTTATGAAGGAACGGTGCAGAATTCAGTGACTCTGCTCAAACAGCAGGACTTTGCCTGAAGCCAAAGCAAACCTGCCAGCGAGGGTTCTTTTGATTGCTGCAGCATCCGTGAGGTCATTTACTTACTGCACAGTAGCTGGCAGGCTCTTCTCAATGCCAAACATCCACCCCGGTGTCTCGGAGAAACGCATGTGTGGACTTAATTCTCTGCTGTCAGAGCTAAGCAGGTACTGGTACAAAGACGAGGAGTTAAGTCGAAACACTTGTTCCCAGTGGCCGGGATGAGTGACAGGGATGAAGGAATGAAAGCCACTGTCACTCAACATTTTCTTGCCTGTCATCTGATATGTGGCGCTTGTCATCACATGGAGCAGACGAAGGGGCACAGGTGGAGCTAAAAGTAGGCATGGTGATGGAGAGAGTTAGCTGTGGCTGACAAGACGAACATGACAATTACAGTACCTGCCAAGGGAGTTGGCTTCACTGCAGAGAATGATAACTGAGAAGGAGATACGTAACGTATCCCATTTAACGTTGGATTTATTTTTTACACGTTTGTCTCAGACATCACCTCTAACCCTCATGGATGTTCAGTTCCACTCACTACAATAAGCTCAAAAACAATCACAGACTCCACTTGCTGTTAATACAATAACAGAGTTGTTTTTTTTGTTGTTGTCATTTTTAAATAAGTTTATTTGTCTTATGATGTATTGTATTTGCTGCTGTCTTTATAAATCTATCTATCTATCTTTATATCTATATCTAGATAGATAGATAGATAGATAGATAGATAGATAGATAGATAGATAG
>NC_056503.1:23299507-23358481 GCF_014905685.2 Nematolebias whitei
GATAGATAGATAGATAGATAGATAGATAGATAGATAGATAGATAGATCGATCGATCTAGTTCTGCATGTAGGACTTTGACCAGCAGCAGTTGTTTTTAAATGTGCTATATGAGTAAATTAGATTTTTTTTCCCGTGAGACCACACGATGCTAGCAACCCTCCACCACACATCCCTCATCTCTGCAGTTTATTGTAATTTTTTTTGTCATACTGATTCTGCATCCACTGTCACTGCAGCGATGCTCAATTTTTAATATGCCGTTCTGCTTCATTCAGACGTACCCAGAATGACTTGATTTGCTGTCAAATTTAGTCAAAGTTCATAGAGATCAAGAACATAGCCATACATAGTGTTCGGACTAGTGTTTCTTGTATACACTTTCATAAAAATGGGTAGTTGAAACATCTGTGGTAACCAGTGTCTTTTTTTTTTGTATTTTATTTTTTTGCCAGCCATTCCTTCTTTGTTCATTTCACTGTTTTGCACAGGCCTCCTTAACTGCTCCTTGTAAGCTAAAATACTCAGAAAGGTCCTGCTCAGAGCAGTGGCAAGTGTCCAAGTGTGCAGACTCCCTAAACAGCAAGAGACAAACATGGCTACTTTCCAGAAATACAAGATGGCAAACGCAGATGGCCATTTACATCCAATAATACCTGATTGTAAATGGAGAGGGCGGTGTTAAATCAGGCCTAACTTCAAATACACAGGTGATGCATAACTCATCATGTGAACAGAATTTTTAGCATTTCATGATTTAGAAGAGATGCCAAGATAGTTTCTATTATTTGATTATTTGATTTGATTTTTTTTTCATCAATAAAAGTCATTTGTAAACAGCATCTTAAAATAATCTGTGAGTCAGACATATTAGCAGTTTCCAAAAAGCCATTGAGTTTCAGCAACAACTTGATGAATCCGATTGCGGCTGACAGGTAGTGCAGGCATGATGCTGAGTTCACAGAAGTTCATTTCAGTGTGAGAGAAGAGGTTGTGGTGAGGTGGCAGAACTGTAAATATCATACCAAGAGTTCTTCAGCTCAGTGCTCCAAAAGTGTTGATCTTTGCACAGATTCAACACAAAATACTTTTGATGGTGGTGCATGTGTCTTTTTTCATTATAAATTTCACAATGCATCGGCAACAGTTGGCTCAAGCTTGGTGGGGAGCTGTAATACATTAAGAATAAATTTACTGACAAACCTGAATATATGTTTTCAGCAGTTTCTGAGTTGTTATCCATCTTCACTTAGCTGATGCAGCTACCGTGTGTCACTCTGCTTTGTAGGGGGCAGGTGATGATTTATGTTTTATCTAGCCTGCTTCGTTTTAGGCCACATCATTTGGTCGGATTAAGGCAGGTTGCAAAAAGCAATTTGCCATTAATTTTTTTTTTTTTTTACACTAAAATAAATTAAAAACCAGACTACCAAAATTACAAACCAATTGACTTGCCATAAAGAACAGCTTTGCTTGCTCTAAGATAGCACTAAGGTCTGAGAACACAACTACCAATGACCTAAAGGTCATTATCAGAAGCTTCTCAGAACTGATCATTAACGGACTGCCTTCTGACTGGGTGACAACTTCACAACCACATACAAATGTTAACTATAAGCCACGGGTGGTTTTTGCAGGGTTCTGGTGCACTGCCTCCACACATATGATAGAGCTTGGTGGGCAAATGATGGTTGTAATAATGCACACAACGTCCATGGCGAAGTAGTGGTGGTTTATCATGGAGGTGACAACACTGTGAGGTCCTAAATGAAGTGGAGTGGCAGCACTGATCACACTGGCTTTAGGCCAAGGCTACGACTGCACCATATGTCACAGATAGACACCATACCCATAACTTCATCTTGATGTAGTCTCAGTGGGAGCACTGTGTTGGTGGAGATGCAGAAATGCATGTCAGAGATCGAGAAAACAGTAAGAAAACCATTTGGACAATATTAAGTGTGTAACAGTTTTGTCATTGCATTCACACTCAAGGGAGTTCTCTGAATTAGACACAATCTTGTCATTTTCTAATAAAGCATGTAAGCAGTAGGTGAGAGTTAGCTGGGTTTGAAGTATAGTTGCACTCGAGTCCAAAAAATCTGACCCGACCCAGCCTCAGTCCATAGCCATAATTTTCAAACCCTACCCTATCCGATGAATTAACAGTAATTACAGTTCTGAACCCAAACACACACCCCCAACATTTTTAGTTTTGACTGCTTACACCACCATTATTAACGGTCGGCAGATACATGCGGCTGAGTAAAGGGGGCAGTAGATCGGAGCTGAGGAGCAGTCAAAGTGCATTAAATGTTTTCCCTGCTTATGCATGCATCCTGCTCTGACATGTCAGATATTTTGTTATCTCACCTGTTTGGGTCATCGGCCGCGCGCAGCTGAATCACAGAGCTGCTGAATGAACGTCCATTTGGACATAGTCCATCTGAAGCTAAACTGAACGTTTTACCTCTGCAAGGATGGTCAGCGCACTGTCAAATGGCTTTGTGCGGCAGGAAATTGTATGGCAAGCCATGTTGGCATATACTTGGATCATCAGCCGCGCATGTCTGCTGACGCAATTAAGTGTCCAATAATCGTATTGTGGCAAAAAAGAAACAATTCAATCAGTTTTCTTATTTTCAATACATACACTGTGTTTAATAACTGGCCTGGTGTCACTGTGACATGTTACAATATGAAAGTTACATATAGTCTTGGCTACAAAACCATTCATGTCACTCTTCTCTCAACTCTTTGCTAATCTTACTCCCATCAGAAGTCACCATGTTCCCATTCCTTTTTTTTTTCATCTCTCCAAAAATGACTACTGATTTCTGTCCCAACACTGTCACTTTCGCTAATTAGAACAACACAATTTCAACACAAATTTAATCACTGAACGTTCGTCTTCTCTTTCAGACAGGCCAAGACTGGAGCAGACTTTTTACCATAAGACTATCATTAATTTGTGTGTATGCTCTTTGATCCTTCCTGACCCGTATCACCTCAGTGTAGCTGCAGCTCAGCATCTGTTCAGCAGCTAAAAAGACAAACAACCATGCGAAAGAACTCAGCAGTGAATATTAAATATCCATCAGGCTGCAAATCAGCCAGTACATGGCAAACACTATTATTTTCACATGGCGTTTTCTGTCACCGTTGGTTCCCATTAACATTGTGATATTCTAGAGAAAGTGAATCAATTCTAATACAGTTGGTATTAATAACTCGTGACCTGCTGGTTCAGCGTTCTGTCAGGGACATGTAACAATGACAGTGTCAACTGGATCTTTGTGTGTGTGTTTGTGTGTTGGAGGGTTAAAAATAACCCAGAGTGCTCTAATCACCAAACTTTTGGACACCCACAGTGGAAGAAAAAATAAAGGAATTCAGAGAGGCTTGCACAAAGTAAAGATGTTGATCGCTTGCACTCACAGCCAAAGGTTGTCCCTATAAAAGGTTGCCCTTTACTGAGCACCCTGCCTCTTTCTCTCCTGCGAGCATGCTCATATGCTTTTAACGATGCTCTCCACCATCTCTACATGCAACCTTAGCCCCAGGAAGACACTATTCCATTACCCCCCTCCCTCCCTCTGAGAAAAGCACAAACAGTTTTGATGAAGCATGCGCCGCATGTAGAGATTTGCTGGGGGGAGTTTGTGGCTCAGTCAGGCCTTTGGTGCTAGATGGGGTCACTCAGGTAGACTTCTGGGTGTTTAGTTTGTAGAGTGTGAATGCACCAGAGGCGTAAAATAATAGCAAACTGAATTAGAAATAAGATTCTGGCTGTTTGAAGACCTCGGTGTCAGGATGCACTGCAAGAGACAAAGAAAGAGGTAGAGGAACAGAGAGAGAATGATGAAAATGGACCAAAGGCATATTTGCACACATACTCTGTTGCTGTTGTGCGTTCATGTAGTTGTGACCCTATATATCAGCTGACTATGTCAAAACAAAGGGGTGTATATGTGAGGGTCCATATACAAAAAAATGAGCTAAGTGCTGTAACTTTTCTAACAGGAAACAACTTGAAAACCTTTCCTTTGTCTTATGAGTCAAAACACCATTGTCCACAATGACAAAGGCTTAATTAGGTTCAAGGGAATCAAGTTTTTAGTTCTCCCTTATCTGAACAACTGTTCATTGCAAAGTTTGTTTATTTTCTAAATAAAAAAGTGTTAGTTTTTTCATAGTTTTAAAGGGGTTTTAAAGTTCGTGTTGTCTAATACAGTTCAAATACAGTTCAAATGGGCATCGGTGTGTCCATGTAGTGCATGAGATGTAGTTTATTATTCATTCAGGTAAAATAATCTTGCACACAACTCTTAATTGAGAACACTTCAGATGAGAATTATGTGTTTTTAAAAGTATATGTCATACATTTTGATAGGGCCACAATGGTTTGAAGCATGCACAAGACTTCATTAGCAAAGTTGTGGTAGTACATAAGTATGTACATACATCACGTGGGTCAGGGTTGGAGCATGGTGTCGGTGCATTCATAATGTTGGACCAACATGCACTGGCATAGCTTGGTTATCAATAGTTTAAATACAAGAGCTCCAGGAAGCCCTTATGCCAAGGCTGAAACCATTATTTTATAAGGCCATGGAAAATGCCTAGAACAGATGTGATGTCTTTAGTTGTTGCATCATACTATGGCATAAAACTTGTAGCTGCCTCCTGACCTGAGGGGTCAGATTGAGGTGGTAACATAGTAAGGGGTGAGGGTATGGCAGGGCAGGGCAGGGCAGAAAATAGCAGGACAAAATAATTGAGTATGAAAAGCAGTGCAGTGTCATTGTTAAGGTGTTCTAAAGTTAACCATCTTCTAATAGGTTGTGGTTGGTGTAGTAAGTTCATCATCAACCAGTGTGAAAGAGGTCTAAATGAATCATGTAGAGCTGACTGCCAGGGCACACTGTTCAACATGACAAGCGCTCCTGTCACCAGATAATCAACCAATACTTTAAATGAGGTATAGGGTTCCTATGTGGACTTCATGAAAAGGAAACCCATACGTATGCCTTCTGATAAGCGAGAACTTCATAGTAAAATGTCCACATAAAGGACGGAGAGCCGGACATTGATCCTTACACATACTCAAACACAGCATCACTCTGTGAGGATGATTTATCTGTCATGGGGACTATGATACTAACCGAGACAGGAGGTGTTAGAAGATCTATATCAGAAAAGCATATAGTTCTGTAGATACATTTAACAAATATAGTCAAATGTTTAAGCTACCAAAGCTACTGTGACATACTTATATATCTTCAAGAGGACGGAGACTGCTGTCATTTGAAACATTTGTATATGCTGTGGAATGTTTAGAACTAATGTCCTTAATTGATTAAATACCAACCAGATTTATTCCATGTATCATATCTTGTTTTCATCCTTTCAAAACAAGTCACTCCAACGTGTTGGAAAATCAAAACGGTGACAACTTTTTTGTCATTGTGCAATAAAAATATTGTCATAAGAAGAAACACTCAGCTATTATGAATGAGCAAAGTCAAAGTCTGTTTTTTTATATATATATTTGAATGTAACAATTCTGTGAGCATAATTTTTGCACAGCAAGGACAATTTTTATGGAGCCACTTGAACTCTGTAACAGCTTTAGACTAAATTCAAATGATAACTAAATGATCAAGGCTTTTATTTTCTTGAAGGAGCCTTCCGTTAAAAATAAACTCCAGCCTGTGTTTTCACGTAAGGCTCTTGTGAGATAACTTGTGCCTCTGCTGCCATTTGCACTCTTCATTAAATTCAAAGTTCTTGATCTTTTCACACTCTCACTCTCCAGCTCTCCTTTCCACTGTTTTGTTATGATGAGCTAAATATTTTGCCAGCACACTCCCAGTTCCATACACACCAAAGAAACCGCAAATCCCTAAATGGCCATGGGCAAAGCATTGGGTCCTCCTGACCCTCTACGCATGGCCAGCTGAGCGTCCCACATTGCCAGCCCACTCCATATAGCATATGGAAGCAATGTGCTGCCAAAGGCACAAATGGTGGTTTAAATCCATCTGAGCCCGACTGTCGCAGGGTGACACCTGGGGCATAAGTCTTCTCAAACTCATTCAACAATCTGGCCATGGGTGCTTTAAAAATATTTAATAATTCCCTTCCCTCCTGCAAGCATGACAATTGCAGTTACCTATATGTATAAGTATATATACCTATTTGTAAAAGTATATAATAAAATAAAATTACAACCACAGATAGTGCAGATGTTGATAGATATGTTAGGACCAAATTGAATTAACAAATTATAGACTTTTTTTTTTGACACACCATTCTTATTTTATTTTTCTCAAGCAAATAAATGAGCAGCCATCATTTTCTCTAATGCGTCTTCTCCTCCTGCCACAGGGAAGACATTAGTAACTTGCTCTCATCAATAGAGACACGCCATCAAAGACATCAATAACTAGGGATGTCTCAATATTCCTCATGATGATTATTCTTTAAAGCCATTGCTTATCTGTGAAGTGTTAGCACACAAAGCCTTGTTTTGGGAAGTTTTAGCACATCGGCTGATATTGATAACCCTGTTTGTGTTGGTTTCTTGCTGCCACAGCCAAAGATGATAGTTGTGTGGCATGCTTTGGGAGGCTTTATCATACGAATCCTTCCCTATATTAATATTGCCCAGCAGTGTGTGTGTCTACTGCAGGGTTGCTCACATGGCCATAGATTTCTCTCAGCATGAGTTTTGAAGACATACGAGGAGGCATACGAAGAAAAAATAAAGATGAGTAAAAGTAAATTGTCATTCAGGCGTCTGTGCTTACTCAGCTGACTTTGTGTGTATAGGAAGAGAAAGAGATGCAACAGGAATATAAAGTCTGCTTAGATGGGCAGTTTTATTTTGGGGAAATCATTCCATGCCTTTCATAACAGGACTGAGAAGGCATCTCCTTCTACTCCATCTGGGAAATGTTGCATATCTCCACTTTCTTTGCCTTGCTTGTCATGCTTGGGTTTAAAGTTGCTGCCAGCCTTAGCCTGAAAAACAAATCTCTAAGCGGTGGGCTGCTTGTTGTCTGCCCTCGCCCTTCTGAGTATCTCCACCATCTTCAAGCCCTTCCAGCTGTCTGTTGCTTAAATGGGAAACATCTGAAATGTTAAGAGAGAGAGAGGAGCAGTAGACATCCAGTCAACAAGTTATTCATGTTTCCTCGGCTTTGCCTCTCTGCACGATGAGGAATGTTTTTAATCTATTCAAACAGCAATGACACATCACAAAGATTACACTCATGAAATCATGAAGGACAAAATTTTATCAACTTCTGACTTCAAGTTTTCTTAGAAAGAAAAAAAAAGAAAACCCAACTTTATTATTCCTTTCCACATTTAATTCTTTCCCCTGTTCAGTAAATGCCCTGAAGCAGCTTAAGCCAATAAATAGAAATGCTTTAGGACTTTTATTTGGTAAACATTACACAGTCCTCACTTGCTGTTTCTTCAGATGTGTATTGGTGTTTCTGTGATTTACACGCGTTGCATCAAGCTTGCGGCTTGCACCCTGATGGCAGAGGTGAGACATGTTTGTTGTAAGTGTGTAAAAGTGCACAGCACAGACCCAGGCAGATCTGGAGAGGATAAAACTGCATCCATTAAAATGTGTTACCTAGCTCTGGGGAAAGAAGGTATGTGAGGTGTGTAATGGCATTGTGCTCCAACACATAATATGTAACAGTGGGAATACATCTAATTATCAGGTGAACCTTCGAGGAGGCTTTGGACTGCTTCAGAATTGTGGCAAATGCATCAGAGCAGAGGTCACAAAAAAAAAAGAAAAAAACATTTAGATCATTGCGAGCAATATCAACGCTGGATGTTTACATCATTGTTGATCATTCACATAGTGCTCCCACCCAAACATGGAGAGCACACGCTTTTACAAAAGATTCCCCACGGCACACGCAGCTGTTTGCTCTAATAACTTGCATTAGAGCAAGCACATCCCTGGAGGGTGGTGTAACGCTTCCATTTCCCCATAGGTCACAGCACCCCGTCCTCCGCTCTGGCAAACCTCATAATCGACCGCAACGTAATCTAGGCCACTGTGTGCTCATGCCGAAGCCTGTTATCTTCGGGTAAATTTCTTTAAAATCTGTAAAATTCTGCTTTTGTTGGCTCAGGACATGAGGTGAGCATGCTGCGTGGAATATATGTGTGTTCTTGACCTTGAATCTGACAGGCCAGTGCTTGTGTCGATTAGACGGTACCCTGTTTGGGTGGTTGAATAATTGGGACAAATGTGCTGACATGGCTGCAAAATGACACATTTTTTCCAACACACATTTAAAAAAAAAAAAAAACATTTATTCCCATTTTAAAATGTTGACATAATAAATCTACCTTCTAAATACTTCCGTTTCTGCATAGTTTTTTTTTTTCCTCAAAACCCCTTTTCTAAACCATAAAAAGTTAAAAAATGTATTTGTAGATTGCAATCAATGCCTTTATCTGTAGTTCATTGATATCCTTGAAGTTTCTCCTTTTTTCTTTTCTTTTTCTTTTCTTGTGCCAACAGTTTGACTTTATGTCAAGAGAAAAGATCATGTCTGTTCTGCAGAGAGCAGAAGAAAGTACAACTTGTCTAATTGAGCAAAACCACTAAGTGCCATCTTCTTGCCAGAACGGGTCATAGACAGCTCAGTTGAACGGAGTAAAGACCCGTGTGAGTGTGAATGTGTGTTAAACAGATTGTGAGTTGTGTGTGCACCTGTGGGGGAGAGGCTTCAGGACTAGGGATCCTCTCTGTGCCGGAATGCACCGTGACGAGGTCATGTGGGCCTGTTTGGTGCTCCAGGTAATAGCTGACATTTCTTCATTTATGCACCTAATTGCTGATTTACACAGCTTCTAATAGCATGTGAAGTCAGATTCAGACAATTTAATGGGCAAGGGAATCTAGCCAGAGGTCTTCAAATGCTTCACGTTCCTCCCGGTCCTCGTCTTTCCCCTTCCTGTCTGTTCCACTCTTCTGTGGCTGCATGACATCTTCTCTGCATCCTTTATTTATGCACTCTTTCATCATGATGGCGTTCTCCTGGCAAAATGCCTAGTCAAATTGTCACTTAAGATCAGAGATGAGTTTATCTCTCTCTCACTCACTTGTCTGACTTTTCTTTGTCGTCTTCCCGGGCTCTCCAATCCCTTTGTGAAACGACTTGCACCGTCCCTGCATGCAGAGGCTAACAAACGGTTTAGAGATCAGTTGACTGGAAAGAATGGAAAGTAGGCTGGCGAGAAGCGAGTCGATGCATCCGCTTAAAATGACAGTGAGAAGAATTCGACTGTATGCCATAAACTGCTGCATCTTCCCCCTGCATTCTGTGAATATCTAATATTAGCGGGGTTGTGCTTATCATTAGGGAAACAAAGCAAAACCAAATGATGAGAAATTCATTTGAACGAGCAACATAATAAAGTTATATTATTAGTGCCTGCTACCGTATTCCCATGTTTTATGCGCTTATGAGCTCAGATGGAAGAAGAGCTCAAGCGTTTATTACAGCATAAGGCCCCAGCCATTTCCTGGAAATGAATACACACTCGGGTGTGATGTATGAGATCCTGTCTTGCATGTAATGGCAATCTAAGTGTCCTTTATGATTTCATTCAAAATTCTTCGTCCTTGCGTGGTACAACTAAACACATTAAGGCAGAATGACGGATGGCCCCTCTGAGTGGAAGGAAAGCTGGTGGAGGATACAATATGTAATCTCCACCCGCAGGGTTGGGAAAAGGATTATGCTTATTAATTTTATTGAAAGGAATTTTCTCTACTACGTATCATTCAGATCCATTGCAATAGTTCTGTGCACAAACATGCATGTGGTTGCTCAAGTGTCCCACTGTGATCCGCCCGTGTATATGACTAAATGAAGCTGACTTTAATGGTTGCCTTAATGAAATGCCCGGGCTCTAATTAAGCACTCTCCTCACTGGAGGGGGACAAGCCAGACTCTGTCTCTTTCTAAGTTCCCTAAAGGCCTCTCTTCCTCCAGGACACATTGTCTGAACATGTAAGAGCCTCCTGCTAAGGAGTAAATTGTGTCTTGTGAGTGTGTTTGTCTGTGTCAACACATGCTTGGGTAGCTGAGCTTTGATAATGCAGAAACCACTCTCAGAGTACCCCCCCCCCCCCCCCCGGTAGCACATAATCGCTAAACCAGTATATGTTTCAGGAGTCTTTTAATCTGGTGGACATCTCTGGTAAACTATGTTTGTTCAAAACATTTGAAGGGTGGATCACACTGTGCGTTTTTAGTAAATGTAAAAGATTTCATGTCAAACTGTTATAGCTCAATAAAAAATAAAAATAAAAAAGCAATCTCTGTCACACTGCACAATGTAAGGCATTACAAACCGGACTGAATGATGAAGAAGAACCATGCCTCAAACAAATATCTGATAGAAATTTTACAGCAGTCTAACACCAAATGGATATTAAAGTTGTTATAATCTTAAGGGGATAGAGATATTTGTCAAACCAAAATTCATAACTAGTCTGAAGGGAAGGTCTACCTCAATCCAAGGATTTGAGAGCACTCCAGCTGTGTTTTTTTGTTATTTACTCCAGCTGACGGAATGTGCACATTTTCTTGTGATTTTGTGTTTTGAGCTAGTCCTCAAAGGTCACAACACAGTAAGATGCTACCTTAAGACTCTTAATCTTAGGTTTGGATGCTAAAATGAGTGGAAGAGGTTGAGGAAAAAGGAGACAGTCTGTTGTGTTCATGGCTGAAAAGAAAGCAGTCACACCAGCAGGTTTCTGACACTGCTTGATATTTGTCACAGGTCATATTTGGTAACGAGTATTATATTCCTAGCATACAACAAAATATGTTCCTGCTTTGTTTTACAACAAAATACTGTTTATTATGGCAGCTTAAAACTGCACAGTGTGAACTTGACTTTTCTGTTCTTGCTAAGTAAGACCCACGTTTGCCCAGAACTAAAAGGGCTAAGAATCCAACTAGTTGGGCTCATAATGCCTCCTCTGTATTTGTGACTCATGCTTTCAGCACTTTGATGAAGGAATGACTTTCAGAAACACAACATCATGAATATGGGAGGCTTGCTGAGTGAGCTGACCTTCTGAATGTTCCCCAGCAATGTGACACAGCGAGGCGACACACAAAGTGACTTTTTGAGATATTAAAGGTGTTGGACATGCACAGACCAGGCGGTGATTGATGGTACCTCAGACACAGCTAAGTCATCTTCTCTTATCTTTCTCAGTGACACACAGAAACACAATTATTCTTCCTCTTTTTTATTGTGCACACTCTGGTCCTGTACAGAGAGGATATGTGGGAAATAATACCTTAATGAAGAGTTTATAGTCGGATGGACAAATCACAGCAGCAAATAGTGAACTAAACATCCCCTGTATTTGTTTCTTGTATAATTGTCAGCTGTGACCTTCAGCTGTGTTGAAGTACAAAGCAAACATTTGATGAAATTGCTCCACATATCTCAATGATACCATTTCTCCCCTCTCTATTTCATTTGGCTTGCTCTAATCTTGTTTCTCTGCTTGCTGTCACAAGTAAATAATGAGTCGACTCAAGATGTCTTTGATTTGTAAGGTTCTAGCAGCCAGGTCACAGCTCAATTGGCACAAATAAGAAAGAAAAAAAAATAGCATCCTGTTTACTGAGGGCTCATTAGGAGGCTTGCACCGTGAAGCCAGGGTCACTGAGTGATATGGAGTCTTATTTTTTATTAGTTAAACTCCTTGATCTCTGGAGATCACAAAAAATATGCTTCGCTGTAACGTCAAGAGAGAGGGGAAACAATTTCTCCAAATGACAAATTATATGCTTTGGGTGAGGAGAAACAGCAAAACAGACTGGTAAGTGAAAAGGAAGAGGACATCAAATATACCTATATGACTCCAAAGGCTGCAGATGAAATGTTACATCATGTCTGAAGCGGTTTTGATGCATGCTGCCCACAGATGAAGCAGCTGGCAGACATGCTGTGTGTGCAGAACACGCTTTAATCAAAACGTCTGCAGGAATATCAACTTTAATCCTGCACTGCCTCTGATATAGATGAAAAAAATACAAGTAAATTATTTTGTTCCTGGAAAATCAGCATTGCATCAGAAGTTGTTTTCCATGTCAGCCCCTTCATGTTTCGAAGCCTCAAGACAGTGAACGCTTGTGATCTGCCCAATATAATAAAAAAAGAGCAGAATACACTGAATATTTAACAGAAGTGCTGTATATATGTGAAGAGGAAAAACCATAGAGCTTTAACAAAGTGCTAGTTGTGGATTTATTTGAGATTCTGGTGACAACTGTGAACAAAAAGTAAAATAAAATAAAACATAAAAAAACGCATGTAATGTATCACATGATCTACATGCCCTTTTAAGCAGAAACACTACTATTACACTGTACTATTACATACAGGGCTTAATTTGAACTGGATCCTGCCGGAACAGGATCCAGTATCTCTCTTATTGTGACAGGGTGCATCCCAGTAACTGTTTGCTTGGATAACTCTCAGGCTTACTAATAATAAAGTTATGAACAAATATGACTGCCTTGAAGGAATAAAACGTATATTGGATATGCAAACTGAACATAATTACATAAACACTAATTTTAAACATAACAGCCACTTACAAACTTCTTAATTTTAAAATACACCAAAAAGCAGGAAATCACATCTACTTTATTCAAAAATTTCTGGGGGAGGACTCCCCCCGTCCCCAACCACCCTCCCCACCCCAACTAGTCCACCTGCTATTTGTATTCTGGCATTGATTGGCTTACAAATTGAGCCCTGATTATAAGTAATAATTAACATCACTTGTTGTTACTAATAACTGAGCAGCAGAGAGCTAGAAGGCCATTTTAAAAGTTGGTATACATTTTTTTTTTAAGAAAAAGTAAAACATTTCAACTCACTTTTTAGGTACACCAGTTCAGTTGCTTGTTACCAGAATTAACTAATCAATCAAGCCATCAGTTGGCTGCAGCTCAGTGCATTCAGCCATCTCAAAGTCTTGGAAACATTTAGTTTGCTCGGTTGACAGTTGGCAGGTTGCAGTAAGGCGTAGGGGGAGAACTACTCCATGCTCTCAACATCTCTTTAAAGGAATTTAAACAACTTAGACAACATGGAGGGAAAAAAAGAAAATTAGGTTTGATTTTGCAGCCTTTGGAAGCTGAGGTATATGTTCACAGTGGAAACAGGACTGTGCCTTACCCTTGCTGTAATCAGTAAATCTCAAGGTCTCATTGATAAACTTAATACTCCGCATTGAATCATTTATTGACAGTACAGCATGGCATGATACAAACTTTCTAAAATCCCAATGCTAATTTGGTTTACATGAGAACTCAAATAATTTTCACTTCTCATGGTTACGTATTAAACAACGTGAGGAGAAAAAAAAGAGCTAAACTGTTCACACGTCCTCCATCTCATTGTGTTTATGTGTACGAGCACATGAAGCAGAAGCTAACAGGATTAATACTGATCAATGGATGCATATGTACGAAGGCCTGATTGTGATAGTTTTCTGCATTATTAGGCACATCATTCCAGCAGCTGTGGATGCTATTCTGCTGGCTCGACCCAATCGGGATCCGCACTCACAGAACACTGTGTTGTCGAAGTCCCAGACCGCACGTCAAACATACACAAGCTGTGGGGAAACTAAAAGATGGATTTCAAAACCACATCGTCCACATTTAGTTATTTGCTGTTGAAGGGAAAACTGCCCACTGTCTTATTTAAGAACTAAAGTATATTGGTGCTCCCTCTGAAAGGTAACTGGTGAAGAATGATATAGTTAATGAGCTGAAACCTTGCAAACCTTGGTAATTGTTAAATCATACAGGAATCATTTCCTATATATTATGTGTATGAGTTAATTATACATATACTGAGCTTAAATTTGATCTGCTAGTAGCTGAGGGTAATTTCAAACATCAATTAAATTCAATTCAGTTTACTTATATAGCGCCATATCACACCAAATTTGTCTCAAGGCACTTTACAGGAACATTCACATACATAGAAAAGCCAATTCGTAAAGTTCTCTATCTAAGGAGGCCAGCAGACAAGTTGAATCTTCGCTTCGTTGTTTGAGAGGATAGGAGAGGCAAACGAACACAGAATGGTGGGTCCAGATATAGGTGCAGGTGAACCTGAAAGACACAAAAAAAAACCATGTTAAGAATAGAAAAAATAATTACAAATACAAAACAGGTTGAGCAGAGTAAGTAAAGACGGTAGCAGAGTGAAAACTGTGGTCAGTTTGTCCTCCAGCAGTCTAAGCCTATAGCAGCATAACTAAGGGACAGCTCAGGAAACCCAAGCCGACCCTAACTAAAGGATTAATCAAAAAGAAAAGTCTTAATCCCAATCTTAAAACTGGATAATGTGTCAGCCTCACGGACAGAGACTGGGAGTTGGTTCGACAAGAGAGGAGCCTGATAACTGAAAACTCTGCCTCCCATTCTGTTTTTGGAAACTCTAGAGACTGCGAGTAAACCTGCAATCTGAGAGAGAAGTGCTCTGTTAGGAAGATATGGAACAACAACATATGTAATATAAGATGGAGCTAGGATGTTGAGAGCTTTGTAGGTTTGAAGTAAGATTTTGAATTAAATTCTGAATTTGTCAGGGAGCCAAGGGAGAGAAGCTAAAACTGGAGAGATATGATCTCTCCTACTAACTCCAGTTAAAACTCTGGCAGCAGCATTTTGGATCAACTGAAGACTTTCTAAAGAAGTATTTGGACACCTAGATAATAAACCAATGTAATAGTCCAGTCTAGACGTGACAAATGCAAGAACCAGTTTTTCTGCATCAAGTTAGTGTGCACTATCCATCCATTCATTATTTTTCACCTGCTTCTTCCTTTTTGGGTCACTGGGGTCACTGGTGCCCATGTCCAACCATCACTGTATGAGAGGTTGGGTACACCCTGGACAATTTGCAAGTCCATCACAGAGACACATAGAGACAAATGAGACAAACAACCATTCACTCTCTCACTCACACCTAGAGACAATTTAGAGTTACCAATTAGCCTAACATGCATGTTTTTGGTCTGTGGGAGGAAACCGGACTACCTGGAGAAAAGCCACGCATGCATGGAGAGAACGTGCAAACTCCACCCAAAAAGGCCCCTGGACGGGGATTGGAACCAGGGTAACCTGCTCGCTGAGAGGCAGCAGCTCTACCAGTTGCACCATCATGCGTGCACTAATTACACAAAATCTTGCTTGAAGGGGTGAGATTGTGCAAGATATTCTCTTCAGTTTGATAATAATGACTGCAACTCCAGGATTTTTCAATACAAGATCTTCTTGGTTTAAATTTTTTTGTACAAAGGGCAACTGGCAATATGCATCCCTTAAGAAAGGCCAAGCCTTAATTTTCATCTGTTTTTTTTAATATATTTTTGTATTATATTATTCAATATAACACCTCTGTGGAAGGTTTTTAGTGACCTCATAAAGTACCATCCTGGCTCATCTCAGTCCTCTAAGACCACTTTGCTGCAGATGTGATTTCGCCAACAATTATTCACAAAAAGCAGCACCTGTAAATTAATGAGGAGGCATTATGCATACATCTCTACCCTGAGAGTGCATTTAAATGTATATTTAACACAAGGTAACATCAGCACTTGGGGCTGGGACCTGCAGCTTATAAGTCATATGCAGCACTATTTCAGCCAAGGTTAAATGTGGGTATAAAAGAACAAAGTGGTAATAATCGTGTCTCTACAAAGGATATATGTTAATGCACTTGGCTTGTTTCCATCAAAATCCCCACCAATATGCAGGACCTGGAGTATTTCTCTCAGATAGATAGTGAGGCTGCGGTGTATCCGCCCCTCTTGTTATTTAAAAGGTCGTTGACAGAAGCAATTTGCTAAAAACAGAAATGGTTAAGGACAGCTTTATTGTTTAGAGTGAGCAGTCATTAATCTCTGGCATGGGAAATTATGCTTTGTATTTTGCAGTGTAAGTGCTGCTAGATTAGAGAATCCATCACACTATTGGCCTACTGCATGCTGCATACGTTCTTGAGTTGACCCAGTGGCACGCACAGCTGCTGGGTCAGCTTTGAAACAGTAACAAGGATCTGTGAATACAAATAACTGTGGTCCTTCAGTCTTTTTTGGGTGATGGCATCAGAGAGATAAAGTAAGAGAAAGCTGCGAAAGGAGAAACAAAATAAGTGGACACATAGAGCATCAAAGAAAAAAGGCTCTCGACAGAAGATTCAAGTTATGACGTATTATTGACTCTTCTGCAGCCAGGTGCAGCACAGAGCTGTAATACTTGTAAGGTGCAAAACCAGCCAGATAATCAAAACACCAATCTTCTTCATTCACAGCAGAATGCTAGCGATGGCATAGACAAACACTCACCTTTGCACACACATAGAGTGAGATGTGTATCATCCCCAACGGCATCACGTCACAGAACCAGAACAACTCTCTCTGTATGTTTGTGACACATTCACAAGTCTTTCAAAAACAGTCCATTCACTGCTCATTGTAAACTTCCTGTTTACAACTGCGGGTGTTTAACAGATCATACTATTAATTCCTTTGAAAAAGACTTGGAATATTCCTAGACATAGCAGATATTCTGTTACTGGCTCTCTCTCATTTTGAAGTCTTATTCTGGGCTTTTAGATCACATTTCAAATTAGTGCATATCCAATAAATATAAGTTTGTAAATTGTGCAAATAAGGCATGCCTGCTTAGATGCTACAGGGGAGCAGGAGTGAAGTCATACTGCGAGAACTAGCTCGCTAAAGGTCACCCTGTCTGTGCAGGCTGGCCATTTTAATCTCACCTGACCTGACCTTTAATAGTGCAACATTATCTCCATTAGTGCCCACAAAAGTGGCACTCCACTTCTCTACTCGGGCATGTCCATATTTATGAGTGCATGACTGTGTGTACATCTGATAGTGTTCAGTGCCTTGTGTGTGTGTGTGAGCCCTGCAGAATTTTCCAACTTGCAGCTGGCATCCTGCCTAGCAGTGGGACAAAAGCTCTGACAACCTAGGCAATAGCAGCCAAGGATAATAACCAAGGGTAACTGCATGAGTACTGGAGTCACAAAGCCAGCTCAGTGACCAGGCAAAAGATAAAAAAGTTAATGTGCAGAGGAGAACTGTGAGTGCCCATAAAAGCAGCAAAGAACCATGACTGGTTTTTGACAGTTTTTTTTTTTTTTTTTTTGTGAAGAGAGCTTATAATTGGTTTAAAACTCGTGTCATCGCCACTTACGAGGAGTTTAAGATAGGCCTCTGCAACCCCAAAGCCCTGCACACTAAGTAGAGAAGAGGTGAGGACCTTCCCTGGATCATGAATAGGTCTAAATGGAAGATTGTTTGATATAATGAGGTGTAGCTACTCTCTGGAGGGAACTCTGTGGTAGATGACACAGTTTTATGACTGTTTTTTAAAGTCTGGCATTTGGGCTGAAATGCTCCATATTCCGATTGGGCTCTTATTAAGGCAAAAGCAGCACAGGATGTCTTCCCTTATTGAAAAAAAAAAAAAAAAAAAACTGGTCATCAGTCTTTTCATTCTTTTTCTCCATCTGCTCTCCTCCTGCTCTCCTAGCAGAGCTACACTGTGAGTGATGGAGACTGACAGTAACCTGATTTTTGGTTAATGAAAGTGAGAGTGTTTAGGAAACAATAACTTCCTTCTTGCTTGTTGACCCAATGGAATTTGGCTCATGAACTATCCATCCATCCATTATCTTTAACCGCTTCTTCCTTTTCTGGTCACGGTGGTCACTGATGCCCATATCCAGCAGTCAAGGTGCTGCACCTCAAACAGGAATGCCACTGTCAAGGAAATAACAGAATGGGCTCAGGAATACTTCCAGAAAGCATTGTCAGTGAACACAATCCACCGTGCCATCCGCCGTTGCCAGCTGAAACTCTACAGTGCAAAGAGGAAGCCATTTCTAAGCAAGCTGCATAAGCTCAGACGTTTGCACTGGGCCAGAGGTGATTTAAAATGGAGTGTGGCAAAATGGAAGACTATTCTGTGGTCAGATGAGTCACAGTTTGAAGTTATTTATGGAACACTGGGACGCCATGTCATCCTGACCAGAGAGGACAAGGATAGCCCAAGTTGTTATCAATGCTCCGTTCAGAAGCCTACATCACTGATGGTATGGGGTTGCATGAGCGTTTGTGGTATGGGCAGCTTGCATGTCTGGAAAGGCACCATTAATGCAGAGAACTATGTTCAGGTTCTAGAACAACATGTGCTCCCATCTAGACGTCATCTCTTTCAGGGAAGACCCTGCATTTTTCAACACGATAATGCCAGACCACATTCTGCAGCAATCACAACATCATGGCTACGTAGGAGAAGGATCCGGGTACTGAAATGGCCAGCCTGCAGTCCAGATCTTTCACCTATAGAGAACATTTAGCGCATCATAAAGAGGAAGGTGCGACAAAGAAGGCCCAAGAAGATTGAACAGTTAGAGGCCTGTATTAGACATGAATGGGAGAGCATTCCTATTTCAAAACTGGAGAAACTGGTCTCCTCTGTCCCCAGACGTCTGTTGAGTGTTGTAAGAAGAAGGGGGGATGCCACACAGTGGTAAACATGGACTTGTCCCAACTTTTTGGGGATTTGTTGACGCCATGAAATTTGGAAACAACAGATTTTCCCTTAAAATGATACATTCTCTCAGTTTAAACTTTTGATCTGTGATTTGTGTTCAATTCTGAATAAAAAAGTAGATTTTGGCACCTCCACAACATTGCATTCAGTTTTTATTCACAATTTGTTTAGTGTCCCAACTTTTTTGGAATCCAGTTTGTGTATATATATATATACACCATATATGCCAGCATTTGCTTTTATATATATATATATATATATATATATATATATATAAAGGCATTTTAAACCCTTTCCACTTTCTTGCAAGATTCTAAACAATGTTTCTATACTCTAAACGCTTTAACAGAGCTCAGAATGTCATGATTTCAGCTTTCAGCCTCTTCTGCTCTCTGCCACCCGCAAGTGTTCTTGGCCACGCCCAGTAAGAGTTGCACAATGGTGCAGCAGGTGCTAAATATTTTTAAATAGTTTTAAATAATTGCAAAGTAGCAAGGGACTACTGTATAGTGCTACTCAAAGTGCTTTACAGTACAGTCTGTGTCCTCATTTACCCATTCATACAGCACTCTACTAGATCTATACAAAGAATAATCAGAGCTTTATCACATTCATACACCAATGGGACACGCATCGGAGGCAATGAGGGGTTCAGTGTCTTGCTCAGGGACACTTCGGCATGTGACTGCTGGTGGAAATAAAGTCCCAACTCTCCAATTGAAGAAGCACAACTGCTCTAACCACACAGCCATACCCCCCCCACCCCCACCCAAAAAAAGAAAACTGGCAAAAGCAAAGCTGACAATGAAAATTAAAAATAAAAAAAATGGGAAGAGTAAAAAAAGACCACACTGAGTTGAAGATTGGATACAGAGATGGGAGGAGCACGGTGGTTCAAAGCTTTTACCCTATTGGGAGCAAAATTATGCCCCCAGGCATTGCTTTTGGCAGAAAAAAGTTCAAGAGGTGTATAGTGGAAGAGGTAGAAAAAGAGAAAAGTTCACAGTGTAAGTAACCAGGATGCCAAGTTGGATGTGGTGAAGGGCCCCAGGGGAGGCCAGGAGCACTCAGAGACAGTAACCTGAGATGAGACGTCCCTGAGACTCAGCATCAAACCACCTTTGTGATCCACTGGAGGCTACGCTCGCTGCATTTTGTCACTGATCTCTGGGTAAGCCTGAACGTTGAGTTAAGCCTTGTGTAGGCGGTTTTGTGGGTTAACATTGCTCCTATTTTGTTACACAGAAGAAAACTTGTAGTACGTGGGTTGATTGTTTAAAGAAACTGTGGCTGAGTGAGTTTTTCATAATGCATCATTCCACAAATCAAATTTAAATAAATAAAGTCAAACATTAATAATTAGTTTTCCACTTTCTGCTGATGGTTTTTGACAATTTACTTTATTACTGTTTCTACATTTATTACTGCATTAAGTCCCCTAAATCCTCTCACTATTTCGACTTGCACAGCTGTGCATTTTACGGCTTCTATTAATGTACTGTAAATGGCATAAAATATGACAAGCACAGGTTTCTGCCAGCATTGGCTTTTATATCATTTTTTTATACCATTTTTGAAAATTTATTTATTTATTTGACGGCAGATGTGGTTTTATGTCCTCATCGTGGCTGTAAAGTGCTACTTTGAAATGCAAATGAGGCTTTGATTGAGAGATTTTTTTTTTTTCCTGAAAGGAGTTTTGTGTATGAGGTTGGTGGCATGAAAGCAAGCATGTATACAGGTCCCATTTGGTCCTTGGTGATGTAATGCTGGAGAATCATAGAGGTTTGTAAAGGACACTGTAGGACAGACTAGCTTCAGAATCAGCAGATGATATTATCTCCTGGTGTTTTCATTGTAAACTAAAAATGGCTCCATTTAAAATGCCCTGCAGCTTTTCCACTCATTTTCACCACTTTAAAAACACTCCCTACAACTTCCTGGAAATAACTTTTTTTTTTTTTTTTTTTTTTGTCCATTTAAGGGCAGATTTTAAAGAATTCTTTCGGGAATCCAAATGAAATTACAGGATAGAGTGTCTGCTTAAAGCCATATATGCACTTAAAGTTGGAGTGTATACTTGAGAGGTAATGGCTTTTTGAAGTCGGGTATTACGGTGGCTCCTACGCTGAAATCTCTTTACTCCTGTCTTGACAGAGCCCTCTTAGTGAAGGTGGGGCATAATGTAGTTCCTGCTCAGGTCTCTTATCTCATGTCAGTGTTTTCCTGCACACCTTGATAAAGATTTCCCTCCTTTGTCTTGTAATGTTCCTCTCTGTCTGACAGGTACCTGAGTGAGCAGGAGCTGGGCTCTCATCTCTCTCTATCCACACATACACCCAAAACAGGTCTTCCCCACCCTCCCAAAAAGCTTGCCCACTTTATTCATCAATTTAGACTTTGAGAAACGTCCATGCAGTTGCTTCATCCCACAGTGCTATATTCCAATCTGTCTATCCAATTTGTGTGTGTTAATGGTTGGTATAGCTGAAGTCTGTCAACCTGATAACCCAAAGTGAAGTTATAAACTTTTTTAACTGCATAACAGAAACTGCCAATAAAGTAAATGTTAGATTAAGTCAGCGGTCAATGAGGTAGGTTTCAATCGCTGGAGTTGTTTTGGAATTTCAACAAGGCAGCATGGCAAACACATGGGAAATTATATTAGGGTCCATCGTCTTGGTCCTGCTTCTCTGTCCTCCCACTGAAAGTGGTGCGGTAAATTAGAAGAGCTTGAAGCTGGAAGATATAAGAGTTAAATACTTTAGTTACAGAAACCCTACTTGTGTTACTGGAACGCTTTCATGACACCATTTTATTATTATTTTTTTTCTGTCAGTAACATTAAAAGTAGAGATGGAAAGAGTACAGAAAAATTGTACTCAGTTGTACTTTTACTTACAAGTAAAAGTTCTGACGTTATAAAAATACTTAAGTAAAAACACAAAGTATGCTTCTCAAAAACTACTCAGTGTATTGATTACTTTTTAACCAATATATGTTTTATCGTATTGTCAATAGAAGGCATTCAGTTTGATTTACTGTATATAATAGCTACATTCAAAGCAGATTTCTCAGACGAACAATAAAGTATAGAAAAATTACACTAAGGCCATTTCTTTTGTAAAAAACTGTAGATAAAGCAGGAGTTTTGTTTGTTAAAATAAATACTTTTTTTTTTTTTTTACCGGCATAGAACAGTTTAAACTTTTACAAATACACTGCGATCAACAGGCAGGTACGTGTCTTAACCTCTGACTTTTCTGTCACCCTTCACTTTCTGAACCTTTTGTTCAGTACCAGCAGGAGCTGGTTTTCCAAGTTAACAGAGTCTATCCAGCTTCATTTGGCTGTGAAATGTAGACTCTAAATGACTCTCTACTCTACAGAGTTGTCCTTTGCTTATGTCATAGGTAATTGGCGCGTTTGCGATCCGAGAGCCTTATTGGCTACACAGATGCAGATGAATGGTTTGAATATTAATTCAAATTGTGGCCATACTCAGTAGTAACTTCTGATGTTAAAAGTAGCCAAGCAGATCACATGGTCTAAATTGT
Organism: Nematolebias whitei; assembly: GCF_014905685.2. Taxonomy (NCBI): domain Eukaryota; kingdom Metazoa; phylum Chordata; class Actinopteri; order Cyprinodontiformes; family Rivulidae; genus Nematolebias; species Nematolebias whitei. The sequence continues at coordinate 23,321,749 of NC_056503.1, forward strand.
AATTAAGTATGAGTAAAATTATACACTTGAAAGAAATATTCATAAAAGTACAAGTACCGAAAAATCTACTTAATTACAGGAATGTGAGTATTTGTAATTTGTTACTTCCACCCCTTTTTAAGACACAGTGCAAAACTTGAGCTTCGCCACTTGGAGGACAAAAGCAGCTAAAAAAAAAAGATTAAAAAACTGGAGAGGACATTTTCCATTCGCATTCCAGTCACAAACTTGAAAATGCAGCTGTAAAAACAATATAATTTCTAATCACAGAAGGCCAAAACCAACTACCGTGATCACAGCTTGCTTGACAATAGAGCAGGCAGGAATCAATACTGCAACATTTATGAGCATTTATGGTAAAGGCAGATTGCCCGTGTTGCCTGTAATGGCAACGGCTGAGCCACTGATGCTGTGATTTAACCTGGCACTTTGGCGGCAGCGAACCGCTCCTCCAAATCAAGGCTAAGTGGCGGATTCATCAGTGCCCTGTCGAGATGAAACACTCGCCCGGCGGTGACACGGAGATGAGGCCCTGATTGGGACAAATACGTCTCCCTCTGGTGTCAGCTCTCATTCACCGGCCTGAGCACAGGCTGAAAGAAAGACAAATGTTTTGATTAGGGGTCTCTTTCAATGTCACAGCAGCCGGTGAAGAAGAATGAGATGAGGCTGTCTCCAAGGGAAGCAATAGCTGAAGACGATGAGAGGAAAAAGGATGTCTCCACTGTCTGGAGGGTGTTGAATGGGGATTCTAAAGCAGAGACCTCTCTTTGAAATAAGCTCTTTTAACAAGACTGCATTCCTTCTTACACTGGACCATTTTAATTTGCGCTTTGTGATTGGAAAAATACCAAGGCGTAATAAACAAATCTTCATGTGAAGCAACAATGATATTTGAAATGTCCGTCTGCTCATCCATCGGCCTGTGTTACTTTAATTTTATCAAGAAAAGGTGTGAGCAGAGTCTTACTGTGTCACTTCAAATTTTCCTTTGTTGATGGAAAACTCATATTGATTTGCTTCAATTGATTTTAATTGAAGGATTAATAAATCACATAGTATTGCTTTTTTGCTGCTCATTTATGTTTAGCATATTGTATCATTAGCAGTATGTCAACATAGAAACCATACAGGCACAATCCACAGATGCACAACTCCGGGGCAGATTTAAAGTATGGCTTTTTGTAACCTATATGTTTCCACTAGGGCTATATAACAGATCTCCAATGTATCACCATCACAGTATCACTGTATCAGTATCTCAAAGAACCACTGGAACCACAATACACTTCTGTTCCAAGTGTTGAAAATCCATTTGCTGAGATCGATGGCCTGTCACTGTCCTTGATGCCCATGCCATATTTATACCTGATAATAGTGTCCCAAAGTGGCTCATGGAGTGGTGGGAGTATCATGATGAAAGAAAAAAAGAAAGAGCAGAATTAAATAAATACAAGTTTATTTGTTAATATCTCAGGGGGCAGAGATGGTGTAGGGGTAGGGAAGCCGACCTGGGAACAGAAAGCTGCAGGTTCAAGTCCCCGCCATGCCCACATGCCATGGTGCCCCTGAGGAAGACACTCAGTCACCAACTGATCCCTGGGCACCTACATAATTGCCCACTGCTCCACCTGGGTGCATCTCACGTGTGATGGGTTAAATACAAAGAACCAATGTCATCAGTGTATAGAAACATACAATGATGACAACAAGTAGCACTTTACTTTACTTAAATTAGCTTCCACAATATCATCAATTGTTTTCCTAATTTTCTGCATCCCTCATTTTTACAAAGGATCTTTGTAAGACTGTGGTTCCAGTTTATCCCGCTATACAAGTATTTCTAAAGTAAAATAAATATGTATTTTATGTCTTTAGACTTTACTTAAAATTAAAAGAACAGTGCTTATAGAAAGTATTCATCACCTTGGATGTATTGTGCTTTTGTTATTGTCATGAAACCACAATGGAAGGAGTTGTTTGGTTTTCCCATGTCTGAGTTGGCTGAGGCACCAGTCATCTGTTAAATAAAACTCTTATTAAATCTTAATTAAAGTAATCTAACAATGTAACCAAACTCCAGTCAAGAGTCTGAGTCCTCTGCTCTTTCTGTTTCCTGACCATGGAGGTAACAGATCTCCTGAGGGTGGTTAAGACCTTAATGCTTTTAATCTTGTAATTTTTAATAATATTTTCTCTGACTTGAATTAATGCCACATTAAATGATTGGGATATTTATAGCATCACTTATGTTAACTTACATTTTTAATTTCATTTGTATTACTTTGTGGAAGTTTTATTTCACTTTGACTTGAATACATTTTTTTTTTTGTTTTGTTTTTAAAATAGCCAGTTTGACATCACCCATGATGACTGATAAAAGCATACATACATTTTAGAGACACTATGTATTTAAATTGTTCACCACTAAGTTTAGTGATTTGTTAAAAAAAAAAAAAAAAAAAAGGAAGACATTCAAAACTTTTACATGAATTGAATTATTTCCCGGACCTGCACACATACACGCACCCCCACACACACATGTACACACACCGTTCACCTCATTTTTTTTTCCAAAGGCTTTGATGTATCTCTTGATTTAATCTCACTCACTGAGACAAAAAGGCTCAGAGTCCTGAAAGTCAAGGTATACTTTTATGTTGTCAGCCCTGCAAAATATGAATTATAGCTGGACAAAAGGCAGTTTAATTCACCTGTCTGTGTCTGTGGCCTACCATGTAATAGAAAAATTGGACTCTGGCTCAGAATATATGATGTGCCTTGTTGATGTAAGACCCTCTCTACACTCAATCCATCAAACCGGTCACCTGAGTCTCTTTCAAATACTCATCATTTCTTAATGAATGTGATCAATCTCAATGTAGACTCGCTTCGAACACCTTTAAAGGTACATCTCCCATACAAACAGATTCCCTTTGTGGATCATCAAGGGCCTTTTTTATCCAAACACTCAATAACCACCGAAGGCTTCGTATGTCAGCAGCAACACAATAACAAGTCTGAATTGAAGCTCTTCAAACAAACATTTAAAGAGCTCCTCCTGTGGCAGAGTGAGCTGAAGAGGCAGAAGGCAATGAAGTGGGGGCTGTGGACACAGGATGGATATAATGATGGGACAGGAAAAACAGAAGGGGACCCTTCCTCCACAATCAGTCTCTATCTGAACCCACAAAGTCCTGCTCCTCTCTCTTACTCATTTGCATCTCTTTTATGTCCCTGCTTCCCATTATGCTAAAAGTGTATGCTAAGAAAGTAGTTCAGTCTGCAAAGTAAGTCGCTCCATTTCCCCAGACTTTTTAATCAATAGCAGCCAGGGGAGGAGGGTTAGGTGGTGTTCAGTTGCACTTATGCTAACTAGAATATTTGAACCATTCTCTTTGAACTGAAGTTACCTTGGAAACCAGCCCACAGGAGTCACTTTTTCATAACAGTGATTACAATCAGTGACCATAGGTCTTGTGTTTACTGAAGTTATGAACACAAGGTCGTATATATACATTCAGCAATTAGATTCCTTTGTGTGCGATGTTGCGTTTTCAGCATCTTACCTAATAGCTTTGGACACTTCCAGGTTAGAAGACCTTCTGTTCTTTATTAAAGCTCACCCTCCTGTTTCCCATCAGTCTGTGGAAGATCAGTTTGCTTCAGATTTTCCAAGAATAATCCATTCCACACTTCTTGATTCCTTGATGACCTTTGTCTCACATTTTTATGTGAGCCAAAGATGAAGAAACAACAGCCAGAGGAGAATCAGTCAACTCTTTGTTGACGCTGATTCAATACTTCTTGATGTCCATGAAATCTCTCTTCTTCAGGTCATGTTGCTGATGATAAAGGGAATGCCTGCAAGGCCTCCCGGCTGCTGCCATTTGTAATTTTTTTTAATTCATCATTGGAAGCCATCTATCTTGATTGCGCCTTGGCAACTGACATGCTCGACTAATGTGCAGTGTGAGAGAGGGTATAAATGCAGTGTCTTCCAGCAGCACTGATGTTTATCTTCCCTGCTTCATAAATTTGCATTCCCACAGATAAAATTTACTCATAATGGCAGGCATCACAGCAGAGACGACCAAGTGTATTATCAGGCGGCATACAGTGTTTGTTTTACAAGTGGACAGGCAAGAAAAAAGGATTTGAACATAATGATAAGACTCATAGTCACACATGCCTTCCTTTATGGGCTGGGTAGAGCTTTATGAAATATTCATTATTGGTTACCAACACTGGCTGCATCTCAGAGATTACTCTTTTCTTCCCCTTTGAAAACAGTCGTTCCTGTAACAAATGTACGGACATACATGGTATTATCCCGTTTTTTGTTAGAGCTGGTTAGAAAACAACACGCATGCCACTTTAAAACCCCCATCAAAAACATGTGTTATAAATACTGTGGCAAATACAGGAAGCCTTGATATGACCACTTTCCTGCACTTTGTATTATCAGTGTCCTTGTCACGACATTAACTGGAAATTATGTCAATATGACTTCAGTGAATAGGAAGTGGGCTGACATAAAGGAAGGTTTTGATCTTTTGAATTGAAGATCTGAAGAAAGGTTGTGAAAATTTCACAATTTATTTGCGAATAGCTTTTTGAATTTGGAGGCTGATTGGTAACTCTAAATTGTCACTAGGTGTGAGTCAGAGGGTGAATGGTTGTTTGTCTCGTTTGTATCTTTATGTCCCTGTGATGGACTTGCAACCCATCCTGTGGGTCCTCCGCCTCTTACACAGTGACTGCTGGACATGGACGCCAGTGACCCCTGTGACTCGAAAAGGAAGAAGCGGGTAAAAGATAATAGATGGATAGAGAAATGGAGTTTAACATGGACCAAACTGACAAGCTAGTAGCTTGTTTGAACCGGGCCAAACTGAAGTGTTCTGTCTTCTGTCCTAAAGCAAGTCCAGTTGATTAAAATAGTCTAGCATCTCCCTCAAACACTTGTATAAATCTATTTGCCTCTATTCGACTGTAGACTTCACATTATTCAGTTATTCCAGCAGCAAAACAGTTATAACTGTAATAGAAGTGCGGCTCCACAAAAGCTACAGCTAGCTGCTGCTGTTAGGATTTGCAATAACAAATAATCCCATAATTTAATTTGAACATCTGTGTAATGTAAAACTGATGGTGGCATAAAGGTTTACAGAACAGGATAAAAGACTGGAGCTGTTTTAAGATAAATAGTTCTGCTCAGACCGACTCAGTCAGAATTAAATTGTTCTAATCAATGCAGTTCAAATAGACTTAAATAGGTACGATAGAGCAGCACGGTGGCACAACTGGTAGAGCTGCTCCCTCTCAGCGCGCAGGTCCTTGGTTCAAACCCCGGTCCAGGGGCCTTTCTGGGTGGAGTTTGCATGTTCTCCCCGTGCATGCGTGGGTTTTCTCCGGGTACTCCAGTTTCCTCCCACAGACCAAAAACATGCATGTTAGGCTGATTGGTAACTCTAAATTGTCCCTAGGTGTGAGTGACAGAGTGAATGGTTGTTTGTCTCGTTTGTCTCTATGTGTCCCTGTGATGACCCGTCCAGGGTGTACCCCGCCCCTTGCACAGTGATTGCTGGACATGGCACCAGCGACCCCCGTGACCCAAAATGGAATAAGCGGGTAAAGATAAAGGATGGATGGATGGAGGTAGGATAGATAATAATATTAATAATGTAGTCATCAAAAGAGAGTTTACCAACAAGGTACAGGTAATTTCTTACATGTGCAATGTGACAGAAAGGGAAGCAAAATTTAACATAAAATGCAAATGCTCGATTTTGACATCCTTATTTAAAAAGCCTTTTGAATGATTTCTGTATGTACGATTGCTTAAATAATGTGTTTGAAGTAACTTTGAAGTAGCACAGTTCACTGCAGGCTTACTTAATCCCCACTGTCTAAACATTTGAGGAGAACGGATACAGGCAGATTGAACATCTGCCATTGGAATAAAACCCATGTTTTTTTATTTTAATTTTTCATTTAATTTGTTAGTTTTAGTCTTTCATGCTGGTTTTGTCCACACGTGCATTGTTTCTAAGTCGTTCACCTCTCTGAGCTGGCTTGTTTTGCACAGGGGAACCACAAACTCTAAATAAAGTTGTGCTGCTTCAAATAAATGACAGTGAACATGAGAAAAGGTGTGCAGGTAAAACAAAATGAAAGAACATAATTTAAGTGAAATTTAACAGTCAGTCAAGATCGAAAGCTTGATCAGGATCCAGATCGCAGTCTGCCTTTGGGCCAGTCTGTTTGGACTCAACTCAGAATAATGTGTGCATATCTGTGTTTGGGAACTATTTATTTAGAATAGAACATGGCATGATAAACATAAAGTGATGAATACGACAAGCCATATTTCAACAACACTCTTGTTTTTAAAACAGTCTCTTTTCAATAGTGCCAGTAGTGGATCAATCCCAGCTAATACGAATTATTGGTACTTTCTGAAGTCGTGTGGTGATAAATCTGAGTATAAAGGACAACACCTACTATACGTCTGAGGTGTATAGTCTGAACTTTATAATTGATGATTAACAGACTCTTTCCCTGCCAAATTTATATCACTCAATTTATGATAATGTGACTTTATCATCTCTAAAATTGTATATGTATACCATATATGTGTGTATATATATATGTATATGTATATATATTTATATATATATATATATATATATATATATATGTATATGTATATATATATGTATATATATATATGAGTATATATACATATATGTATATATATATATAAATATATATATATGTATATAAATATATTATTTATATTTTCACCTCTTTATACAGTATATTTATCAGCACTCTGAGAGTAATTTTCATCAGCGTGTCATAAATCCTGTGTACCCACAGGCAGGATTATTAGTTGCTGTTGCTCAACTTAATGATCACGCAGAACACAATTACAAAGAACACGTTCGTACATTCACATCAAGTCACAGGTTATAAATTCATACACGTACGCATGAAATTAAACAAGATATATTGTGTGAACTGGTCTCTGCACGTCCGACGTCATAACTCAAACCATGAAGGAGGTTCATTATTCCATCAGATGGTTCATTTAAGAAGATCTTTGAAGAAGAACAAGATGGAGATGGAGCAGTGAGTTCTCCACCTGCAGTGCTTTCAATCACAGTTCAGCTTTAACAGATTTTATTTCTTCTTTTTCTTGCTTTTTGCTCAAGTAATAAACCCACCAGCGACAGCCTTAAAGGGCGAAGCCTATACGAAATAGAACACCTTAATACTGCTACAAACACTACAACATAAACAAAGAACAAAGAGCATGTGGCATTTCATGTTTGAGATTGCAGGTTCAAATCTCAGTTGGGGTGTTTGATTGTGGAGGGTGCATGATTTCTCCTGGTACACTGGTCTCCCTCTACAGTTGCATGTTAGGTTGACCCCAGGTGTGGACGGTGTTCCTTCTGTGTGGTCCTGTGATGGACCAGCAAAATGTTCAGCGTGTTTGCACACTTCTCACCCATTGACTTCAGCTCCCTAGCCCTGAGCAGGATTAGGAATGTACAGAGAGAAGATGGACGGCTGTTTGTTTGGTCGATGTTGCTTGGAATTAAAAATGCTTGTTTAGGAATGGTTAGGGATAAAATGCTTTTTTTTTTTAGTTTTCCAACACCACGGTTTTCTTTATTGGTGTCGGTTTGATGTGTCACAAGTACTTGATTTTAGCCCTACGAGTTGTATGATCTTTATATGTATAGGTTGTTATTTATTGTATAAACAAACTACAGGTATTATAGGAAAGATGACAGCCTTGGTAATAAAGTTGTGGGAGTATAATTATTTGTTGTTTGGTCAGGCAAGATATGAAACACTTTGTAACGTGGATTACCTCTTAAAATGGAATGTTAATTTGAAAGTTAGATTTATATAGAACTCATAATTCTGGGTTTATATTGTTGGATGCAACCAAAGAGCAAAGTTTAACACCAGTGAAGTATCATTACTGCAGTTGAACGTCATTTTATTTATTTACAGGCCAAGGGGAAAGGATGAACAAAAAACAGGAAAAGTACAGTTAGAAAATGTACTTTTGTTTGCAGTGTAGTATGAACATATGCTGATATATATTCATAAATTAAACGGATTCTTTCATTTTTCTGGACTGTATAATGACGTGCATCTGAATTTAATAAAATGTGGACGGAAACGTTAATTCTCTTTGACTCACCAACGACAGTGGGTCATTTATTAACAGAATCAAGTTTAACACATCACACATTTACATTAATTGGCAAAAATTGAAAATAACAACATCTTATTTAGCAGGTTTTACAAGGAAGTAAACAATACGGTGATTGTTTTCTCACTTCCAGCAGTACGACAGACGTTAACCACACGGCGGTGGTTGAAAAACTTTGCTTCAGACATTTCTAAAAATATCTGGAATGATTTCTTAGCAGATGGAAGAATTTAAAGATTGAAGTTTAGAGGGAGGGAGATGGTGTGTGTGTGAGTGAAAAGTGTTGGACAGAACGGCACCCTCCATTCGACCCAGCTTTCCTCGGTACGCTCGGTAGTCAACTCGACTCATTACCTCTCTGACGATGAATCAGTGAAAGCGGAGCTCCGGTTACGCTACCGGTCCAGCGTCTCCGTAGGATGGCAGAGAACCGTCCGGAGTGGTGGCGGGACTTCGTCAACAAGAGTTCAGCTCACGGTGGACTCACATGAGTGGAGTCCTTCAGAAGTTCCACTCAGAGGTGGAAGATGTCATAATCCCAAAAGACTCGGAAGAGCTTTGAATCATGGCTGGACTTCTGTTCTCCCAAACGACTGGAGCTGCAAAACTCTCCACCCGACTCCAACTAGACTGAACTAGGAAGTACCGACATTTTAAAGAGCTCTATTTCCGGTTCATTTGGGAGTTTCTGATTGGTCGATGGACCAAAACAGAGGTGTGTTTTGTGATGTAAGGTGTTATGAAAAGTCAAGGAAAAAGATTAAGATTGTTTAAGAACAGACAAAAGATATTATGAAGAACTTCAGACTTCGTGGAGTCACTTCTCTAGTATCTTGCTGTAAAAGTTAAACATGACATTTCTTTTTCAGTAAACTTGCAGTTGACCGAAACTTGAACTTTGACCAACTTACACACTTGCTCATTGAAGACAGAAAATCAGACAATGCATCATTAACCTGATTTCTTCTTTGAATGAGGATTAAAAATCGTTATTACTGTTTCACAGTTGATTTAAAAATGAGTAGTTCACTTCAACATTTAAACATTGTTTGAACTAACACAATTTGATTATCAAACATTTGTAAAATAGTAATGCTAATAGAAAAGAGAGTGTTCTTTCACTTGAATTTTCAAGAAAGAAAGTCTCAGGATGGGTCAACTTGTATTTCTGGATTCAAATCAATGAAATGACAGTTTCTGTCCCATATGGTCCTTAAGGTCAGGACTTGACCTTCAGACCTAGTTCACTACAGCAGGGTGCATTTGCTTTGTATTTTCAAACAAGTAAACAACTTGGAACAACCGCAGAACCTGGAAATTATTATTATTATTATTATTTTCCTTTCTGTAAATTTTTGTGGTCCTTCCCATTCAATCTATGAGGATAACTTGATTTAGTCTCTCTAACCTCACATCTTTAACAAGCTGCCTGTCACCTATGGCAACTCCACTTTATTAGGGGATTAAAAAAACTCCTTCACACAAACACACTTTGACCAGTTACCCCAGAAATACTACTTTTACTCCACCTTCTACAGAACTGACGCCAAACAAAGACCCAGCTAAATAATGACACACACACACACATGCCTAATGAGCTCGTCCGTATTGTGAGGCTCTCCTGTGCTTCCAAATCGCTGGTATAAACTGCTCAGGCCGGAGGGGTAATAGTTTTTGATAATGATCATAGGCTAAGCTTTGTTGCTGTGTGGCCACATGCCGCACAGACAGCATGCTGATTTTTCTTCTGAAGTGGGCTGGATGTGTGTCTGTGACGGCAATTTCCGTGCCTGATTGGCAAATAGCGATGAAATTGGGGGCAGTTAGCACCAAAGGGGGAAATATGGATGGAGTGTGTGTGGAAATGCAGCAGCCGTCCAATGGTAAACAAATTATCTGAAGTGAAATGACAACATTAGGAAAAGCAAAGTGTCGGTCCACTATGTGAATGTGGCTCTTTGCTCATATTTTTTAACTGTCTGCTGTTTTTATTCTGTTTTCAACAACTGGGAAGCACTTCTGAAAGATCCCTGACCTCGCTCTACTTAATTCAATCAAGCCTGGCAGGAGTCATAGTTTATGATTTGCAGTTAGCTGTCTGTGTTAAAGAGCAATAATCAGATGTGGAGAAACAATTGTGCTTTTCATTTCAAGTTTAAGTAGGTTTTTTTTTTTTTTTTTTTTTGTCATTTCAGCACATGTTGTACATGAGGTGGAACGAAATAGGCTTTCTGGTGTTACATCACACAGATCAACAATAAAAAGATTCCACTTCAACAAGGGGTAACCATTCAGTTCCACCAAATATAAAACGTTGTCATCTGGATGTCCAAAAATGTCTTTAAAACATCTTCAGTTGATCCAAAATGCTTCTGCCAGAGTCTTAACTGGAGTTAGTGGGAGAGATCATCTCTCTCCAGTTTTAGCTTCTCTCCATTGGCTCCCTGTCAAATCCAGAATTGAATTCAAAATTGTGGTGATTGTGCCCCAAGTGGTGTGCCTCTGTCCTGTTTCCTCTCGTGATTTCCCCTTTCTCAAGGTGGTCAGGTAAAATTTAATAGTTTTCATTTGATATTATTTCTGTGATCCTTGACCTGCCATTGTGTATCTATTCCTCTCAAACCCAGCTGGTCAAAGCAGATGGCCGCTTGTCCCGAGGCTGGTTCTGCTGGAGGTTTCTTCCTTTCCACTGTTACCTCCGTGCTTGTGCAAGATGAGAGTTCTGTGATGAAGTTAGACTCAGTCTGCTCCTCAGATAAATTATGTTATTACGTTTTTATATATGAATGTTTCTGTTCAGTGCCCTGAGGTGACTTCTGTTGTGACTTGGAGCTATATAAATAAAGTGAATTGAATTGAACGGAATCATGCATCAGACTAAACGATGGATATTGTTACAATAAAATGCTTTAAGGACATCTGATGACATTGACAATAATGCCAATATAATGACTGGTAAATTTACCGTGTTTACAGTATATTGCCCTTTTCTAGTCTTACTGACCAATCAAAGCATGAGATACAAGACACCCCCACTCACACACAGACACACACACACCAATTTACAGATCAGGAGGGGCTTCAGTGTCTCAACCAAGGACACACAGCAGGGAGGAGAGGCTTGAACTGCCAACTCTCAGACTGACAGACGAGCATTAATCCCCCTGAGCTACATTCATAATCTGAATACATCGAGCTAGACACAGCATAGGGTTTTATGCACAAAGAGTTTCATACAGAAGAAAATGTTTAACGTCTTTAGATATTCAATTTATATATATATATATATTTTTTTTTTTTATTATTTTTTTTTGTATAAGTTTTTACTTCTCATAACAAAAATGTCTTGATTTGATAAATATAAATTGATTAGTTTTCTGCATCTGGCACGGATCTTTTTTTCACACTAACCTCAGCTTTTATTTTGTTTCAAAGGTTCAGTCACAGTACTGCTGGCTGTAGCTGAGCAAGAAAAAAAGGAAAACGCACGAGGCTGTCTGATGTCTCAGGTGACAAACAAAGGGTGTCTGTCTCTGCCTCCGTGTGCCCACACATTCACACAACCTGAAGTCAAGGTCTATTTGGCTCACAGAAAACAGACACGCCTGCACAGTTTCATTTATTTATTTACTCCATTAGAATTCTCCATAAAGTATTTTCTTTCTACAGCTGTCTGCATGGAGGACTCAAGTGAGCTGCTTGATTCCTGATTGTATCTTACAGTCATAATAAAAATACGTGTGACGTTTTTGAGGAGGGGGCAGGTTGTCTTCTCTCCACTGAAGAAAGACAGAGCACATTAGGGTGAAGTTTTTCTCCCCGCCCAGTGAAGGGTAAACCTGGCTGATGTGACAGAGATTTATTCACCAGAGAGGACGGGTAGATGGATGATTGTAGCTACCTTGACGTACAGACGCAGCCTTCTTCCATACGTCGCTCCATCTCTATGATGACACTTCAGCTGCAGATCCAGTCAGGCTTTAAATTGAAAAGGCGAGGTCACTTTTACCTGATTAAGTGACAAGTGTAGGCTCTTTACAAACACTTTGGTTCTTGCAACAGAGTGGTTTAAGATTCCTTTTCAGGACATGAACTAGAATTGCAGGGACTATTGCTTTTAGAAATATTTGCCCAGTATGATGCAGAATATGATCCTCATAGAAAAGACTTACAGGTGTCAGACAAGATTAGTTTTTACTTCTTATACTTGTGCATGATAACAAGCCTGCAAGTTGAGATTGCTCTACTTTTAAACTAATTTATGGATTGTCTTTTTATTGATATTTCCTGAGATGACATCTGTTATGACTTGGCGCTATATAAATAAACCAAATTGAATTGAAATGATAATATAAATATCAGTAAAACAAATCAATAATACTTAGGACATTACATGTAGATCTTTCACAGTATTGGCTCTTAAATTGCAGTAAATTTACCCAGAATTATTTTCTATAAAAATATTTCATCATAATGTGTACCTTTTTAAAACTGGAACAAGCGAACAAATAAACTACATGTAAGCCATCAGGTGTTTTAGCTTCAGAAACATTTCATGACTTTGTATTCATATATTTATTTATTAAATAAAAGCACGTTTGCACCACATTAACTACTAATATCTGAAATTAAATTTCAGATATTTGTTTCGTAGATGCTGCCATGTTGAAATGCGATGCTGTATCGATGTAGACCCGTGGTACCAGGAAAGTGTGTACATTTTAGTATGAATGTCCGTTTTCTACACCCTCTCTGCTCACTAACAGGCTTTCACATTGTCAGCCATGATGTAATTTGAAACTTTTTCAAAATTTCAAATAAATAATTGAAACTAAAATTATGTTTAATGCAAATACATACAACAGCAAAGCAAGTCTGCATGAATCGACAAAACTTAAATTGAAAAAAAAAAAAAAAAAAGATTCACTGCATTTTTTTTTTTAAATCTAGCAAATATCTCATTTCTGTGGGGGGTGTGGGGGGGGGGGGGGGGGGGGTGCTCATACTGTGTGGAGTTAACTTCCAGCTCCCAGTCCTGTCTCTAGTTGAAATGTTCAGTGATCTCAGTTTAAAATAAAAAAATAAACTGTACAAAAGGACAAATGTCATGTGAGTTTGCACTACTGATGAGAATTACAGTTTTTTTTTTTCTGTATGATCTGAATCATTTGGTTCAGTCGTTTAGGAGTTCAATGAATCAGCTCGTTTTGATGAGCTGAGTCGTGGAGAACAGTCAGAACGTCCATCATTTTTTACAGCGTGGAGTGTTGTGGCGAAGAACCAAGCTTCAGCCCCGAGTCTGAGCACAAACCTTTCAGTTCCCAACAGAGTTGTCAGTCACAGCTGGTTAACGTTGGGAGTACGAACACCTGCTAAATGTCACCTGCTGAGATGTTCGTATCATAAAGATTAATAACTAATAATAGGTACATCCACAATACATATTATTAAATCCAAAGTGAATTCTTTGAAACTGGTCATGCACAGGACACATTTGTTGAGACCAGTGTTTTACAAGAGGTTTTTGTTTTGTGCTGTTTTTTCATCCTTGCTCCTCGAGCACTTCACTTCAACAGATCTCAACAGAGACTCAAAGGTGCTTTTCTGTAAAATGTGCATTTTATCTGATTGAGAGCGGAGTGTAACATCCTCATAGGTTAAAATAGCTCACAGATGTTTTACGCTAAATATAATCAAGAAGTAGCAAAAATAAAGCTGATTTACAGTCAAGCAAATCCCAGTAAACACCAGAGCTGCTGGTCCTGACACCAACAACTCAGTGAAAGTCACTTAAATACCTTTTCTTCACCATTCTGAGCAAGTCTTCTTCACCACGTCTCTGAGATGCTGCCATGTGATTGGCTGATTATCTATTTATGTTAAAAAGCTATTGAATATATGTAGCTAACAAATTGGCCAGAACATGTACTAAAGCTGGTGGATATTACAAAGGGCAGTGTAGACTTCATCAACACTTCACAATGTCCAGATACTGGCACATATTACTGTGGTAATTTACAGAATACATTTCAAGGCTAAAGGGGAAAAAAAAAAAAAAAAAAAAAAAGTTTGTTTTAAATTCCAATCTTAAATTCCAGTTTCTTCAACAACAATCATATTTTCTTCTGACATGACATGAAGAATGGCAGATGATTTTATTTAGTCAGAAAATAAGCACACAAGGACACTGTGCGATACTAAGATGTAAGATGAAAACATGTTTTCATAAACCACTGTGCCTTTTACTTTGCCTTAATTGGTAAGCCATGCTTCACTTTGTGCAGTGTGTGTGTGTGTGTGTGTGTGTGTGTGTGTGTGTGTGTGTGTGTCCTTGTGTTATTCCCCTTCGAGAGATCTTGAATTGGTTTAGTTTGATACAAGCAAGTCAATAGTCTGAAAGTAGGAGGAAACAAAACTGTTGCGATGTGTGAGTAATACTTTAGAAACTTCTGCTGCAACTTGGGTTTCTAAAGAAGACTTTGGGTCAGATTTACTAAAACTTTGTGCCTGTTAAAAAGTAAACTCTGGAGTCTGGGCTTTGCAACTGTGTGTGAAAATGTAATGTTTGTTACTGTGTACATGCAAGGCTGTAGCTGCTCTTCCTCCATCACGTGTACCAGTTGCGGCTCCTGAGCAAAAATATTTGTGGGGCGGACATTCATTTCTTGGAAAGTTTTACAAATTGTGCTACATTTTCTGTGGGAAAAAAGGACATTTGTTGCTTAATTTTTAATTTATTGTTGAGTTTTTTTGTGTCTACAAATGTTTGCCTTTTTTCTCCCTCTCGCGGGTCGAGGTTGTGGAAAAACAGTCTGGTCTAATAAATCAGTGAAACTGACTTCTCCCTCCCCTAGCTGACAGGCACACAGCTTTCTGACCTAGATTTCAAATTTGATTTGAAGTAATAATTATGAAATAAAACTCCAAATTAACACATAATTCAATGAAGTAACTCTGAAATAATGTAAAAGTGAAAATTGACTTAAAATACCATGACCAATTCAAATGGAAGATTCACGTAGGGATCAAACCCACAAACGCTTACAAAACTACTGCTTCAACCACTGACCCGCCACAGCCACACACACACACACACACACACAAGATGGCGGAAATGTTCTGTTCGTTGACATTCCTCTGTTCTTCTCGTTTATTTTTTTATTTTTTTATTTTTTTGTTCTGGTCCCATTTGTCTGCTCCAAATGGATTTAAATACAGAACATTTAATTCTATTGGACTTGGCTGTTTGGATCACTGGCCGCACATTCGGTCTACTTGACAAATGTGGGTCAATGAACGGTTCTCCCCCATAACAGTAAATAAGTAAAAAAAAAAATCAAATGGATAACTAAAAATAATTTTAAATTCCATTTATAATTGTCAACCTAGTTGAAAAAAAAAAAAAAAACAGAATAAATCAATACACAGGAAGCTCATTGAATAAGTAATTTACATTATTTATTAGGAGGAACTACTTTGTGGGGTGAATTAATTTTTTAAATGGGGCTCTGCCCCACCTTCTCAAATGGACCAGCTACCACTGATGTGTACTGAAATCATGAGTGTAGCTACTGGAAAAGTAAAGTGTTCTAAAATGAAAAGAATGTAAAGAACATTCTAACAATCCAACAGTCCAATCTGACTGAAAATTGTTGGATTGTATGCCTGGATTATTGAGCATTGACTTTTTTCGGTTTTGAACCAGTTTGACATGACTGTCAACGAGGAAGAGGGCCAGCATCGGAGGAGGGGGTGTGCCAAAGACACCATCTTAGCACCAACATAAATGGTTTGTTCCACTTTGGAGTAAGCTGTTTGGGGGAAGAATCAGTTTGTGCTGTGTGTTTCCTTGACTCATGAAGCCTTCTGGATGGAAGGTGAAACGTTTCAGCAAAAAAAAAAAAAAAACTATCTGGATGACCTGACTGAAAATTGTTGGATTGTATACCTGGATTACTGAGCATGGACTTTTTTTGGTTGAACATTCTAACAAAGTTAAGTCAGGTCCTCTAGATGGATAAAAAAAAAAAGAAACAACAACAATGAAATGTTTTGTCTTTAATCTGAAAGACTTCTTCAGTCTACGAAGCTGAAATAAACTTTGTCTTTTAAATTTTCTACCATATATGTCGCACCGCCCAATAACTCTCATCAGTCCAAATATGTCTAAAGTGGAAAATTTCATAAATATGTCACTTTGCTATATAAGTCTCATCTATTATGCATCACTGCTTACGCGTCACATTTGTTAAGCGGCACTGCTGACAACCCGGAAATGTGGGCCGGTGTTATGCCAAAAATTGATTGGCTGCCAAATGGTGGCTGCGGGAGCGTGCACTGGAGAACTTTAACAAGACTTTAACAAGTTTAATTCTTAAAAACAATGATGTGTTTGCTTGAAATCATTGTAAAGGTGTGTCTCAGTCTAACTTTTGGCTTAACAATTGCACTTTAACAGTCAAATCAGCTGTAATTTCAAAAATATTCACTACCTCGGTGCTCCGGGAGTGCAAAGACAGGGAGGAAATCAGGAAGGAGGAACGCTGTGCATTTCTTCAAAATTTAACTAGAGAAGTATCTAAAACAATTATTTGGTTGCTCTACATTATTGTAAAGGTGTGTCTCAGTTGAACTTTTACTTAATAAATACACTTCAGTACGGTTTACGGTTGCTCCAGGTAGATGACAGTGGAAGGCGATGGCAAGCCGACTGTGTCATTAATAGCCACTTTTACCAATTAAATGACACAACGGCATGTCATACTATTTGAGTGCCATCTAGCAGCTGAAAATGGTAGTTTTCAGTATTTTCAGTCAGAATGAAAATGGTCAAATCTCAGCCAAAAATTGGTTTATAAATATGGGGGGAAAACATAAATTAGTTGTTTCAGTGTATAAGTCGCAGGGCATGTAAAGTATGCAAAAAAACTGAAACTTATATGCCGAAAAATATGGTAGTCCCTTTTCATAGTGCATCAACGAGTTTGTTGTCCCAAACAAGCTGGTCACATGATAAAGGAAGACTATCAACTTAATGAACAATCGTTAGTGCCCTGATGGCCACTCGCTATTCACAGAGGGCAGAGTGATGCTAACAATAATAGAATTGTAAGAAGGTGACTATTGGACATGAAGGCCTCCACCCCCTGTTTAATGATGGACAGGTTATCTTCACAAAGATGGCTTCCTTCCCTCCTCTCTCAAATCATCGTTCCTCTCTATAAAGGATGTGAACATCTTCATCCCTGAACGAGTGGCCGCTATGAGTGTAGACTGCAGAGTACTGGCCTGATGATGTTGATCTTCTGTGCTGGGCCATCCTTTTGTCCAGTGACTGTTTAGTTTCCCAATGTAAGACTGATCACAGCTCTCCTGACACTAAACAGCATACACATTACTCTGTTTGTGCTGGGGGACTGGATCTTTGGGATGGACCAAAGATCAAAAACAAAAGCAATGTAGAGAACAGTTTACAAAAGTAGAACCAATATATCAGCACAGATCTGGAATGACATCCACTGAACTGAACGCTCACAGAAATGCTGGCTCTAAACTGCAGCCACAGGGAAACACAGCTGTGGAGAGGTGAATATCTGACCTGTAGGTGTCTAGGTGAACGCATGTCAGAGTGTGCAGACTCCAGACTGCTAGTGTTTGAGTACAAGTCAGAATTACTCTGCACCCTCTGTTCTGACACACTACTCCACACATATCACTACAAGCACACCTCTACTGTCTCTGCCCCCCCCCCCCCCCCCACACACACACACACCCAGTAACACACCTCTAATGGAGTTCACCACTCTGTGCTTCCTGGCTGAACATATCGTGGAGTGGTGCAGTTAATAGTGGTTGCACAGCTGGAATACATGGGTGTGAGCTCATGTTAATCTATGCCAGTGGAACGGTGGTGGCAGACACGATTTTGCTATCTGCTGTGGTGTGTATGGGCTCAGTCCATCTGCATGGTGACACTCTTAATCAGTGAGCCAAGCTGAACTATGATAGCTGTCTCTTGAGCCGCGCTTTAATCTCACAGCTCCACTCTGATGCAAGTACAGTGTCTTGTCTCTGTGTCATGAATAGTAAAAAGGTATGCCATATTTTGTGTATCACCTTCAGGCATCTTACAACATGGGTTTGACAAGAGCTTTGAGTGAAATTGGTGGCAAAAAGGGGAACGTTGAGAGCATTTTTTTTTTCATTCAGCATTTAAAAGATTGAAGCCATCACTTATTCTCCTCACAGCTCTAGAACCCTGCCCTCTTGTCTTGATTATTTAAAAGTAACACATTTGTCTCAAGCAGATCAAGCCTAACCACTCCTTTCTTCTTTTGTTCTAAAGGAGCGGGGTTCATGTTTTCCCAGCAACCAGAGGACCTGGTAGTGGTGGCGGGTCAGCCGGTGACGTTATCCTGCACCATCCCTGAATACCACGGTGTTGTCCTGTGGATCAAAGATGGCCTGGCGCTGGGAGTTGGAAGAGACCTCTCTGGTATGAAACAATTTTGCAATATTTAGCTCATTTCACACCTGCCCCTGCCCCCAATCCTCACTTTGATATTCAAATGTCTGCAGTATTGCCAACATGATTACATCACAGGTAAGATGAAAGAGGTCTTCTAATGGTGTGCTAAAAAAGGAATTACATTACAAAAGTGATGATTATATCACTTAACATGAGCAAACTGAATCTAAAATGCATTCCTATCCTGCTTTAAAAGGAATCTAATTTCAGATATTTTAAGTTTGGCAGAAAAGCACATAAAAAAAAAAAAAAGAAATACAAATGTATCCATCTTTCTGGCATTTCAGGCTTGCTAAATAGCATTTGGAAAAGTAGCTTGCGTCCAACCAGTTACATTGCAACTCATGCATAATCTTCTTAATTGTTTAATTTGAAGCAAAGTGACTGGTGCACTGTCGTTTGTTGGCCTGTTGATCCCTTGAACGTGGCTTTATGCAAACTGTATTCATGACCCTGTTGTTTGTGGGCTCTGACGGGCCTTTGAGACACTGCAAGGGAAATTATAAAAACACAAAATGTGCTTGCTGTGACCTTTAATTCACCCAAGACAGTGATCCACTCATAGTGGTGCAAGGAACCCCATTACTTTTGCTCACACAGCCCAACATTTTAAGCTCTTTAATGTGCCTCACACACCCATGGTAAAAAAACAGAATTATTTACAAGGAAGGCACAATAACACAACATTCAACTAAATTGTTTTTCAAATCACAACTATCCTTCTTGGCTATAAATGATAAAATATGCACTGCAAAAGAGATTGGAGATCTCCCAGCCTTTGACCCTCAGCAAATACACCTTACTTCCACAGATTTGGTCTGTGATTAAACCTCCGAGGCTGACAGAGCCCCAGAAAAGCCATTCTATTCTCCCATCAGGTCTTATCAGGCCCTAGGGAAGCTGAGAGGTAGCTGTAAACAATAGTCCTGCAGCCATCAAGTCTCCTTTGGATGAAGAGGAGGTAGACAGGGAGAGTACTTATGATTGCTTGAGATAGAAGAAGAGTGAGAAAGAAAAAAAGCGCTCAATTTTATATAGGCTCGAAGTTGAGCCATTATGTTTATCCTCTTCTATTTTTATTGATTTTACAAGACAAAATGACCAAGATGAAATGCCATTTTCCCAGCAGGCTGTCAGGTGAAGGAGTAAAACGAGTAAGTGAGAATGTTGGGTCACCACGATCAGGGGAACTAGAGGGGATCAGTCTTTATTAAAACAAACAAACAAAAAAATTTATTCATGAACTGGATGAAGTATTTTTGTCATTCCCTAACAATTCTCTTCTAGAGGAAAGAACAGTTGTGGAGGAGAGAAGTGTGTTAAAAAAGGAACCTACTCTGTGAAGAAAAATACCCATCAGCCTGAAGAAGAAAGGTTTCCAAAATCACCAATATGATCCAGACAGAAGCTGAGAACCTTCCACTGAGACAGATGACACTATTTCAAAATAAAGCACTCCACAGCTGTCCTTTTTTATCGTCCCAGCCTACCTAAAGTTGTAACGTGTGCTGCAGCGAAAGAGTGATGGCGCATCGCAGCGAGACGCACACAATGAAAGGAAAGTGGCAGCTGTATACGTGGAAAGTGCGGCAAATCAAATGTCGCACGGAGCGTTTCAGTAATATAGGTCTGCTCATCTATTCATAGAAAGACGCTGTGCTGGCAACATCCTCTGCCTGGGACCTGTTTCCATTCATGGGAGCAGTGATTAAACTGAGAGAACTCTTTCACCATTCGAAGCGAGAAATCACGGCACAAAAGCCAATGATTCCTATCTGTCACTGAGTTTCCTCTTCATTCCCCTTTGTGCCACGCTGTTCCACTCTAATTAAAGCCAAGCAAAGTAGCCCCACAGCGGCTCAACATACCAATCAATGCCATGAATATGCATGACATAACGAATGTATCTGCTCTATGTGTGGATGGTGATGAGGAGCTATGTATAAGTGAAATCCACTGGTTTGCACACAGAATAAGGCGGAGACGGAAGTTTTTCTAAGCTGTTTGAAAAGAGACAGACAGCAGAGCCTATAGGAGCGAGCTTGTGTCGGCTTGTGTGAGAACAAATTGAACACCACTCACCTGTTCACAGCTGCAGCAAACCTGTTCCTATCCTCGGTGGTTACACTGTGTGAATGTGCTCTAGGTGAATGTTACAAATCACTAGGCCCTGCCTCAAGTGTCTTTACATGTGCACACAAACACACACAAATCCATTTCTCCCTGATGAATTCATTACTCCCTAATGGACCTATTTTACATTGTTTGCTTTGGGTAACACATTGTGTCTTTGAAATGTGCTAAGATTTAAGATCAATGGTCTTTTATATGTACACATCACATGTGCAGGGTGATCAGTCTTCATGTGTGCCTGTGTAATTTCAATCATATTGACAAAACGCATAATCAAGATGCTCATAAGGTGGCAAAACACATTACAATGTTTCAGTGCTTTGGAAATGAGATGAGAACGGCTTTATCATTTACCATCCATCACAAATGCAAATGGTTGTTCCATTTTGGATCCAGCTAACAAATCAAGATGGAACTGGAGGAGAGCCCATGTCTTCACACAGCAATATTATTCTTAGTTTGCCAGAAGCACAGACAAGGTAACTGGCAATATTATCTGTTTGTGTAACAGGGATCTGTGTGGCCTAAATAATGCTTCAATGGGACAAGCAAAACATGTCTTCCTCTGTGTCGTTAAGGTACACAGACTGGAGTCAGCTCTAGGTCACATTATGTCAATTAGTCCAGTGATCCTTACCTTTGTGATCCACAGTACAATAGTTTGGTCACCAAAACTGAAGCTAAGATATTATCTGAGCGACCTGGAGGTGTACCTTTGACTTCAAACTTTTTTTAGCTTGAAACAGAAGACAACTTGTTCTCATCCAGTTCATAATATTAATAAATTGTTTTACTTGACAAACCTTAGTTTAGCATGCAAAAGGCAACGAAATGTGACACATTTCTGAAGGAATCACCTCACTCTGGATCCAGGGGCAATTCTAGGATCTGAACTTTAGGGGTGCTTTGCCGTCCAGTACTGACAATGGCTCTTGGCTTGAACAACCATGGTGTGGTTTGTGAGAAGTGCAAAAGCTTACAGCACCTTCACAGACAGCATCCCATCCATGTACTAACCAGGCCCAACCTTTCTTAGTTGGAGAGATTACCATACCATACCAATTTATTTATATAGCACTTAAAACAGCAACAAGGCCAACCAAAGTGCTGTACAAAAGAACCAAACATGCACAGCAGACAGGAAAACATAAAATAGAAATACAGATACAAATAGCAGCAGAAGCTAACTAAAATGGCCAACAGAGTAGAGAACAGACCGGACCAAAACAAATCACACCGTGTTAAAGGCAAGCGAATAGAAGTGGGTCTTCAAGCGAGACTTAAAGACTGAGAGTGTGGGAGCCTGCCGGACACTCAGTGGCAACTCATTCCACAGTCGTGGACCTGCAACAGAGAAAGCCCTGTCACCTCTGAGCTTACGACGGGTTTCTGGGACTGAGAGAAGCATCTGGTCTGCTGACCTCAGAGAGCGCGGTGGGACATATGGCTGCAGAAGATCAGTGAGATAGGATGGGGCGGAACTGTTCAGTGATTTAAAAACATACATGAGAATTTTGAAATGGATCCGAAGGTGAATGGGTAGCCAGTGCAGGGAGGCCAAAACTGGCGTGATGTGCTCTCTATAGCCTGTACCAGTTAAAAATTGGGCTGCAGCATTTTGGACCAGTTGTAGACGAGCAATGGAGGACTGACTGATTCCAAACAGAAATGAATTGCAGTAATCAAGCCTAGATGTTATGAAGGCGTGGATCACTGTCTCAAGGTTCTTTTTGGAGAGTATAGGCTTCAGTTAGACAGCCGTCTCAGCTGAAAAAAACAGGATTTGACCATCATGTTTATGTGACTGTTGAGTTTTAAGGACGGGTCCATTATCACCCCCAGATTAGTGACCTTTTGTTTCTCTAGCGGGGCTAGAGAGAAAAGGTCAATGTCATGGTTCATGAGTGAGCCACTGGGATGGAACAGCATGACTTCAGACTTCTTCTCATTGAAGCTTAAGAAGTTTAAAGCCATCCAGTCCCGGATGTCAGCCAGGCAGTCAAGAAGAGGCTGAATAGAGCGTGTGCCTCTGTGCCTCAGGGGGAAGTAAATTTGGCAATCATCAGCATAGAAATGAAAGGGTATGTCGTGTTTGCGGAAGATAGCACCTAGTGGCAGCAGGTATAAAGAAAAGAGAAGGGGACCGAGGATGGACCCCTGCGGTACCCCCCACTGGAGTGCTGTCGATGCCGAACTAAAATCTTTGATATTGACACAGAAGGTTCTGTCAGAGAGGTAGGACCCAAACAATTTAAGGGCTGACCCTGTGATGCCCACCCACTGCTCCAGTCTAGAAATGAGGATGTTGTGGTTGATGGTGTCAAAAGCAGATGTAAGGTCCAATAGGACAAGCAGCACAGAATCACCTGCGTCTGTGGATATGAAAATGTCATTAAAAACCTTCAGTAGAGCAGTTTCAGTGCTATGGAGAGATTAGACGTGTTCAGTGTGGTATGGCCGTAAATGCAGAGGTCAGTTACAAATAGAACTTTTAAAGGATCATAGCAAAGAAAAACTAAACTTATGCAACAAGAAGTTGCAACATGTATCTACATACAAACCACACAAAACAAAGCACAACTAGCTTTATGCATTAACCTTTAATTTAACCATTAACCTATGACTGCAAAGTGTTCCATTGGGGAGTGGTGGCACAGAGGGTGACGAGCGAACTGGATTGATTGACAAGTAATTTTGCTAACAATTTTTACTGGCACGCTTAAGAGTGTCATCCTTTATTCCATATTTATTTAATATTTATTCTATATTTTGATTAATCTAAGATGTGGGAGAGTGGTGGTGCAGACATTGGAGAAGGTGGGCCTGTGATCGGAAGATCGCCGGTTCAAGCCCTGGTACAGACAACATCAAAAATGTGGATGGGGTAGGTGAAGCACCCACACCTGCCCCTACCCTCATTTGTCCCACTCTGGGCACTTGAGCAAGGCCCTTAACCCCCCCTCATCTGCTCCTTTGGGTGTCCTAGATAGCAGCTCTCTGCTCCACACAGAGGGTTGTGGTAGCTCGGTGGTCTCTGGTTGCGGCAGGAAGAGCATCCGGCGTAAAAATAACTGTCAAGTTTTCGTGCGACTTAGTTCGCTGCGGCGACCCCTAACAAAGGGAGCAGCCGAAAGGAAAAATAAATAAAAATTTGAGTGAATCTAAGATGTGAGAACTAAGCTTCCGTACAAACTCCTAATGATGGTTTCTTAATTTTTCCAGGGATACTGAGTTAAAATTTAGCTGTGTTTGAGCACCCCCAAAAAGTCCCCACTGCCTGGATCTTACATCTCTGGTAATTGTAGCTTTGTTGCTGCTTGCACTGACTTTGTTCAGTTTATTTTTCACCCAGATTTAATATTTGTGTTGAGGCTTTTTTTTTTTTTGTCCTCAGTCCTCCTGCTGTAAAGACCCTCAAGATGAAAGGCTTCATGTAGGAGGATGAAATGCAAAGAGTGGCTTAATCGGCTGTAACTCACCCCACCAGTCTATAATGAGACCCACTTCATGCTCTATTAAAAGCTGCTGGATTCAATGAAGCTAAAGTCAGTAATTGGACCTAGACCATATGATGGCTTTTGCGAGACAAATTTAAGAACCTAATAGTTGTTATAACCCTGCCTGCTGCATCTGGGTGCGAAAACATGGTATCGAAGAAAGACCAAGGTTGTGAGAACTCTTTAAATTGAACATTGAAGACATTTTCCTGAAAAATCTATTGTTTTACTCCAAATATTTGTCATCAATCATTGTCGTTCAATAGCGACAGCAGGTAAAGGCGACTGATAAATGAGAGAAAAAAGCATGCTTTGTTTGACTGAACAAAGTACAAAGTGGAATTGAGACTTTTAAAACTCTTAAATCCAAATATCTTGTTCTATCACCAGTCATTTACCACAATAGTAACAGGAACTTTTTTTTTCTAAAGTAAAACATTTAGATAATTAATTCTCATTGCATTCTACAAATTGTGCCCTTGATAATTATGAGAAGAAGAAGCATAAAGCAAACATATCTGTAGGGATGGACAGTTCTAAAAGCACATGAGATGCCTCACCAAGCACTCTGGTTGAACACATCTTCTTCCTGATTGTCCCCACAGATTCACCCTTCACAACACACATAATCATGCAAATCTGATAATAGTTAAGGGGATATGTGTAAAACCGCCCATCTTGATTCTTGGTTATTTCTCCACATTCTTCCATTATTAGAGTGTAAATCATTTCATAGAGCGTTGCTGAAACTACTCGCATTTGTTGTTCCTATTTACTGTTGCAATAAAACATGTTTCTCCAGGATGTAGCCACCTCCACAGCAGCTCATTAACATTGCCAGGAGTGCTATAAAATGTATTGCGAGTAAATTAACAAATGAGTGATGTACCTATACGCCAATAAAGCAATCTTTCCTTCCTCTCCCTGTTTAAATGATCTGATGTTGCAGCTCAGTTAATGTGCCCATGCCAGCACTGTGCATGATAACTGGAACCATACAATAGACAACAATAGACCGTACATGGTTTATGAGCAGCTATAAAGTGGATGAAAGTTACCTTCTTGGTATTTTGGCAGGTGAGTGGTGCTCTGGCATCGAGGGTGGTGTTGAATAAACAAATGTGTTTGCACTGCAGGCTATCCACGTTACACAGTGATTGGCGACCACGGCTCAGGGGAGCATCATTTGAACATACAGGGTGTCGAGCTGATGGATGACGCAGTGTTTGAGTGCCAGGCTGTCCAGGCTGGCAAGAGGTCCCATCCTGCCCGTCTCACTGTACTGGGTAAGTCAAAACTCAAACAAGAATACTGAGCGAGACTATGTGAATGGTTTCAAGTGTCAAGGTTGTATGTTTGCTCAATGTATGTCACGTAAGAACAGACAATTGTTTTAGGTTTTATACCAAAACCAACCCTTTGGTGACCAGTGTTGAAAGAGTCGTAGGGATGTGCAGTGATTTCTGAATTTGGCGAGTTGAAATATATGATTTTGAAGAACTGATTTGATTGTTGTTTTGGTATGCAGCTTTATTTCCATTAATCATTTTTATTCCCTTTGTTTGTTTTCATGCATACACTTTTTTTTTTTTGTGACACAGCTAAAACGATATGCTTTTGAAAACAAGGTGCTATTTTTGACCGAACACCATGAAACTAGAAGTGAGCCCACATCTACTTTACAGTAGTGATTTATTTTGACATGATAAGGAAGTAGAAACTGTTGTATCAGGTTTGTTGCAGCTTTATGGCCAGTACACATGCCCACTCTTCCACATACACTTTGGACTGGTTAAAATAATGGAATGCCGTAAGCAGCCACATTTGTACCTTGAAGTCTCTGTTTCAAAAGATTCTTCAGCAGCAGAACTTGTTTTAAATGGACTTTATTCACCCCATGTTTTTGTCCCACACATGTGGATAGAACGTTTTAAGCTACAAAATAAAATGGGCCATGATATACAGTCACAGTGACACATGTTAACATGAGTTTTTATTAGGCTGAATGACATAATGTAATGTCCATGCCATTATTACATTTTCCTACTGTATATGTTGGTTGCTTTTTTAATGGCATTATGGATTAGATTGTGAAGAGCTTGTTTTTTGTGCTGAAACCTGTTGTGCTGCTTTATTTAGCATTAGAGCCATAAATATATGAGGTGAAAAACCTGACTAGTTGCAAGTTGTTGTTTTTTTTTTGTGTGTGGAGAGCATCCTGTGCTCCAGCATCATGTGGCATGCAGGCTGCACAACTGCAGAAAGAAACATTTTGCATAGAGTGATGAAGGCTGCACAGAAGACTGTTGGAGTCAGCCTCCCCACCATCACAGACACCTCCAGATGCAGGAAGAGGGCCACCTGCATCATGAAGGACCCCACTCACCCAGCACACACACGTTTTGCCCTGCTCCCCTCAGGAATGAGATTAAGGAGCAATATCCTCCTAAGACCTGGCATCCACATATGAAAAGTTTGGGTCTTAGGAGGTTAAGTGTAGAACCACTAGACTAGACCACTAGAACAGCTTCTACCCTGAGACTGCTAAACTCATGAATATCTAACCAAGATAATCATTGTGAAAAATCACATCATGTTGCTGATGATCTGTTTCATGTTACTCTGTTCATTCGTACTCATCTGCTCACACAGACTCATGTTTGTGTTGCTGTTCGGTGTATTGTTTTTATTATTTTTATGCTATTAGTGCTTAGTGTATTTTTAGTTGATGTTTCTTTTAGTTCATATCTTAGATCTCATTACTGTTTTTTTTTTTTTTTTTACATTTTATTGTGGGATGTAACTGGGACCCTGTGTACATAATTTCGTTCTACCACATGTACCACATGTGGTGTGGATGACAATAAAGAAAATCTAACTCTGATTCTGATGGTTTAGTGACCATGTACAGATAAAATTAGCTAAAGCAACAAATATGTTTTTTTTTTGTTTGTTGTTTTTTTAATAAAAAAAACAGATATCATTATGGACACTTGATAGAAACAAAAACATGTATCTACTATACCATTTAACAAAAAAATATGCATTTGTATGACAATTTACATTTTCATTTCCTTGTCAGCATACAGCCTCCATTTCCAAAATTGCTTTAAGCTTGAGAGGTTACAGGCTCTTAATTAATCTTTATAGGGTTATCATTTAGAATTACTGTTTCAGTCTTACTGGCTGAGCAGACGTCCAACTTGTGGCTCATCTCTCTATCTCCGGCCTCTTCAAGCAACCCTCTGCTGTTCACAATCTTTCCAACTGGATGGTTGCTGAGGAGATAGCTGGAGTTCACAGCCGAACAAAGAGAACAAGAGAAAGAATGAATGAATAAAAAGAGAAGGGCGAGCGAGCCAGCCAGCGCGATGTCTTCCATGCAGTCCACACTATCAGCTACCGATCCGCCTTATTGATTCAGCCTAATGAAAAGTGAAACTAACAATTGGTGGAAGAGCAGGAAGCAATGGAAACAGAAAAAGGGGAAGAGAAAGTGCAGCCTAACATTTCTTTGGCTGGCGAGACCCCTGCACATGGACAATGGTTGAGTTCCAGAGAGGTAAAAGATTATGTTGTGATGACAGAGTTGTCTGCTAGCCCTGCCATCCCTCCACTAATACACATTCTAATCTCTCATTTATTCCACTTTTTGAGCTTTAAGGGCAGAAGTGAAAAAGAGTGATGTTTCAGCTTGAACAATATAAAAGGTAATTGCCAATTGATTTGATCAATTCAGCTGCTGAAACCACATTCACGCAGTGGCATTCAAGCTGTACTTGCTCAGGTCTTTTATAACACAATTTTAACTCTGATTTATACTTGAGATTTTCCAAAGAACTTCTCATTTCATGTGAAAACAGTTGCATACATGAGAGAACACTTAATGCAACCAAAAGGGATATTAAAACTTTAGACACTTGTATAAAATCCACATCCTGATTATCTATAGCCATGAGTTTTCCTGATTTTTTTTGTTATTATTATTTGAGGAAGCCGGCTTTGTGACCAGTCTTCTGCCTTTTTCGCTGTGAGTCATTTTGTTGTCACGACTTGAAAAAATTGTTGGATTTAAATGATCTGATGTTCTATGTGCTCAACTGGATTTTCTCTGTTCATGTTGGGGATTTATTGTCCTGCCGGCCTCTTACTTGTGCTGACCCAGTTTGGATCAATGATCTAATCTGGGTCCTCTGCTTTTCATTTTATATTGTGTTTCCATTGATGTTGATTTCTAGGAATCATAATATTTCCTTCAATTTCTTTGCTGATGGAGTTCAGGTCTCTGGGTTGGATGATAAAGATATGTTGGAATTTAATTTGGAGCTAAATAATAACAAGTTAACTGAATAAGAACATTAAAACTTATAGTTTTAAACCAGTGTACCCTTTCTTATATGTGCTGCACAGATGTCTGACAAATAAAATATCTCATCAACCGTTGGATGGATTTTTATGGAATTACCTAAGTATCCTTTGTTTGTACATCAAGGTTCTTTATTTTTCATTCTACCACATGTGGTACATGTGGTGGAACGAGATTATGTACACAGGGTCCCAGGTACATCCAAAAAAGTATTAAAAAGTAAAAAAAAAATAGTAATAAGATCTATGATATGAACTAAGAAAAACATTAATAAAAATACACTTAGCACTAGTAGCATAAAATAGCATAAAACAATACACTAACAGCAACATGCACATTTGTCTGTGTAAGCAGATGAGTATGAATGAACACAGCAACATGAAAGAGATCAGCAGCAACATGAAACAGATCAGCAGCAACATGAAACAGATCAGCAGCAACATGATGTGATTTTTCACAGTGATTATTCTGGTTAGATATTTGTGAATCTAACAGCCTCAGGGTAGAAGCTGTTCCTCAGTCTAGTGGTTCTACACTTAATGCTCCTCAACCTCCTTCCTGAGGGGAGCAGGGCAAAAGTGTGTGCTGGGTGAGTGGGATCCTTCATGATGCAGGTGGCCCTGTTCCTGCATCTGGAGGTGTAGATGTCTGTGTTGGTGGGGAGAATGACTCCAACAGACTTGTGTGCAGCTTTCACCACTCTCTAAACAACCTTAGCAGAAACTGAGGTAGAGCTTGGTGTTGTTGTAAAATTGACATTGACTGACCTAATGCATGCTCAATAACAAAGGTAGAAAAATCTAATACAGTTAACTTGGGTCCTCTGGACGGATTAAAAACATAAATACAATTGTTGAAACGTTTTGTTTTTTGTTCAAAAGATTTCATTAGTCTGAGGAGCTGCACTAATCTCAGTCTTCCAAAAAAGTTCAATCGGGTCCTCTGGACATTCAAAAAAACCAAAAAAACCAAAACAAAGCAAAAAAATATAGAAACGTTTCGTCTCTCATCCGAGAGTCAAGTCAAGTCAAGTCATATTTATTTATAGAGCACAATTTAAAACAGATAGACTGTTATCAAAGAGACTTCCTCAGTCTGAGGTGCTGTATTCAGCTCAGTCTCTTAAATAGCACCTTCTCAGGGTGGATCAACCAGTTTTGTTGCTGACAACCAAAACCAACTGATCACATGGTCAAGAAGGACCATCAGCCTAACAATGGATCATTAGCACACTGATGGCTGTTTACTATTCACAGAGGACTGAGTGATACTAGCAAAAACAGCAGTGTAAGAGGGGGACAGTTGAACCACTTTGGCCAGGTTTGCCTCAAACTAGTGGGCCTTCCTGAAAGCAGAGAAGAAACCCAAACAGGACTCCAGTCAGCCATCAGGTGAAAAGGAGGAACCCAGACCCAGACCAATGGTCATTCCATATGTTGAGGGAGTATCAGAGAAACTGAGACGTTTATTTTCTAAACACAACGTCCCAGTGGCTTTTAAACCCCAAAATACATTACGGCAAAGACTGGTTCATCCCAAAGATCCAGTCCCCCGGCACAAACAGAGTAATGTTGTGTATGCTGTTCACTGTCAGGAGGGCTGTGATCAGTCTTACATCGGGGAAACTAAACAGCCACTGGCCAAAAGGATGGCCCAGCACAGAAGATCAGCATCATCAGGCCAGGACTCTGCGGTCTACACTCATCTCCAGGCCAGCGGTCACTCTTTCAACGATGAAGATGTTCACATCCTGGACAGAGAGGAACGATGGTTTGAGAGAGGAGTAAAGGAGGCCATCTTTGTGAAAAGATATTGTCTATCATTAAACAGGGGTGGAGGCCTGCGAGTTCAACTGTTCCCCTCTTACAATGCTGTGATTGCTAGTATCACTCAACCCCCTGTGAATAGTAAACAGCCATCAGTGTGCTAACGATCCATTGTTAGGCTGATGGTCCTTCTTGACCATGTGATCAGCTGGTTCTGGTTGTCAGCAGCAAAACTGGTTGATCCACTCTGAGAAGGTGCTATTTAAGAGACTGAGCTGAATACAGCACCTCAGACTGAGGAAGTCTCTCGGATGAGAGACGAAACGTTTCCATATTTTTTTGCTTTGTTTTGTTTTTTTGTTTTTTTTAATGTCCAGAGGACCAGATTGAACTTTTTTGGATTTTTCTACCTGGATTATTGAGCATGCATCAGGATATAAACTTAGTCTTATAAATAACACATTTTCATAGTGGATCAACCCGTTTGCTGGTGACATCCACAACTAGCTGTTCACAGAATAAAGGAAGACCATCATCAGTCTAATGATTGATTGTTAATACCCTAAAGTCCGCTTGCTGTTCACAGAGGGCTGAGTGATACTGATTGAGGATGATGAAAGTGGCATTGACTGTCATTTTGCTATTTCCTAACTGTACACAAACAAATTGCAATAAAACCATATTTGCCAGAACCTAACTTTTGACTGGACACAACATACTAAGGACTGCAAAGAGTGCTGCAGGTGTTCAGCTGTAAACACAGAAGTCATCAGCAATGAGAAACTGAGCCTTTGACACCTATTTGGCTTAGTGAGGATGGGAGAGTTGATCATTCCTCCATAAAAGCCAGAATAGAAGGTGTTTTTTTTTTAATCCCCTGCCAAGCTAGATGAGTCCTGAATGCACTGTCGAGGAGAAGTCTGGGTTGACGCACACGGCTGGTAATGGAGGGAATATATGCAAGACCTGCGTCACTGCAAACTCCAAGCTGTCAATCATATGCCAATGGTGACAGTGTGTCTATTGACTTGGAAGACAGCAATGCCCACATACACATATGCACCACAACAGTATGCACACACACACAAACACACACACACAGAGTGAGGAAAACACATGTGGCACACCTTCTCAGCCATCAGTGCACACACAAACACAGTCTCTTACCCGACAGCTGAATAAATGCTTACAGTAAAACTCTCATCAGTCACTATGAACCCAAACTCCTTTATGCTCCATGTCAGAGTAATTTTTCCTACTCCTGACTTTGATAAGTTTACAAAAAGACGTAGCACAAATATTTACTCACAACTGTGCCAAGACATCAAACTGTTCAGCTCTCCACCTCTTTTCTCATGTTAAAGATTTGTTAAGCTCGACACAGAAAGACAAGCGATGTGTTTGAGCCAAATATGTGGCAACGGTTATCACTTCCAGGAAAATGTTGGGAAAAGCTTTAATTCACCTCCATCCACTTCAGCTTGTCTTCACGGAGGTAGAAGGAGGAGGTGACTAACACTGACAACATCAACATTTACAAATAGCATCAAAACGCTTCAGGAACTGAAGAGAACCGAGTGAGTATTTCCACGGTTTGCAACATCTTTAAACACCCAAAAGGAGAATCAAGGTCTTGTGAATTAGTCATGAGGGGAGAGAATGGAGAGTTTGGTGTCCAAAAAGACCCCTGAGGCTAATTACATGACTTGCAGCTAATTGGCACTTCTTCAGATGTTTGCTGTAATCTTTAAACCTCAGTTTGGAGAACAAAAAACTGAAAACAAGGAAGAACGAGCACCATTATTTTATGTCTGATAAAAAGATTCAGCACTTTTACCTTGTTTTATTTCATTTTATTATAAATAAAGCCTGCACAGATGCAGAAAGAAAAGCTTTGCAGAAAGTGGTGAAGGCTGCACAGAAATCTGTGGAGTCAGTCTCCCCACCATCACATACATTTACACTTCCAGATGCAGGAAGAGGGCCACCTGCATCACGAAGGACCCTACTCACCCAGCACACACACTTTTTGTCCCACTCCCCTCAGGCAGAAGGTTGAGGAGCATTAAGTGTAGAACCACTAGTCTGAGGAACAGCTTCTACCCTGAAGCTGTTAGACTCATGAATCCCTGTTCAGGATTATCACTGTGAAAATATCAGTGGAGTCACTTGGTTGTTGATATGTGCTGCTGACTATCCATGATGCTGATCTCATGCTGCTGATTTATTTCATGCTGCTGTGTTCATTTATCCTCATCTGCTCACACAGACTCATGTTCGTGCTGCTGTTGTTTGGCACATTGTTTTGTACTATTAGTGCTTAGTGTATTCTTAGTTTAGTATATTTCTTGGTTCGTGCCTTGGATCTTATTACTGTTTTTATTTACAATTTGTATTTTTGTTGGATGTAACTGGGACACTGTGTAGATTTTTCGTTCCACCTCATGTACTAAATGTGAGGTGAATGACAATAAAGAACCTTGAATCGTTGAATCCTTGAATTCTTGAAAATATTGGGAGGGGAAAATCTTTTCTACTAAAATTGTTCTGAATTTTTGTAAATAAATGTTACAGCATTTTTATTAGACTGTCGTTAAATCTGAAAGTTTGTTGTCGTTTTAAACAGCTTATGTATAATTTGACCTTACCGGCTTGCTGTTTATAACTCAATAAACCAATCCTAGTTAATAACTAGTCATGCTTTTCTGTGAGATTGATTTTTTGTTTTTTTGATGTTAGTGCCCTTAAAAAAAAAAAAAAAACAGTAAACATACAAATATAGACACAAAGACTGTGTTCTCCATTAACGGAAGGTTTTTAAATTTATCACTGGTACCAATAAAAGTCATTGTATTTTGTAAATAATATTTTATATAAAATGCAACGTCTAGTAAAGTAGTGAAGTTACAGCCCTGCTGATCTTGCTGATGTATGTTTTTATGATCGTCTGCTGGTCCGGTTCAGTTCAGCTCAGTGCAGCTTCATTAAGACCAGATTACAGAGCTGAGAGTCTGGAAACGCTCCAAGATCTGAACCTCATGTGAAGCAAATGAAGAGGAGTTACTGAGCACTTATTTAAATGAAACTCTCCTCATGCACAGAACCCATGGCTGTGAGAGCGAAGCCAAGATAAATGTATGCACACGTCTAATAAATAGGTCTGCTGTTAAAAACAGCTTCAGCTATATACATTTTTAAAAGCTTTTAATGCAAACATGATCTACAGAAAACAGCAAGGGAAGACATAACACTCTGTTTAAAAAAAAAAAAAACTAAAATATAAAGCAGGAGTGAAATTCAATCTTTCTCTATTTTTGTCAACGATCAGCAATAAATGGAGCTTTTACATGTCGAGTTACGAATCAAAGAACAAACTTCTGTTAGATGAGGTCAGGACGGTTAACGCTTCCAGGCTTTTAAAAACTGAGTGGCAGAAGAACGGAGCTGAGTACTTGGAGCAACAAATACAAATGTATTGGTCTTAATTATAAACATAATTATAAAACTGTTAAATTAGGAGTTAAAACAATAAAGTCAAGATAACAAACTTGATATTCTTTCTGAATGGTTTCCATGGAGCATATATTATTATTAGTTTTGTACATCAGAATTCTCTTAACAGGAAATGTCCATCCATTATCTTTTACCCGCTTCATCCTTTACAGGTTGCGGGGGTCATGGTGCCCATGTCCAGCCATCACTGTGTGAGAGGTGGGGGACACACCCTGGACAGGTCTCCAGTCCATCACAGGGCCACATAGAGACAAACAACCATTCACTCTCTCACTCACACCTAGAGACAATTTAGAGTTACCAATCAGCCTAACATGCATGTTTTTGGTCTGTGGGAGGAAACTGGAGTACCTGGAGAAAATCTGCTCATGCACGGAGAGAACATGCAAACTCCACCCAGAGAGGTCCGGGGCGATTTGAACCAGCTTCAGGGGTCGCCACAACAAATTAATCTCGTGCGAGGACTTAGTAATAGTTTTTACACCGGATGCCCTTGTTGAAGTAACCACTGACCACTGAGCTACCACAGCCCTCTGTGTGGAGCAGAGAGCTGCCCTCTCAGGCACCTGGGGGGCAGATGGTGGCGGTTAAGAGCCTTGCTCAAGGGCCCAAAGTGGTGCAAAAAGGGTGGAGGCAGGTGTGTGTTTCACCTTTCCCTCCCACATTTTGATGTCGTCGGTACAGGGAATCAAACCGGCAACCTTCCAATCACCGGCCTTCTTTAACGCCTGCACCACCACTCCCCATATATAGTACAACTTCCTAGTACTATAACTAATTGAATAATAAAAGAGCCCAAAGGCTGTAAAAAAAAAAAAAAAAAAAAAAAAAACCTAAAGAACAGGATTTACCAACTAAAAGTAGAAATGAGAAAACAAAAACTGAAATAAGAACATCAATCTCTACGGAAATAAAATTACATAGAAAAAGCGTAGAAGTAAAACTAAAACAAACCCTGATTAAATTCCTTTTCCAGAGCCAATTCCAGTAAAAACCATGGACGTTTGGAAGTGCTGTGTGAGTGTGTGATGTCCTTTTTTTTTTTTTTTTTACAGCATGTTGTTGCTGTTGTGAGATGAGAGTGCTTCAACATGTTAGATTTACATTTGGCATGAAGAGAGAGAGCTGTTGTTGTTTACCATACAGCTCGTTTAGCAATTAAATGGAGATTCATGTGACGTTTCTCCGAGTGAGACTCAAAGACCTTCCACAGCATTCGTCAAAATGAAAAGCTTTCCCAAACACAATGTGACGCCGGGTGTAGAACAAACATAATTGATAGCATGTCGTGTGAATGAACCATTGTGGGCAAGATATTTGTTTTCCCTTCCCTGCATTCTTAATGTTTTGGACCCACGCTTCAGCAACAATATTCATGTGCACAAAGGCCCAAGGCTATCTTTTGTTATTGTTGCTACGAACTGCCAGCGCTGAATCAGCCATTTCAGTGGATAAGTCGGAATTCATTATTTCTTAAGGATCAAGACGCCATCTTTTAGGTAATGGAAATGGACTTGAAGGGCATGGGAAAGAGAGAAAGAAAGAAATGGAATTGAGGGATTTTGCATTCACGTGCTGAAAAAAGACTGGAACTATTTCACTTTGTTCATGAACATCGTTGTCCAGGTGTTTTTTTTTTATTTTTTTATTATTTATATTTTTTATTTAAACTGTGTGACCGCTCAACACAACTAAAGATGTGGTGTTCGTTTTCATTAACAGCCCCTGTAGTAGCAGAAAACTAAAATATATCAGGGTAAAATGATCATGGTCTGGTGGATTTGTTGACCCCAGCGTGCAGACAGATGTGGAGAACTCGCAGGTAAAATAAGGAATCAATTTATTAAACCAACCAAAAGGCTGACATGGCAGCAAAAACGTACATTCATGGAGACATGGAGGAAGACAGAGCATGAAGCCTTGACAGGACAATCCACGGACAGATGGGAAGACACAAAGTCTCAGAATATATAGGAACGTATCTGATAGACAATCCCCCTGGGGTGATTGGGATAGGAGACAGGTGTGACAGGAGCTGGGGAAACGCACAGATCAAAAAACACAACCAATCCTCATCAAAAAGTATAATTAATTTATGTTAGTTTAGTCACTGACACTACACAGTGGGATTGTTTGAGTTCCACTTTGCTCATTACTGCATAATGTAGTGGTGGTGTTGTGGTGAAAACAGTTGACAGGAGCAGGTCATGCTCCTTTGCTGTAAACATACAATAAGATGCTGGCTAAAGAAAAGCTCACTGATGAATGTGGACACATCACTCTGCCTCTGTCTATCTAACGTAGTGTGAAAGAGTTTAGGTTAAAGAACAAAAAAATCTAAATATCTGTGTGTCTCAGAGTGTACGTGTAAAAAAAAAAAAAAAAACCTGGACTGGTCTTATTCATTGAACAGGGTGGTCTATTAAGATGACATCACCAATAAGGGGGCTACCTTTCTTTTTGTTTGTTTGCTTCTCCGTTTTTGTTGATAAATGGGGTTATTAGAAGCTACAAACACACAACAGTCCTTCTTGACTCTAAAGCACTACTTCTGACTCCTGATTCATGACTTCAGATTGCTTATTCATAATTTCAAACTCCTGATTCATGCTCGTGATTCATGGTTTCAGCCTCCTGATTCCTCCTCCTGGTTCATGATTTAATACTCCTGATTCATAACTCCAGACTCCT
>NC_056503.1:23358491-23369915 GCF_014905685.2 Nematolebias whitei
TAACTCCAGACTCCTGATTCATGACTTCAGACTCCTGATTCATGACTCCAGACTCCTGATTCATAACTCCGGACTCCTGATTCATGACTTCAGACTCCTGATTCATTACTTCATCCTACTGATTCATGACTTCAGACTCCTAGTTCACAACTGCTGCCAGTGGCAGCTCGTTTATGCAGCTGCTTTCAGTCCCATGATATATATATATATTTTTTTTTTGCACTCCATATAACATAAACTATCACGTTTATAGACAATCATGGTATTTTTGCTTTTCCTAAAAGCATTTTTTTTCTTGTAAAACCCAAACAAGATTAAAACCAAAAACAACTGGTCTTTGCTTTTCATCCAAGGAGCTTTCTCAATTCAAAGAAACAAGGCGTGTGGGATTCACGTAATAAAGCTGAGGTATTCTTGCATATTGCAGATTGACACATGCAGACTGACTCCTCACAATAGAAGATCGTTGGGGTCTTTGTTTCTTATAACATCTACTACTTTGTGTTGTCTCAGTTTGCTTTTACTGTACAGTTTAGAGCTTGACTGTATCAAACTGGGGCTTGTCTGGGATAATTTGGATGAAATGCTGCAGTTGGATTTAGGTGAATGTCAATGTTTGCTTGATCATATCAATGTACAGTAGTACTGTATTGTTAAAAATAAATAAATAAATAAATAAAATAAATTCTTATTTTGCTGACAAAACAAGTAATAAACCAAAAAACAGTTAATAATAATAAAATAATAATAATGATAATAATAATAGGGCAGCACAGTGGCTCAGCTGGATGACGTGCCGCCTCTCAGAAGAAGGTCGCCAGATCAAATCCCAGCTGAGGGTCCATTCTGGATGGAGTTTGCATGTTCTCTCTGGATGGATGGGTGGATGGATGGAAACTACAATTTAAAATAAATAGGAGCTTACAGTAAATGAAAAGTAATGCAATAATAATTTACAGATGTCACTGATGCTCTGTTGTTTGTTTTTATTATTTCTTTTTTTTTTTTGTATACAAAATACATGTGTAGTGTAAATATGAATCAAATAAAAGTTAGTGAAACTTTAAACCATTTTTTTGTAAATAAATAAATAAATAAAAACAAACATAATTTGAACCCGTACGAGTTTGTCTGAACTGAGATGGATTTGGACAACTCTGTACAGTGCACCCCCACCCCACCCCTATTTGATAGTTAAAGTATCAGAATGCCTTTTAAAAATACATTTCTTGTAACGTAAACCATCCATATCTATATCTTATTTTCTGCAGCGGGGGGTTTAAAAGGTCTCTCTCTGATATGGTATAGTCTCCTGCAGAGGTAAACCACTTTTTCTTTTACAAAAGTAGATTTGTGTCTGACCGAGCCCTCGGAAGTATAAGTGTAAAGTAGAGATAAAGTGTCTTAAAGGCAGTCGTTGCAGAAGAAAGTCTTACGGTAACATTCGTTTAGATTGCTGTTTTGTTATTTTGTCTGCAACACGAGATGTGCTGATGACTCCATCTATGATATCAGAGAGGCTGAGAGCAGGTGCATGATTATGGCTGACAGATTGCATGTTTTTTGTTCTCTCTCTCTGCATTTCTACTGAAGGAGGAAAGCTGACGTGAATACATCTGTGCTCTGTGAAACAACAGCACCAACTGTGTACAGGTGTTAAGCTCATTTGAATTTCCACTGCCAGTGCTTTGCCTCAGCTAACTGGAACATTTATTGGTAATCTCATTTCTGCCACTGAGAAACACTTTTAACCCACGAGGTAAATAACCAGCAGCAAACCTGAAAGAAGAAAACTTTTAAATGTGATTTGAAACACCAAACTCAAAACTGCTACCTCCTTATTCTTGCATGCTCAGTCAGCGCACAACTTAGCTGCGTGAAGAGCAGCAATGTCAGCACCCTTCCAATCTGTGGAGAGCACCTTCTGCAGCTGCACATGGCTGTGTTGTGATGGAGCGAGAGCTGCATGCAGCTGACAGCTCTGGCATCTTCCCACTCTTCATCTTGTCTTCATCGTCACTCCCCTCCATCTTCGCTTGGCACTGCTTTTACGAATCATGACACCCCTGTTACTAAAAACCCACTGAATGTATGAAAATGTTTCTTTTAATCTCCTCTTCTCTGCGTCTTGTTTGTCTTCTGTACTTCCAAATCCCTGCCATATTCTTTGTGATCGCCATCTGCCATTTTTGTAAGATGAGTAAACATGTTTCCCTCCATCTTGTGCGTAGGTGTGTGTGCATTCATGCACATGTGGCTGAAGATTCAGTGGTTGTCAAACAGATGTGCGATGACAGCTCCCATCAAGGGCCAGTGATTTGGGCCAGCGAGCCACACGTCTCTTCCATCCACCTGCACTGGGCATTTCACTTCCTCATCTTCTTTTTCATCTGTCTTCTATTTTTACTGATCTATCTATCAGAAACTTTGCAAGCTGTTGTGGTGGGGTGACAGGCAGCCTGTTTGAGCATTCTTCTAAAATAGACAGAAAAGTCAGGAAGGTCATCGTTTCTGAGAGCACATCTGCTGAAGAGCGGCACGGCTGCAGCTCCATGATGCCACCCTCCCTCTCCTCTTGCATATTTTTTCTGCGATGAGCCCTTTCTCATTTATTTGTTTCCCTCGATTCCTCACACCACTCTGTGAAGATTCCACATTTCTCTGAAGACATCCCTCTAACGTTGTTGTAGTCCTGAAAGCCTGCAGGGTCTCCATCAGCCGCAGTAATCTGAAGCAGCAGCCAAACTGTACGTTCATGCACAATAATCCAGATAAAGTATCCAACAAAGTTCAGTCAGGTCATCTGGACGGTTTCTTGTTTTTTCTTTTTCTTTTTTAGGACGTTTCGTCCTTCATCCAAAAGACTTCATCAATCCGAGGAGCCACAACAAACTCAGTCCCATAAGTATCACAATCTCATAGTGGACCAACCAGTTTGCTCGAGGATTACTGATCATGAACTTTTGTTTTGAACCATTTTGGCTATGGCTGCCTATCACCAGCAAACTGGTTGGTGCATTATGGGAGTGTGCTGCTTATGGTACTGAGTCTGTTGTGACTCCTCAGACTGATGAAGTCCTTTGGATGAAGGACAAAACGTTTCAACAAAAATAAAAAAAATAAAAAAGAAACCTCAATAATCAGGTCAGACGACCTGACCGAACTTTGTTCAAAGTGAATGTCGTTTGCTTCTTCACATAAGCTCAAATGTAATGTTTTCTTATGTTTTTTAGGTTTTTTTTGTAGGCCTACCTTGGATCAAAAATCTATTTTTTAATAACTCAGGGTTCCTCTTGATCCCACTAGGAGGTAAAGGTCTGACTGCCTTGTTCCTTTTTGTTAATTACACATTAATAGGTCCCATTCTTCTTTATGGATATTTTTGATTTTGCACTAAAAGTAAAAGATGAAACTGACATCCACCATCTCTGACATCGCTTTATTTTTTTTACTTGCTTTGTAAGATGTTAGGTTAGACTTGTGCGGCTGTGACAGACTAATTTAGAATTTCTCCTTCAGGCAAAAAACAACAACAACAAAACAGAAAAAAAGACTGCTTGTAGCTCATAACTCACTGTGACATCTATGATCCAATGAATCAAAGAACAAATCAAAGCATGTGAAGCCATTAAAATATTTTCAAATGATTCAAGTAATGGACTCACTGTATCTTAGAGCCATTTCTTTTTTTGCTAAGACACAAACCTCACATCTCTGATAACTACAGACTGGCACAGTGTTCTCTGTCACTGTTCTGCAATCTGTAATCTTTGATTTGTGTAAAAGCTGTAATCACAGCAATTCTTGCAAAACGTGACACTGGCAGGTGTACGTGCCCATAGGTTTCATGCACCGGAGAATGCAAAGTTGTGCAAGTGTTGAAAGGACATAGAATACTATTTCCAGGAAGAAGAAGAAGAAAAAGAAGCAGTGAGTGAAGTCAGGTTAGCAGTGAGTCAGGCTTGTAATTAAAGAGGAGCGATCAATCTGTACCACTGACCACACTACTTATGCCAACTCCATCGAATGGCTGCAGTAAAGAGCTAATTTAGAACCATTAGGGACTGCCAAGTTTGCAAACAGCCCAGTAATGATGATGGCTGATTCAAGTTCAAGGCTTGGCCTCGGTCTAACAGTCCGACCTGGCAGTCACACGAGTAGATCAACGAAAGATGTCACATGAAGAAAAAAAATCTGTTTTATTCGTTATTATTTATTCTTTTTATTTTTTTTTAGCTGTTTTGTATCTTCAGTAGATGTTGGGTCATTAATCAAAACTAGACTTCTTCAGCTGATGAATAATTTTATTTGTCATGATGCTTCAAACACAAAACTTTTCTGCTTTGCTGGATCAAATCTTCATGCCTCCCTGCCATAATTATATGCCTTCTCCAGTAATTTATTTCATGTTTAGCAACACAAGGCCATGCTCTAAACACATTCTTCTTTTTTCCTGACTGAAAAATGTTGGATTGTATACCTGGATTATTGAGCATGGACTTTGTTGTTTTCTTCTTTCTTTTTCTTCTTTCAGCTTTTCCCTTGAGCCATCCTCCTTCATCTCACTCTGTCCTCTGCATCCTTTGTCCTTGTCCTCACTCCAACTACATCTCATGTCCTGTCTAACTGCATGCATATATCTGCTCGTTGGCATTCTTAGTTGTCTTTTTCCTAGCAGCTGTTGCTCTGTGATGCTCTATGATGCTCTAAGCACCTGTCTCCCATACATGTATTGGACTCTATCAGGGTGCAGCTATCTAAGAGCCCACCATGTCAGTATGGTCTCACTTATAAATGAGTCTCCGAGGCTCAATGTGATTAATATGAATAAATAAATGTTGAATGAATGAAAAAAAGCATGATGCTACCACCAGAGGTTTGATGTCTACACATGGTTCTTTCCTAGATCTTCTCTCAATCACGGTTGGAGCCTAGGCATAAGGACACCCAGCATGGCCAGTCCTGCTTTAAACTCTTGATGAGACCCCATGTCATGGAGCTACTGCCACCACAATTCATCCATCCATCTATTTTCTTTACCCGTTTATTCCATTTTGGGTCACAGGGGTCGCCGGTGCCCATGTCCAGCAATCAGTGTGCGAGGGGCGGGGTACACCCTGGACGGGTCGCAAGTCCATCACAGGGCCACATAGAGACAAACGAGACAAACAACCATTCACTCTGTCACTCACACCTAGGGACAATTTAGAGTTACCAATCAGCCTAACATGCATGTTTTTGGTCTGTGGGAGGAAACCGGAGCACCCGGAGAAAACCCACGCATGCACGGAGAGAACATGCAAACTCCACCCAGAAAGGCCCCCGGACCGGGATTTGAACCAGGGACCTGCTCGCTGAGAGGCAGCAGCTCTACCAGTTGCGCCACAGTGCTGCCCACCACAATTCAATTCAATTTAAGTTAATTTACTTATATATATATATTTATATATATATATATATATATATATATATATATATATATATATATATACACCTGTAGGCAACAGTGGGAAGGAAAATTGCCCTAATGAGGAAGAAATCTCCAGCAGAACCAGCCATTCAACCTTTATTTATACAAGTTAGTTAGTCTCATTGAGTCTTGGGGACTCATTTACAATAGAGACTTGATTTTAACAAAAAATGATGACAACAGTAGACAATCATAAAATAAAGCATATAAATAGAAAAAAGAAAATGGAAGAAAATGGTATAAAAACAGCTAGGTTGTAAAGCATTGTACAATGTGCCATGAACTTATTAGTTGTTTGAAGCCATTTAGAGATATCAAGGTTGAGAGCTTCAGATCGTTTTGCAAGATATTCCAGGAAACAGGAGCAGAGTAGGAGAAGGCCCTTTGCCTAGTTCAGTCCGCACTGAGGGGACACTTCAGATAATAATGTCCTGAGAGTACACGCTGTAGCTGCACTCACACAGTGACATGTAGGAGGAGATGTATGAAGGCATCAGACCAAGAAGTGATTTAAAGATGAAAATGTACCAGTGAGAGAGTTATGTCTCAGGACATGTGGCCATCTGCTTTGACTGGCGGGGTTCAAGAGGACAGAAAGGAGGAACAAATACACAATGGCATGTTGAGAATCACATTTTAAGATATAAATAATTTCAATTGCAAACTATTCATATGTATGCATTTGTTGATATTCATTTTTTTTTTTAAATGAGGTCAATTTGTCAGGCAGCACGGTCGCACAGTTGGTATAGCTGCTGCTTCTCAGCGAGCAGGTTTCCCCGGTTCAAATCCTGGTCCGGGGGCCTTTCTGGGTGGAGTTTGCATGTTTTTTTCTGTCAACAAAACATGCAAACCCATCCATGGCTTTTCTCCGGGTACTCTGGTTTCCTACCACAGACCAAAAACATACATTTTAGGCTGATTGATAACTAATTTGTCCCTAGGTGTGAGTGAGAGAGTTGTTTGTCTCATAGGATTGACAATATTGACACTTCGGACACCCCTCACAAGAAAACATGAAGCTGAAACTATAATCTAACATAAATCATAAAGTCACTTACTTCAACAGTCGACTAAGGCATATTCCTCATTGTTTCTATGTGGCCCTGTGATGGACTGGAGACCTGTCCAGGGTGTACCCCACCTCTCGTACTGTGATGGCTTGACATGGGCACCATTGACCACCAAAACCTGAAATAGAAGAAGCAGGTAAAGATAATGGATGGATGGATGGAAGGTCAATTTGTCCTCCAGTAGGCTAAGTGTATGACAGCTTAACAAGCCAACTCTAACTATAGGATTTATCAAAAAGGAAAGTCTTAATCCCAGTCTTAAACCTGGAAAATGTGTCAGCCTCATGGACAGAAATTGGAAGTAAGTTCCACAAGAGAGGAGCCTGATAACTGAAAGATCTTTCTCACTTTCTGCTCTTGGAAACTCTAGGAACCCTAAGTAAACCTGCAGTCTGAGAGTGAAGTGCTCTGTTAGAATAATATGGAACAATAAGATATAAAATATAAGATGGATCTAGGTTGTTGAGGGTTTTGTATGTTAGAAGTAAGATGTTGACTTCAATTCTAGATTCAATAAGGAGCCAATGGAGTGAAGCTAAAACTGGAGAAATATTGCTATAGATATCTTGTGGATAAGTAAAACTATTAAGCGCTTATCACTCTCTGCCTCAGGTAAGACAACAATGTGTTCTTAATATGCACCTAAAGACCTCACCAAGACCTTGCAAAGACCATCCACATTGTTTGATTGTTTACAGCATTCCAGGGTCATCATTCAGACTGAAGTTTTCAATTTGGCTACTTCAAGTGGTACTATGTTGGCTTTGCATAATGCTTCAAACACAATGAAGGAAACATATATTCAGAAGTGGAAGTGGAGGCAGTCAAGCATGCACCTCATCAGCTGCTGAACTCACCGATCACCTTTGCTGTTCTTCTGGCAACAAGCCCTCTACCCTCAGAGAGGAGTGACCTGCAAGTTCAACACAACCCCATTGTGGCTGTATGTGACTTTCATGTAGCTCAACTACGCATGAAATTCTGAAATCTACTGACACTTCTGACACCCCTCACAAGAAAACATGAAGCTGAAACTAAAATCTAACATAAATCATAAAGTCACTTACTTCAACATTTGACTAAAGCATAAGCAAGTTCATTAGTGGTACCATTTCTTAGATTTGCACCTATATCCAGACTCTGCAAGGTGTTAACATGTGTGAAGGGGAGATATTTCAGTGAAAAAAGCTTGTGATCTCACCTTTCTTGAGAGCTTTGAGCACTTTGAGAAATAACATGAAAATCACAGCACTTGAACATGGTATTCAAGTCTGAGTCCTATCAGTCAAAGCATGTCAGACTTCCCTATCTAATCTACCCGTCCTTATATATAG
Source organism: Nematolebias whitei (assembly GCF_014905685.2). Lineage (NCBI taxonomy): Eukaryota > Metazoa > Chordata > Actinopteri > Cyprinodontiformes > Rivulidae > Nematolebias > Nematolebias whitei. The sequence continues at coordinate 23,366,369 of NC_056503.1, forward strand.
TCTTTTATGGCTGCCTCATATGCTTGACATTTAATTAATGTTTCAGGCATGTGTGCAGGAGAGTGCTGATAGCAAGCCAATAACACGGGATCTTTCAAATCAACTGTCATCAAATGAGCTTCAATTTTCTTTTCTTTTTTTTTTCCTTTCAACTGGAGAGTTCTGGCTCATGATGCCTTTCTCATGCCCCCTGTCTTATTAGCATATCATCCGGTGGCACTGTTCTTAGCATAAGAATAAACTAATGTGATCCTCCTGACCTTGTTTCCAAATGATGATAAGGGAACAGAAGATGACCGCATTCTCACAGAGATTCTTGCTTACTGGGCTGGATCAGCACACTTCTATGAACTGCTTACGTTGACCCAAGATTCCTCTACCTCTTCCACCCCTCTGCATATTAATGAAGAAGAGATGAAAGGGAGCCAGCCAGAATTAACACTCCAAACTCCAAACTCAAGCACATATAGGAAGCAAATCTCTTTGACATAGCAGATTTTACCGGTCCAGCTGGCCAGAACTTGAGTTAGTCTGGTCTAGTCAGAGTACAGACTTCAGTGTTCCCACGCAGGTCTGATTCAGTCATTAGTCACTGGTACTGATGGGTGTGTTTTCAGATCATTTGAACAAGGAAAATGACCCATGTTTTTAATCAATACATTATGTAAGGCAAAAGCATTAGTCATTACTGCTAAAGATTGAAATGTCACCACAATCCACTAATCAACTTCAGCATGAGGACAAAAGTGTGTTGTGTTTGAGAAAGAACCACTCTGTGCTACATGTAATCAAATTACAAGATATACAGAACCATTTTAGAATGAATCTAAATTAAATCAGAGGAAGAGTTCTTATAAAACTGCCACACAAAGATTATACTTTAACTAAACTACAGCAGAAGTCCATAACTTAGCCCAGCAGCTAATTTGTACTGACAAAGAAGTTGTTTTTTCACATTCACTTTTCCATACATTGGTTTAAATAGGCACAACGAGTCATTAAATACATGTCAAAAAATGTTTTTATGCTTCACTTCATGTGAGCCCCTAGTATATCAAAACAGAAGGAGCTGAATTTGCAAAGACCAATGAGAAATGTTACACAAAATGTATTTAAACCTTTTCACTCATGACAATGCCCCCACCATGCTCCTCATGATCCCCAGTCATTGCACTTCCTGTGGTATCTCTGAGTAGGACACCTTATCCCCAGTTGCTCCCCGGGCACTTCCCATAGCTGCCAATTGCTCCACCCGGTGGTGGATGGGTTAAATGCAGAGAGACAATTTCACTATTGTATGGGAACAGACGATGACAATACATACACATTATTATTATTATTATTAGTAGTAGTAGTAGTAGTAGTATTGTTGTTATTGGGCAGCACAGTGGTGCAACTGGTAGAGCTGCTGCCTCTCAGCGAGCAGGTCCCCGGTTGGATTGTTATTATTATTAATATTATTATTATCATTATTATACCATGCTACGAATACACAGCCAGCAGGAGGGTATTTCACTGACCATGGCACAATCACCGTCATAGCCTAGGCATTAAGTTTTCTACAACTAAGCCATGCTTCTCCACAAGGGCTCCACGTTATTTATCTGCTGCCACCATGTGCCACCTTGTCTACCAAGGTGCCATCATGATGAAAAACTACTAAAGTTTTGAGTACAGATGTCTTGTGCATTATTTAAAATGCTCTCTGACCTGTTTTGACCTATCATGCATAATGGGGTGTCTACTGCATTGTTAATACATTCATCAAGACACTGTAAAGATGATCCATGTTCTGGATGATAGTTTCACATTGTCTTGGGATGGACAGTGTTAGGAAGGACATTGCTCAGCCTCAAGAACAAATTGACCTACTTGCTATAGAACATGATATAGTATAACATTGCTGGTAATTATACCTGGTATGTATTAAGTACCATGTCTAAACCAGGTATATTACAGGCAAAAAACCTGGTATGTATAGATCTGGTAACTACCTTGCACATATCAGTATACAGTAGTCCCTCACTTATTGTGGAGGTTACGTTCCAGACACCCCCATGATAGGTGAATATCTGCAAAGTAGGGTCATTAATATTTACTATTTCTTTATATTTTAAAACTTTATAAACCCTTCCCAAACTCCTTAGAAGGTGCAGAATATGTGGGTGGCATTTTAGGGCTTGAAATAAATTCAGTTCAACTGTACACATTATTAGGAAAGTACGTGGCACCTACCAAGTTATGCACGGCTACCCTGAGCATTATTCAAAATGTAATCTAGTGAACTTGAAGGCCAGGCTAAGATTTTTTGTTGTGGTTAGATGGTGTTAGAAATCAAATTGAACAAGATGATGAATGCATTTAATTTACCTGTAAGGAAATTAGTTGTTTCAAGCTAAGAACTTGTTGGTCATAATGTAGTTACATATTTTTTATGGTACAAATTCTGTTATCTACGTTTAAGATGAAAGTGTACAATTTATTTGATCATTTATCTTAAACTAAAACTAACTTTATTGGAACTTTTTTCTTTAGATTTTAATTAAAGTGCAAGAAAAACACAATGGCATGCATACTTGTATGGCCCTTTGCTCTAATTTGCATTTGTCATAAAAATAATACTTTTATCCTTGTTTTCATTAATCTACAAACACATCCCAAATTACATTTTCTCTCCTTTTTATCTATATCAGGTCTGTTTGACAGCGAATAGAAAACCCATAACATCCTCCCCGCCAATCGTGATGCTATTGCAAGGGACTATGGCAGCTGCCTGCAGCCTTTGATATCATCTTGCCCCAGATCTGCATTGTAATGAGAACTCAGGTCAATCAATAATTCACAGCAGTTTCACTTATAAAAAAAATAAAAGAGGAAAGTAAAAACAGAACAGGACTTTGATCTGTGCCATAAGAGGCACCCATACAGATGAGAAGTTCTCGCTCTGTTGTAATTGTCAACACTGAGGGAAGCAGAGGAACAAAATGTACGTGTGTGTCTGATCAGAAGACAGTATTTGACTGACTTACATTTACGGGTAACAAGTAGTGTGTGCACAGGCTTTGCACTTGGTGCTGAGAGAGTTGGTTGTTATTTGGAGAATCATGATGAGGGTTTGGGTTTTTGTGCCTCAAACCACTGCAGTCACTTCTTCTCTTGGAGTTTATTTATTTTTCACAGCACAGTAATCCCCATAAATGAACATAGTGACAATAGTTATGGCTTCATTTGTTTCAAACAACAGAATCAGAACCCAGAAGAAATTTCAAATGCACATTGTGGTTTTATTGTCAACAATAAGAAGTAATTAATGAAAAAACTGACAAGGTTTTCTTCTCTCCGTAGTTCAGGCTGAAAATTGGAAGTTCATCATGGATTTTCAGTGTTATTCTGTAGTTGTTGAGGATTCTTACACAAATAAAATCAATATGTACAAATAAAAGCCTGACACACACACATAGCAAAGACAATGATATATATATATAAATATATATATTGTATATATATACTGTATATGTACATTGTTCATGTGTTTCCAACAACAGAA
>NC_056503.1:23370315-23392718 GCF_014905685.2 Nematolebias whitei
TTGCAATCAAAGTATATAATAACAATAATATCAAAATAAGACAGTATCTAAAATAATAATGTTAAAGTGACTTAATTAAATATATATATATATACTGTATATATATACTGTATATGTACATTGTTCTGTATATGTTTACTTTATTTTGATGTTTTTTAAATTAATTCGTTTTAATGTTTTTATTTCTGCCTCTGTCTTATTTTGCTATTATTGTTATTCAGCACTTTGATTGCAACTTATTGTTTTTAAATATGCATTGTAAATAAATTAACTTAACTAGAATGTTTTTATTTGTGGTCGAATCTCAAAAATATGTGTATGTGTGCTAATACACAATATTCCAAGGTCCTGGATATTCTTTTTCAGGGATCACTCTCAGCTACTATCACATCAATTTCAGCTAATTTTCTGTAAACCTAAATTATTAATAGCCCTTTTTGTAGCAGCCATCTTGAATTGGGCTAATTCCAATAGTAAGTATTTTAGCCATACACCCATTTTCGGGCAACGGATGATGTGATAAAATGGTGGAGCAGAATGAGGGGTGTAAAATCTAAGCACCCAGATTAGTACAGTGGATAAGGTATGTCATGGAAACTACAGGTCCAGATGTTTTATTTACCTACAAACAGATGTATACATTTACACAACTTTCACTTGTCCCTATTTTTATTCAAGTTTCATTTTATTGTTTCAACTACAGTGAGCCCTGGAGGATATAAAATTAGCGTAAAGAGATTTATATTCCAACTTCTGATAAACTTGTGGATATTTCCTAAAGAGCATATTACCCCATGTTTTTATTATATTCTGCCTGATTCATAGCCAGAATTCAGAAAGCAGTAGATTCAGAAAGCTATAAAAACTGACTTTCTTCCATCTTCACAGCTAGACGTGGTCAAACAAAAGTGTTAGTGTATACAAGTGTCCAGCTGTCAGGGAACAGCTGCAACATCCTTGAGCAGATGTTTACATATCCAATGATTACTTTCTATGAGATTCATTATAGTATTTCCAGTGGTTCATATGACATTTTGTTAACAACAACACAGGGTTGACTCCATCAGTTGATGTCATATTTTAAACAAAAATCCCAGTTAGTGTTGGGATATATTCTTAGCTACTATTAGACCATATTTTAGCTGCATGTCTGTGACCATCGGCTGTGTTATGGTGTTGTTTGTGAATCTGTGGTTGTGGTCTTAAATCAGGTTGACTTCAAAAGTTAGTAAATGATTGCTCAGAAAGTTTGATTAAAATCCATCCAATGGTTCATGAAATATCTTGCGGAGACAAACACAAGCACATGTGATTACATTATTGCCCACCAGCTCATCTTTATATTAGGTATCCTATTCTTTACCAAACCCTAGTCTTATAACTTGTGGTGTTTTCTTTTTTAAATTTGTTCACAGTTCCCCCAGATGACCCAGTCATCAGTGGGGGGCCAGTGGTGAGCCTGAGAGCCGGCGACCATCTCAACCTAACATGCCATGCTGACAACGCTAAACCTGCAGCCTCCATCATCTGGATCCGTAACGGAGAGGTCCTTAACGGGGCGATGTACTCCAAGGTAAGCACAGAGGTGTGTCATCAGCAGATATGTATACAATATGTGCATCTAGGGATTGATGGGAGGGTGGGTGAAGTGGTGGTAAAGGGGCTTCATTTCAATGTTGTATCTATTCGTTTGCTCGCTTTTAACTAAAAGTAAACAGTTACAAACAAATTGTGACATCTGTCTCTTAGTATTTTCTTCATGCACTGCTTTGCTTTAAATACCTCAGTGTGCACTGTGTGAAATATTCTTGAAATATTGAACACTTTGCCCCATCTTTGATGTGTGTTTGTCTCAGTCTTCATCCATCCATCCATCCATTTTCTTTACCCGCTTATTCCATTTTGGGTCACGGGGGTCGCTGGTGCCCATGTCCAGCAATCACTGTGCGAGGGGCGGGGTACACCCTGGACGGGTCGCAAGTCCATCACAGGGCCACATAGAGACAAACGAGACAAACAACCATTCACTCTCTCACTCACACCTAGGGACAATTTAGAGTTACCAATCAGCCTAACATGCATGTTTTTTTTTGGACTGTGGGAGGAAACCGGAGCACCCGGAGAAAACCCACGCATGCACGGAGAGAACATGCAAACTCCACCCAGAAAGGACCCTGGACCGGGGTTTGAACCAGGGACCTGCTCGCTGAGAGGCAGCAGCTCTACCAGTTGCGCCACCGTGCTGCCCGTCTCAGTCTTCAGCTTTTTTTTATTTTTATGATGCTCCTTTGAAGAAACAGTTTGTATTTTGATTATGGAAATAGAACATCCTCCACCCCCTTTGCTTTACAAACCAACCAAAACAGACAGATGGCCAAATCAGGACACTGACAATATGTTTACATCGTTTTCCTGTTTTGATTTCCTCCTATGGCCAGTTGTATCATCCTGGCCTGTTAGTCTACAGTGTGCCGAGTTGCACTTGGGTCCAAATAATCCGAACCAACCTGGCCCCAGCCCCTAGCCATCATCTCCGAACCCCACCTAATCTGACAAATTAACAGTAATTACAGGTCCGAACACAGGAAAAAAAAAAAAATTAATTAAGCTTTGACCGCTTATACCACCGACTATTAACAGCTGGCGGATGCGCACGGCTGAGGGGGCAGAAGATCGGGGCTGAAGAGCCGTCACAGCTAATTAAATGCTTCCCCTGCTTCTGCCTGCATCCTGCTCTGACATGAAGGATATTTTGTGATCTCACATGTTTAAGTCGTCGGCCGCGCGCGTCTGCTGAGTGCAATGGTTGAAAGAACGTCCATTTGTGCTGATGGGTCACTGGTAAGTAGTTCATTTGAAGCTTAACTGAACTTTTACTTCTTTCAACCGGCTGGTCAGCGAGCGGTCAAATGGCCACGTGCGGCAGATGCTGTATGGCAAACCTTGTTTTCATATATTGGATCGTCAGCCGCACACGTTCCTGGCACAATCAAAAGCCTGACACCGACCCGGTCCACACATTAAGTTTATTATTATGGCCCAGCATAGCCCAAATCCGGGTCGGGTCGGGCCGGGCTCTGGGTTCGGGTTAGAAATGACAGCTCTAACAGTGCGACATCCACTCTTCTTATGGTACAGCATCTTAATCAAGACTATCCTACCATTTCTGCTGTTTGTTGGAAAAATTCTCATTCATTAATGTTGTTTACTCAAAAGAACCAAAACTTGTGGCAGGTGAAAATTTTTAACTGGCTTTACTTGCATGTGCTTTATTCAGGACATGTTACAGACATAAATATTGTGCATATGCATGAAGACAAGTCACAGAATGAAACCTCGAACAGAGACTTCTGCAGACTTTTATAACATTAACAGTTCAGTGGGCGTTCCTTCGTTGTGAAGCCACCTGCAGTCCCATGTCAGAAAGCACACAGATATGGTTAGCAGTTCACACCGGTGCCATGTTGCAATCATTGGAACCCATAGACACTTGTCTGGTATGAGCTCTTGAGTTCAAACGTTCACTCAGATGGGTTCTGTTCTATTTTCATTCAAACCAAACGTAAACAGGACACCACTCATGTCCTCCCTTTCTCCTGCTACCTCATCCCATTATCGCCCTTTTCCAAAAAGCAACTAAAGCCCATTGATTGGGAGGAGGTACATCACTGGGCAATTTTTACTAAAGTGCTTGGTGAAGGTGCTGTTTGAAACATTCTTTCGATTCCTTGTCATTCTCCTCAGAGTGAAGGCAGATATGAAGACATTCAGCTCTGCTAGGTGATGGATGTCATTGAGCCCAAAGTATGAGCTTCTCCCCTCTTGTCTCTATTGCCTAACATTAAAAAGCAATGGGTTCAATTAAAAAAAAGATGACTTTTTTGGGTCTGCAAAGCAGCGGGGGGCCATTTTGCAAGCATAATCATCTGCTCTGATGGTCTTCTCATACCCCATTGATGTAGAGGTCTAATGTGAGCAGATGTGGTCCTGGATTCACAGAGATGGCTTTCCTGATGGTGTCACATGTAATGATAGTTCTGACCCACAGATAATTTCTGGCCATAGGCATCCAAAACCTCATCTCTGTGACCTCATAGAAAAGTATTTACTGGAAGAATGATTAAAGAGAACGTGCATGATTAAAGTTATCATTTAGAAACATTTTGAGTAGTTTGAACCACAGTAAAGAGTTGCTTATAAGATTTAGTGCTTATCATTAGTATGGGTAGATTTAGAAGAAAACGCAAATAACTGGAGTATGAAATGAAGGAAGCTGCCTAAACAATTAAGTAAAAAAATAATAAATAAAGAATAAATTTAAAATCTAGTCTAAATATTCACTTTTTTTTCCTTACAACATTCAGGTCTCATATTCAAATCATGTTGCTTAGTGGCAAACAACAAAGAATTGTTTCTATCTTCTGGAAATGTATCCAAAGAGCTGACTTTTTTTTTTCCTAAAGAGAGTAAGAATTCGGGGGGGGGGGGGGGTCCACTTTTGGTCATCAAACACATCTAAATGAGCTCAGACTGATGGGAAGGAGTGTCACTGCAGTGCACGTGACCAGAGGTTTCCTTGCACTGTCTGCCTCTGACAAGCCATTAAACCTGTTGAAATCATAAGAACATCATGACACAAAATGTCATTAGTTTTGAAGCAGACACTTTTTGAATTAGAAAACTGGTTTATGTCCATCTGGAGTCTATATTTGGAACCACAATATTTTCCTGGATACAGTCTATTGTCAGTATTTAATCATTAATATTATTATAGTTCTGGTGGAAGTAACAGTGGAGGCAGTTCCAAGTTTTAACAAGTATTGTGTGCTAAATACCTGGCACTTTTGGGCTATTCTATTCGTGTGGTATTCAAGTAAATTCAACTCACTGTGCTGTCTAACATTCAGCACATACAAAAGTATCCATTTATTTGATTGTATGTTGAATTATTCCTTAAAAAGAGAAGCTTGATGGTTTGTCTAAATCAGGTTAGATTTTGGTGTAAGTATTCTTCACATGGACATATGTGTATCAAAAATGATCAATTTGTTATGTGAAAGGGGTTTGAATTGTGTGCCGCTGCCAGCTAACCCCCTTTTCTAAGATTAATGAGTGCAGACAGGTCCAGAGGGATGAGGGAAACAATCCTGATTGTGTCACAAAGGATATTACATTGACATACCCAGCATCTGACAGCTAATGTGTTCTGCTTTAGAAGGGACTGCACGCACAAATATGAATTTCATCGCATGCCTCCTCACATACAAATAGGGCGTCAGAGACTATTGAATCTACTATATTATTTTCCCACAAAGCATTAGAAGAAATGCCGATATTTTAATCTCAGTAGAAAATTCACTAATGTTATATATGCTCAGGCATTTCATTGAAGTCTTGAACTCTAAAGTGTGAAGATCTTGTAAAGGATCTTGTCATATGATTTTACAGCTTCAGTGACCTCCTAGTTACATGTTGAGTTTAAAATATAGATTGTCTTTGCTGGAGAGACAGCACACAGTAAGATTATGGTCTTACTGAATTGAAAACTTTTTATTAAAGTGAAAAATAATGAGCAGATAATTATCACTGGTTTGTACTGTGGCACAGGTTGGTTGACTAAGTCTACAAATGAAAAGGTGATGGTTGAAGTGTGGGACTCTGTTGCCATTATATACACACCTCTGTTGCCATTATATACACACACACACACATATATACAGTATATATATATAGTATTTTCCGCCATAAACATTGCACCTCCCTATAAGTTGCATCCGTTTCGCAGAAGCGGGCATGCGCAGAGGGATGAGTCGCTGCGCATTTCTTTGAAATTTAACAAGATAAACACCTAAAAACAATTATTTGCTTGCTCAGCTTTATAGTAACGGTGTGTCTCAGTTGAACTTTTCATTAATAAATGCACTTCAGTGGTCAAATTAACTGTATTTTGCTGGGGCAGTGCAGCAAAATTAAGCTGATTTGACTGTTGCTTCAATCAAGTAGAACGAAGGTGGCAATCTAAGGTAAGTCGATTGTGTCATTAATAGCCACTTTTACCTATTAAATGACACATTGGCTTGCCATACTACACAAGTGCCATCTAGTGGCTGAAAATGGTAGTGTTCAATATTTTCAGTCAGAATTAATGAAAACTGTCAAATCTCAGCCAAAAATTAGTTTATAAATATGGGGGGAAAAAATCGTAAATATGTTGCTTCGGCGTATAAGTTGCAGGGCATGTAAATTATGCAAAGAAATGTGACCTGTATGGCAAAAAATACAATATGTCTTCAGTGATTGGACAGTTCTGTTTGTTCACTCCTCTCAGTTAATACGTATCCTAAATCATTTGTGCAGTCAGGTGTCAAGTGCCCACCCTGTATGCAGAAACATGTGCTACATTTGCTTAAATATGTAATGTATGAAAAACTGGAAACTTATAATTCTCTGTTTATGGACTTTCCAGATTTCAGATTCAGAGCAAAGACTGAAAGTTTTACCCAGTAAGAAGTCCCCACAATGAAACACTGGCAGCTGTTTTACACAGCTTCACTGAAACTCATCATCTGCATTGTGATTTCTTAAATTACTATAATGTGACAGTAATGCTCACACTATTGTTCTGTGATGGACACAGTGACCATAGCTGGTCCAATCAGTTCTAAAGATAAAAGAGTGAAAACATTTCCAGTGTTCATTGAGGTCTTTCACACTTGTATTTAGGGCTACCCATGATAGTTAACAACTGATTTTAAAGTAATCTGTTATCAGTGTTATATCTTAGTTTCTTAGAGATTGTGGCATATTCGGTCAGCACTGTTACTTTGGACCAAGAAAGTCTTGGGTTCAATTCCTGGCTGGGACCGCTCTGCATGGAGTTTGCAGCATGTTCTCCATGTGCATGTGTGGGTTTTCTCCGGATACCGTGGTTACTCCTTAAATTTTAAAATCATGTATGTTAGGATAACTTGTGCCTTTTAAGGAACTGATTACACAGCATGGTTTGTAAGTGAAATAACAATTTTGTTGCATTGTCATCATTCGTCTACACAACAACATCCCTGGTTTTCTCTGACACCAAACTTGTTGAATTCAGGACTCTGTGGAAGTTTTTGGGAACCCCCAGCATCAGTTTGAACTCACTAGTGTGCGGTGCGGATAACTGCAGTCAGTGCTTTTGTTCTGCACAAACGAGTAGATGAACAGCAGTGATAAAGGTGGATAGCAGAGTGCTGTTTGTGCTGCCCACATTTCAATTCATCAGAGCATGAGACACATAACACATCAGTCCCGCACCTTCTCTCAGGAGACCAGAGACACATTTGTCATGTTCTACAAGTGCCGAACAGTCCAGGAACTGGTTTTATGCAGAGCCTGAAGTGTCTGTGCACGTTTGTGCCTTGAAATACAAAAATCACAGCACCAGCTCGTGACCCAGCATGAAAGCTACACAAGATTCAACCTTTTTTTTTCTTTTACTATTCTAAACATTGATTGCAGTCACGGCATTGTAATGTGCTCATGTAATATTTTTAACAATCTATAAGCTTTGCAAGGAGACACAGTGGCTCAGCGAGAAGGTCGCCAGATTGAATACTGTCCAGGGACCATTGTGGGTTGAGTTTGCACGTTCTCTCTTTGCATGTGTGGATTTTCTCCAGGTACTCCGGTTTCCTCCTACAGACAAAACCATGCATGTAAGGCTAATTGGTAACTAAATTGGCCCTAGGTGTGAGTATAAATGGCTATTTGTCTTTGTGTGGCCCCTAATAAAGTGGAGACTTGGCCACTCCAGAGTCTTACAAGGATCAAAGCAGGTATAGAAACTGGGTGGATGCAACATAGCTGCCTAACTTTTGTTTGTATTTTTGTTGTTGTTGTGAGTGTTCCATGAAACAAGATATTTCTATTTTATTTTTTATTGTTATAAAACTGTTTGATGTACATTTCTACCGTGGTTCTCTTGTTTTGTATGACCTAAGCAGAGCAACAATGAGCCTTATATAAAAGCCCTATTTAAAAGGCATGGCAGAAAAATGGATCCTGACTTTGGGGTTGACCACACTGCACCATGTTGCCCGCACAATTTGTTCTATTCAGTGACTTTGTTTTGTCCTGCACTGTTTAACATAAACTCCCAGAGCCCTCCACTAAACATTGGAGTCGGAGCGAGAGCTACTGAGCGCTACCAACCGATTCCAGATGGCTTCCACAATGTTGGGCTCAGAGGATGAGCACTGAAAAGAAGATTGATTTTCCTTTGTGAAGTATGACAAGCCATGCACTAGAGCACAGCTCTCCAGACACACAAAAGAAGCACAAAAAACACATTTCAAAATATGTTTTATTTATTTTCTTCTTTTCATATCAGGTTCCTTTGCAGTAGAACTACGGGCTATAGAACGTTCTGATGGGTTTTCTCTGTTTCCCCCAAGGAGCATGTGTGTGGGTAGGGGGGTGGCGGCTGCTTGTTCATGAATTGTTAGTCTTTTTTACATTTTTTTTATCTTTTACTCTTTTACATGTTTTCTATCAAAGCTTACTGATTAAAGTATTTGTCCAATATTTCCCTATCCGTATGTCACTTAAACTGTTTATAACTCCAACTTCAACTGGTCCATTTGAAGATAAATTCAACATCCACTGAAAACTAAAACAGTTTTGCTTCTGTTCATTGACTGTGAAAATGAAACTTCAAGGTTCAAGCATGCTGTTGCACTTGGAACCCTAAAATGTTCATCCACACGGCTGACTTTTCCTTCACTTGGGTGTCTCTTCTCTCTTTGCAGACGTTGCTCCGGGATGGAAGGAGAGAAAGCATCGTGAGCACGCTCTACCTATCTCCTTCCAACATTGAGACTGGTCAGCAGATCATCTGTAAGGCCTCCAACAAGGCAGTACCCAATGGCAAAGAGACCAGTGTCACCATTGATATCCAACGTAAGCATTCCTTTAGTTCTGATAGAAATATTTTATCTAGACTGTGACCATGGGTTTTTGATCTGCTCAGAGATGGATTATGATAAGATTATGACCCGGTTCTGACTTGTTAAACAAGCAAGCAACTCTAAAAAGAGTCTTCCAGGGATTCAATATCCGTCAAGGGATATATATATATATATTTTTTTTAAATTTCTTTATTGGGTTGCGACACCACGCAGAAAGGCTTTTGTAAACCGTACCATTTTTACTGACACGTCAGTTCACATAAGATCCAATGAGATCACACTTAGTCTGCTCCTTGTATTCACTTGATATGCTGCGCTCCTAGAAGAAGGCGGAGCCTAGGCCCAATATAGTTGTAAGGCAACGTGTCGTCCTCACCCTGCCGGTCCTTGATCTTGCGTTGAATTGTATCGGAGAGGCCAGCGCCTTTTCCTGCCTTGATTTAATACAATTGGTAAACTGAATTCATGTTTCTTTGGCTTATTGAGATAGTGTGAGTTACTACTTCTGAGGAAGTGCGAGCCGGGAGCCTCAGGGACCTGGGGTTCGAGATGAGACCTGAGGCCCCAACAGCCAACGACAGTTCTCTCTGTCTCTCAGTGTTTCCCTGCTAATTTTTGATTTTCTGGTAGGTTATCTTTTGGGTTTACACATATTAATTCATTCATAGTCTATATGAGTCACGAGGACTCGTTTACAAGAGAGACCTGTAAGAAATGAAGAAAACAATGATATGGTATATTTGATTAGTAGAGAAATGTTGAATACGTAAAGGCATAACACGGTCAAACCAACCCACATAACATACACTTCCAAAATATTGATTGCATGCATTTATTGTTATTTATATATATATATATATATATATATTTTTTTTTTTTCCCTTGATGCCATCTTGTTAAATCAAATTGATGTACAACTATTTTTTTTTTATTTGCCATGATAGAAATCAAAGTACCTATCCATTGTTAATGATGGAAGCTTCCATTAGTGTTCCATCTACCTGCTTGCTATGTTAGAATACAATATGTGGTCGCTTCTTTTTTTTTCCTCACACAGGCTATCGATCTTTTTTGATGAGAACATCCACATTTCCCCTCCAAAATAGGCAAAGTAAGCCCAGCGTGTAAAACACATTCAGATTCAATTGTCGGGGAATATTTCTCCGATTAGGAACTGCTCACAGTAAGAGAAAAGGCTTCAAACAATAGGGTTTTGCATCACTCACAGCCCCTTCAACACCATTAAGTATGACTAATAAAGCAGAAAATGTTATTTAGAGAACCATTATGACTGACAGCTTTATTCTTTCTGTTATGTACATGGCAAGAGGCGAGAATGGCACAAACGAGCACGACACAATGAGGCCAAGACAAGTGCAGGAGTAAAAATGATTAACAGTCGTTAGTTTGCAGCCTTTGCAGTTTGTGCTCTTCAAGTCTGGCTTTTGAGTCAGAGGAGAGAAGTCTGCCCACACGTAAACTGATTTGTCACCATGTATAATGATGTGTCTGTGATAAATCATGGCATCATTCTCGCCTGTGAACGTTTGATTTATCCCTGAAAACTGAGGGGCGCTGATTCTCTAATTAGCATTCCAAAGTGTCATCTTTACACAATTAAAGCTTCTGAAAACATTTTTTCACAGTGTCAAATCAAAGCAAGCGACAGCAGAGACTAATTGTCGAGATCCAGACTGTCTCCCACAAGGTTAAGGCTCTCAACTCCGTTCGTCTCACCCCCATCCCTCCCCACCCTGCCTAAGATTTGACAGGTTCAGCACATTTCAGCAGAACATTTGAAGTTTGTGCAAAACAGAGACACTTCTCAAATTAAGTCGCCCCTGGACTGAAACACGCAGAACACTAATTCATTTGTGTTGGGTGATCATTTGCATGCATTAAATTTCAATGCAGCATATTTTTATCAAGGTCAGTAGCTCAGCAACATGATCAGAAAAAAATGCTGAAATAAAAGCTACAGGGCAGATACGGTGTTCTCCAAGCACTTGATATTTTTTTGCAAATACTTTGCATGCAGCTTAGTCAACCATCTGCATCTTAACACAGCGGGTGCATTTTATTGTACAGTTGTTAGATTTTAGTAGCATGTTTACAAAGTATCAAAGGTGTGCAGATGCTACATTTAGCTTTACAAAATATTGTAAGATTAATGAAAAGTATGTGTATCTGTACACTACTTCAGTGTGAATGCAGTAGTGTTGTTACATTGTTGTCAGGTTGAAGCAGCAGCGCACAAAAGCTGTGTTCTAATCTGAAACTTAGATTTCTCAGTAACAATCAGTTGTTAATATACCTGAAGGCCATTCTCTGTATCAGGCTGTTAATTCCAAGGCACTTACTGGGTCATTGTTCAAAACAAGCTTGACATGTTTCTGAACCCATAACTAAATTACGCCGAGGTCAAATTTACATTATAACATGCTGTTTTGTATAACTCTTTACTTTATAAGGACCAAAGAGCTGGTCCAGGAAAGTTAAAATTCTTACAAAAACAAGTGCTATGCTGATGTCACCCATCGCTGAGGGATTTAAGTAGTAATTGTTGGTAGTTCTGCAGATGAGTGATCTTTCTGGACTGGAATTGAACAGGGAATGCAAGTAAACAATGTTTTTGGTGCAAGATGTGGGTAGGAGTTACACTGTGGAGAAGAATAGAGGGAGGCTTTTTTTTTTACCTTTTATTTCCTTGTCTGTGGCAGAGCAGAGTGATGGATCCCGGTGAGTAAAGAGAGCAATTTTATGCACCACCAGGTGCAATGGTGGAGCTAGGGGGTGGTCAAGGGTGACTTTGGCCCTCACAGATTAACCTTTGGACACTCCAAGGGCCACTCCAGTCATTTCAGGAAACTATACTTTAAAGCAATATAGAAACTAGACAGCACGGTCTTCTCAAATGATAGGGATAACATAAAAACTATTAGTTTATGTAACAACTGTGATAACACTGTAAGTAAGCATACACTAAAATGGCCATAAGTAAAGTAATTATAGTAATAATAACACACTTTTGCCACAATAGAAAATACTTGGCAGAACAAAGTGTATTTTTTTTTTTTTTGTTTCGAGACAAAGAAAGAGAATTTAAACCTCTTCTTGCTTTAGTATAACACTCTCTTACTGAGGTTTTTTGACAAAAGCTAAAAGCCATTGCGGTACTTATGAAGGAATTGTTCCTCCAGGAGCTTCCTGTCAGCCCGAGAAAGACATGAAACACTTGACAAGTCAGTCTTTATTCTAGTGCTCCGTGCCTTTTATTGTAACACTCAGGCACATGTGAATTTCCAGCAGAACAGCTTCATAATTGTTAGTAGTTAGAAACACCTCTGCCAGTCACCTGAAAGGTACTGAGACTGAGGGTGCATTCACACCAGCCCTGTTGTCCTGAACTCTTGTCCGTTTGCTTAGAAAGTCTGGTTCGCTTGGGGAGGTGTGAATGCGCCATCAAACCCTGTCACGGAACAAAAAGGCGAACTCTGGCCCACCTAAAAACCTAGGTCTCGGCCCAGTAGAAGAAAACTCCAGTGCGGTTCAAGTACAGTGTGAATGCAAACAGACCGGACACCACTCCTCAAGCAAGAAGTGGAGTACAGCACAGGGCAAACAAACGCTTTTCTCTCACCTCATATGGAGCCGTCAGCTGCCTTGTGTGAAAAACAAGATTCTCCATGGCCTTCTGCCTCATCTTCCACTCATTTATTTATTTAGTTTATTTGACACGGACAATGCTCACAAACATAGAACAGAACAAGTCTTTAAGTGATGTGTTGCACAAATATAGCTACAGCTAATTCACAACTCCAGTCCCTGGTTGGGCATTTCTACGCATTCAAATACATACAATTTATCACTCAAAATACAGAAAGAATACCTACGTATTCCTGCCTGCATACTCATGTAATCAATCTAACAACCCCCAAATTCATATAATAAAAACTACACACTAAAATATGAGCAATTTCAAAATCTATATACAATCAAAATTCAAAACATTTCCCTCTACAAATTCTAAAATAACCTTGCAACCCACAAATTTACATAAATATCATAGCACATACTCAATACCTCCCCATCCTCACACAGTCAGCTAACATACTAAACATTGTACAAAGTAAATATAATACTAACTCACTAATACATACACTTCCACAAAGACTTTTGCATCCATAAAATCTGAGTATTAAAAATGATCACATCTTTGATTTTACTTTAGCCAAGATATAGTCATGTAAACAAACTTTTTTATTTCAGGTATAGCTTTTACATGTGGGGGCAATAAGCTCCATAATGTTGTGCTTTCATAGGAAAAAGAGGTTTGACCAAACGAGGTTCTTCATAGGGGAGTGATGCAATTCTGTTCTAATGATCCTCAAGTGGCTCTGAAACTGTTTTGCTTCTGTATTAATGAGCTAAATGGATGAGGAGCTAACTTACTGATACACTTTAAAATTAATTTAAGAAAACTTAAGTTAGAAAAGCTTTCAAAATGCATTAAGTTATGTTTGTCCAGGATTAGACAGTGATGTGATCCTACTGGCTTTTTGTCCATTACTTTTATTGTTTGGTTATACAATGAGACCATTGGCTTAATAGCCGTTGTAGTAGCCTGGGCCCATGAAGTCATACAATATGAGCTAAGAGAGAATATCATGACATGCATATACTGAAGAGCAGCCTGGAGAGGAATATAAGGTCTTATTGATTTGAAACAATGAAGGTTTCTTTTGACTTTTTTGGAAATGTTGTTTATATGATTTATGCTTAGTCCACTGTTGAAAAATGACAAAATAGAACTCCTAAAACTGCTAAAACTTGACGCCACTCCATTTTTGTTTATATTTCCAGAAGAAGAAGAAGAAGTGTCTTCTTCAGAGGTTTTTGTGTCATTTCTTTCAGTAGTTCTTGGTGCAGCGCCACCACAGGCGAGTGGATGAACAGGTTGGCTGGACTGCACAGTGCAGTGTGAATGCAAACCGCACCAGCTCAAATGTAAACAAAATGCTATAATGTTGGTCCCCAACCGAATCGAGTCTACTGGACTATCAGGTGTGAAAACAACCTGATGTACAGTACATCATGGTCAGAAAAATGCTCCTCTAAAATGGTTTTCATCAGTCTATGGCAATGTTTCTGTTGCTTCCAGCTCACTCCTCTTGGGGTTTTCTTTATAGACTCATTATTCTCCTTGTGTATTTAAGTAATATTGATGTTGATGTTTTCATGAAACTGAAGGGCTTACATTGAGAATGATTTGTTTTGACTAAAATTCTGTCAACAGGAAACATTCAAAGAATTTTGAATAATATTGTACTGTATAAATGGAAGTACAACATTCTGCTTTATGTGTTGAAGAAGATGCCCAATCTATTGTTTTGATGTTTTTACATACTAGGATTAGACCAATTGATCAGACAGAAAATTATCATTATAGGGATTTTTGTTGCTTTTATAATAATCTTAAATCAGCCTTGCATGAACATACTAATCTGATTCACGGTTGCGCATCTGTCAAAAGTATGTTGTTGTTAAATGTGACAGAATACGACATCAATACAACCGTGTTTCCCGTGTCAAAGGGTGCCTTTCATGGCACTGGTGCTAGTTCTGGCACAACACAACTAGACTGCAGTGAAATATGACCAAAATATATTAACTTCTACAGGAACTGTGTTATATCTACCAGAGAGATGATATAACTCTGTTGGTGAACATATTTTAGAAGGATGCTTTAAATAACTGAGTCTAAAGTTTTTACTTCTGATGAGCACACACTCTAATGGAAGCATTTAGACAGAGTTTGTAATCTGATTAGTTTTCCTCTATTTCATCTATTTCTAGTAGATTTGGTCTGCATCAATGACATATTGTTAAATTTTCAGTCAAAAATCAAACAGATTGAAATATCAGCTGTTTTTTAAAGTTCAGCAATGGCCCCTACGTACACCACATGAAGCAGGTCAGTGGTAAACTTAACTCACCGTATGAACTGCAGGTGAATAAACATAAAAATATCCATCCATCCATCCATCCAGTGACTTTTTCATTAATTCATTAAACCTTTATTTAAACAGATAAGTCACACTGAGCTTCAAAGACTCATTTACAAGTGTGACCTGGTTGGACAGACAATAAAATGTGGTGAAAAATGACATATAGGGTTTGGAGACAAAAAAATATATATATATCCTAACACACTTTTAACCTCCGGTTGAAGGTCAACAGTATGATAATGAAAAAAAATCTTGCACACTAGCACATAATGACACTGACATGGTTGTCGGGGGATGGGGATGCAAGGGCAGTGAGCATATCCAGAGACAACACACAGAGGCACTGCAGAGTTCAGATAAAATGACTCAATTCAAATAGTTCCCTCTGGAGAGATCCGTACACACTCTGGGGGTGCTGCGGACGGCCAAAGACTAATCCAAAGAGTCCTGAAATGATGACAGAATGTTTATTCAGCTGGACCCCTCTGAAAAGTCCATGGAAATTCCTCGATAGGAGGGGAAGGAGGGGCAGAGCCATCAAGTTAATAAAACTTCCAGGTGGGTTGAGATGGCCTGTCAAAGCCAGTCAGGGAGCCAAATTCAGATAAACACAATTGTTTTGGGGACATGCAGAACTTAATGACATCTACCTTGAGTCTGTGTTGGTTTCCTCAGTTCCGTAACGTCCAAATTAAATGGCCACACCAATGGACCGTGCCTGAGAATAATCCCTGAGATCTGATCCATTCTACCAAAAACTTTTGAGTCTGGGTGCTCAAGGCATGAATCAAGCCATCATAAGGCAAGCAGCCTGCTCGGGTTTAAATTTGCTGCAGCCGGCTTCCTTGATTGTAAATAAACCAGCAACCAGCCAAATCCAAAAAGCAGGAACCAGTTATCATAAAATCCAATTATAAATGTGTCCTTAAAATCCACAAATGGCAGCAGAGATAGACATATCATCAAGTCCAAGTTGATGAGATATCCAGCTGCGTGCATGCCAACAGGGCAAATCAGCTCGCCTAAAGCCTGTCTCCTCTTCCAAGACTTTAACACGCTGTTCTTTCCTTTCAATGTTGTGGGGGTCACTGGTGCCCATATGCAGCCGTAACGGTACGAGAGGCGGGGTACCCCCTGGACAGGTTGCAAGTCCTTCATTGTAATATATGTCTAAATAAATATTATACAAATTGTAACATTAATATATTATTTTGATATATAATAAAGTCATTTTGAGTATAAAATGTATATCAAAAACAAAGGCAGCCTTGTGTATATAAAATAGTGTTTTGAAATATTAAAGTACTTTTTATTTAGAAGATATATTTTTTTTAATCATGGAAAGTTTGAATACAATGTGGTAATACACATTAGTACCTTAAATAAATGGTTTCATAATTTGCATTTTGAGCCTCTGAAGTCCCCGTGCTTTAGGCAGCAGGATGAGTTGTAGCACAGAAAATATATAATTACCACTGAAAAACAAATATAACAAAACATGGTTCATCGACTTGTCTTTTCTTTTGAAAGAAAGTTTCAAAATTTACATTTTAATATTGGCATTTGTTTAGTTTAAATTGCTTAGTAAAACAACAAACCTTCCTCCTCATCTTTTTATTTAATGTCACAGTAAAACTATGTCATCGAACTTTAAGTGGAAGACTGTGGCTACTTTAACATCTGAACTTTTCCCTCTTTGTAAAAATATTTAATAAAAAGCAATAGGTGCTCTGAAGCTTAACATCATTTCAATAAGGAGAGACATTTTGAAAGTAAAATGCTAAAATGTATTTTTGTCAAAAAACATGAATTTAAAGATCAGCCTTGATGATTCTGCTTTGATGATTCATCGCCGTGGAGCAGTAACATGAACAGAGGCTCCCTTCAGAACCCCCCTGGTTTCAGTGGATGAGCAGAGTGTAGTGGACTAGGCCTGATGTCAAAACTGACCATATGGGACTGAAACTGTCATTTCATTGATTTGAATCCAGAAATACAGGTTAACCCATCCTGAGACTTTCTTTCTTGAATTAATCAAGTGGAAAAAGACAATTCTCTATGATCATTACTATTTTACAAATGTTTTGATAATCAAAGTGTTTTGGTTCAAACAATGTCTACATGTTGAAGTGAACTAATCATTTTTATTTACTTAAACAGTAGTAATGATTCTTAATCCTCAATTCAAAGTGAAATCAAGTTAGAGTACGTTACAGAGTAATGATTCAATTTCTTGATCGTCTGCTTTGAAGTGAGCAAATTTGTAAGTGTGTCAAAGTTCGAGTTTCGGTCAACTGAAAGTTTACTGAAAAGAAATGTCATGTTTAACTTTTACAGCGCGATACTTGGTGAGTGGCGCCACGAAGTCTGGTTTTTCCATGATATCTTTCTGTCTGTTCTTAAACAATCTGAATCTTTTCCTTGACTTTTAATAACACCTTACATCACAAACCACACCTCTGCTTTGGTCCATCGACCAATCAAAAGGCTCTCAAATGAACCGGAAGTAGAGCTCTTTAAAATGTGGGCACTTCCTAGTTCATACAGAGTTTTTGGAATTCAGAAGAGTTCAGCTCAGAGAGTTCAGCTCAGTCTTGAAGCTGCTGTAAGCTCAGTCTTGAAGATGGAGCAGCAGTTCAAGCAGAGAGTTTTTGGAATTCAGATGCAGAGAGTTTGGGAGTTCAGAATGCAGAACGCTGGCATTCAGGATGCGGCTGAATTAGAATCAAGCTGAACCAGAGACGATTTTGGGAATTATAACTTCTGTTTGGATAACCTCACACGACTCTCGAGGTTCGAGCTGTCCTCACAGAGACGCTGAAAGAGTTGAAAGGAGAGCTCTACACCGATGCTGAACCTATCATCTGCAAGGTAAAAGTTCTATTTCGACCAAGCGTACCGTTGGCCCAAGCTGGAAAAGAAGGAGCGTGTCAGTTCTGGTTAAAACAGACAAATTCCCTCACACATCTCTCTGTAGACAAACTTCACTTTCCATCTTTAAACTCTCCTATCTGCTAGCAAATTAATCCAGATGTTTTCAGAAATGTCTGTGGTGAAGCAACGGAAATTCATGGCCGTATGGTTTTCCTGGTTGTAAAGCTGATTAATTATGTTGTTATTTTCATATTCTGCCAAATTAATGTAAATGTGTGATGTGTTAAACTTGATTCTGTTAATAAATGACCCACTCGTGGTGAGTCAAAGATAATTAACGTCTCACGTCCACATTTTATTAAATTCACTGCACGTATGTTACACAGTCCAGAAAAATGAAAGAACCCGTTTTAACTGTATGAATATATCTCAGCATATGTCATACTACAAGAGTTAGCAGGAAACTATATGACGAGGTGGATATAATAGTTGCCAAGTCCGCTTATTGTAAGCAACTTTGGGATTTTATTTAATTTTTTTCTCTAAAGTCGCTTGCAAATCTTATGAGTTGTGTTTTTTTGGGCTTGTTTTTGAACGTGAAGTTGCTTATTTGGTATTGACTTTCTTTCTGAGTGAAACTAGTTGATTATCTCCTAGCTCCGCAAAATAAAGCAAAAGACGAGTGGTAGTTTGTCCCTTCCAAGCCACTGTTTCCTGTTTATCGCTCCCGCCCAAATGGGCGAGGCGACAGGTGCACACTAGACATAGACATGTACGAATATGTCTGTGAGCGCGTACCCCTAACACTCATACTGTGGCTGACCACTAGGGGGCTCTACTCACACTCAGATGTCAGGATGTTTCTTTTTTTTATGTAGAAAAAAAAATTATATATGCAATATATATATATATATATATATATATATATATATATATATATATATATATATATCAGAGCTTAAAAGTATGTTATTCAAAGTGTTTAGCATAATTTTGCTGTTGTTTATGTAATAATATAATATATTTATGTTTATACTGTTTAAAAATGGCCTCTTTTACACAATGTGGTGGTTGCCAGTTGGGCTTGTTTTGGGCTTGTTTTCATAGAGCTGGCTGCTTTTTTCACTTGTGAGATCTGGCAACACTGGGAGAAGGTGGGGCTATGCACAAAGAGCAACAGAGAAACACCAAATACCCCTAAATATATAGAACATACCATATTCTCATGGCTGAAGATGTGCCCAAAGCTTTGTATGAGAAAACATGAAAGTTTACCTCAAGCTTGACACTATGTTCGTCAGATACTCACAACCATGGCGTTGATCCCTAGCAAATTTTCCTTAAACATTCAGTGATTTTAGGCTGTACTGAAAGTAAATGAGCAAAATTAATATTGATGCTTTCATCTTGCACTCTGTAAGACAGCAAGCAAAAACATTTCCTCAAAAGGTATTGTGTTCCCTAAAAAATGTTGACAATATCCACCGAGTGTTCTCACTGTCAGACTACTGGCTCACTTTGAGCCTGTCGAACCGCTAATTGGATAATTGAGAGTCTCATTTCTCTTCTTGAGTAGTTATTGATTAAGAAATTGAGGTTTTCTTATTTAACCAAAAAAAAAAAAAAAAAACCTTTCTTTTTCTACCTGCTCTTCGCAGCTGTTTGTATTCTGCTCACTTTCATGCTTGGCTCTTTTTCTCTCTGCCTCATCTTAATGGCAATCCAAATGAGTTAACTCTGAGCACAGCTCTGCACGCTGCCGGACACCCTAAATAAGTCTAAAACCCGATGCTTTCAACATTATTTTCTTTTATCGTTACTTTAATGCTTTAAAGGTTTACATCCAACTCAGCATTTTCATTCCCACCAAAGTTCTTACAGACAAATCTGGCCAGGGGTTAGACAAATTAGCATCTAAATACAGTATGCTGTGGTGATGTTGCTGAAATGAGAGGGATTGCGAGCCAACAGAGGTGATTCAGAACGCTGGATAGACTGCTGACTTCACTTGTTCATCCCATCCCATCAACTGGCTGTAATTATTTGATAGCATTACGCCCTTTGGATTCAAGTCAGTAAAATTCCTCACTGTCATGATTTCACCACTGCAGGAAAGTAGCATGTTTGAGCTGCCAGCTTCATGTTTCACTAAATCCCCTTCATCCAGTGTGATTTAAAATATTCCGTTATTATTTTGTAGCACAGTTGCAAATGTGCAATGTCGTGGCCCACATAGAAACATGCTTTGAAATTGATGCACACGGAATGGGCAAAGCCAAGGTTCTTTGTGTTTGCATTGCAATTAAGCTGAGCCATGCGGGGAACAAATGAATGCCATTTGTTGAGACTAATTAATAAAGAACATGCACATGTGCAGTTGGGGAAGATTTGTTTCGGGTAGCTTGCTCAGCTACGTATTCTCATGGCTTAATCAAGCTGACAACGGCAAAGTCTTCAGAAACAGAATCTGAGAGCAAACGAGTGCTCCTGCATTTCATCAGAAACTTTGTGCTCATATGTTGACATATGCAAAAAAAAAACCAAACATCTGCTGTCATAAAACTGAGCAAATTCTAAATGAAATGACGTGAATTTGTTATGATCAATATGTTAGACCTTAGGTTGTTCATCAGTCTGCTCTCCCCTGGTGTAGTCCACACAGCCAGACAGACAATATGGCCATATTGCCGAGGCTATAATCCACAAACAGCTTCTCCATCCTTTAGAGGCATCCAATGCTTCTGGAGTTTGAGGCTGGTCCTGTTGGAGAACAGCTGTCTACAGTGACCCATAGAGATTGCAAATTGAGCTTTAAGAAAGGAAAACAAACTACTGATGCTGGCACTATGGGCATGCAAACAGAGAAGTTGGAAGATTGTTCCAAAAACACCATCTGCTCTCCACTTTGAACTAACCGATCAAAAGCTGTCGGCCAAACTATTATCCCCTCCTCCCTCCCTACCCCATTCATCTTGTTGTTTTCACTGAAGCGTCGATCAGTCCTACTGCCCTCCTTTCTTTCTCCCGTTTCTAGTCCCCCCCCTCTTGTGAAGAATGGGATGAATTACATTGCTGTGCCATCTCGTTGCCTCGGATGTACTCACCAATCATCTCATGCATTTAAACATCAAACACTACTCTTCATTAAGTAAATGTCTGTCATACCTCGAAGGGCAAAGGTCAGAGATGGTAATACCCCCTAATTTTACACCAAGGGCTCTTACCGACACATTTTTGTCAGCTGTTGCTCCCATAGCTGTCTTTTGTCTTTTGGGAGCTTAAACTATCAACAAATTAACTTCATCATGACATTACCTCTTTCTAAAACTGACTGGGGCATTTTCTAAGGGTGCGCAAGTTCAGTCATTTCAAAAGAACAATGACGTTTTTGTGATCAGATTGACAGTAATGAGCGTTTGTCTATTTAGAAGTCTCTTGGCAGCAAGACGATGGGTTGCATGTTTAAAACGCATTATATAGGAAGAGTTTTAGTCAATGTGGCCTCTGAATTATCTCTGTTTGTGCACACAGAAATAACCCTCAATTTCCCCTCCTATCTTTGGGTACCTGTCTGACTGTGCACTTGCAGATTCCTACAGATTATTTTATTACCACCTCCACTACTATCCAACATGTTATTTTCCCCTTTAGGTTCCTTTTGCCTACATTTTTTCTCACTTATTTAATTGCTTCGCCAAGCTAAAACCACATACTGAGTGGATGTAACACCATTGCTCAAGGCACAGATGCATTTCCTTTTTCATTATGATGCACACCCATGTCTCCTTTCATTTCCACATAAACATGTTTCCACACATGCAAATGTCCGCTCACGCACAATTGGCTTCTCCCTACCCGGGGAGACTTGCTGGTAGACCTGACCCCCAGTGTTTGCTTGTGTGCTCTTATTTATTTATTTTTTTTACTGGCCCATGGAGACCTAGTACAGGTGGGGCTTAAGGTAGCAGAGTGGTTGGTGGAGGTGGTGGTGGTGGTGTGTGTGTGTGTGTGTGTGGGGTGGGGTGGGGGGGGTGCTGAAGGGAACTACAAGGGCCGATGGGAATATAGCATGCTAGAGTGGAAGAATGTGGCACCTGGACCACCTCCTCTCTGGTGTTTTGTGGCAGCTGAGCCAGCCTAGAGCATCTGCACAGCTACGGGGTAATAAGCTGTTGTTCCTTGTCCCCATACATGCATACAATACACATGCAGATTTACTCTCCATAACTCTGCACAGAGGGGTTGAATTAGGTGCGCTTTGTGTGATGCATGCATCACTATGCCCTTCATCCATATTCAAAGAACAGATCCTGCTTAGGAAGCTCGTATCACTAAACACACAACAGAGATGTTTATGAAACAGATGGCTACAGTCAAACTCTGAGTTAGTTTCCAATGATGCCTTCAGAAAGTTTTCAAAAGGGCAGCCAGTCTGGGGCCACAGATAACGTAGGGGTGGTACAACAAAACCAAAAGCCATAACATACTGTAATTTTCAGTTTAATCATGCTGATGTTTCATATATACTATATATATATATATATATATATATATATATATATATATATATATA
>NC_056503.1:23392818-23396564 GCF_014905685.2 Nematolebias whitei
ATATATATATATATATATATATATATATATATATATATATATATACTGTATATATATATATAATAGGTTCATTGTTTCATTCATTCATTCACACATAGACTGACATACAGTATGCCAAGCTTTTATTTCTTGTCGTTTTGATGATTATGGCTTACAAGTAATGAAAAACCTAAATTCAGTGCCAGAGACAATTAAAATACTGTGAAGAGGTTCAATATTGTCACACTCTAATCAGCTGATTAACTTTTAGACATGAGCTACAAATGTCTCATTCCTGAAGTCCAGCCTCTCCTGAACCAGAAACATGAGGAGACACAGAACTGGACTGTTGCTCAGTGGTCTGATGTCCTCTTTTCAGATGAAAGTAAATTCTTCATGTCATTTACAAATCAGGATCTCAGAGTCTGGAGGAAGAATGGGGGAGTGGTGGCACAGAGGTTAGAAGATGGGCTTGTGATCGGAAAGTCGCAGGTTCAACTCCCGGCACCGTCAACATAAGAAAAAATGTGGGTGGAAAAGGTGGAACAGCCACACCTCCCTCCACCCTCATTCATCCCACTCTGGGCCCCTGAGCAAGGCCCTTAACCCCCATCATCTGCTCCCTAAACAGGTCTCTCTTGAAAATGAGTTCTCGTGGCTCAATGAGACTACCTGGATAAATAAAGGGTAAATGAAAAAAAAAAAAAAAAAGAATGGACAAGTCCAGATTCCATGTTGCTTCAAGTTCAGAGTGAAGTTTCTACAGTCAGTGATGGTTTGGGTCCATGTCCTCTGCTGGTGTTGGTTCACTGTGTTTTCTGAAGTCCAGTCAACGCAGCATCTACCAGGACATTTTAAAGTACTTCATGCTTCCTTTTAGTCACAAGTTTTATGGAGATGCTGATTTCACTTTCCAGCAGGACTTGGCTCCTGCCCACACTGACAAAGGTACCAGAAGCTGCCTGTGGAACATTCAAATTTTCAGAGACATTGATTATTATTATTTTTTTTGTAAGCCATAATCATCTTAATGAAAAGAAATAAAGGCTTGAAATATTTCAGTTTATGTGTAATAAATCCATGTTGTTGTTTTTTTTTTCACTTTCTGAAGTGAGTGACAAAAAAATTTACTTTTTTATATTAGTTATTCTATTTTTTAGATGCACCTGTGTATATACTTACTGTATGTAAAAACAATATTTGCTTTTATTGTATATTTGTAAGGTTTTATGACCTCCAAATATTGATGGTTAAGTGAAAATGTACAGCCTCCCAATCCCTCTCCGCTCCATCCCCCATCCCTGAGAGAAACCCTACAGGTTTTACTCATTCCTTTTTTCTTTATCTTCATATTCTGTTTGCTATTTAAAATAAAAACGAAAAACAAAGACATAAACTCTAAATCTTAGGACTTTTTTATTTGCAAACTGACAGCAAAAATAAATAAATAAATAATAAAATTAATTTTGTTGAAATGTTCCGATGATTTTTCTCTGAACACAAAGCACTGAAACCACTTAAGGCAACTCATTAATGATGATCTTAGTTCTGTAGAGGCTCTGAACAGAATACAGCCACAGCGTACTGAGAACACCTGACAAAACTTTACCTGCTTGAAATTCATCCTCCATGTAAGGTAAATAGCTTTGTTAGTTTCATTTAGAACGGGCTTCATATGGAAATGAATCTGTATCTTCAAAAAAAAAAAAAAAAAATCCCTTCTTTGTCAATTAGGGAGTTGTTTATTGAATTTGCATAATCTGAATATTTGTAGTCTTAAGTGGTATAATTGTGTTGTATCAATAAGGTTGTTAAAGCAGTATTGTGGACCGTTTTCTCTGCTCACAATTCATTGTTTAAGGGAAACTCATTATCATTTCAGTTTCTCCTTTCATTCGCGCTTTAAGGCAACACAAGTAAACGTTCCATCCGAATCCTGGAAAAATAAAAATGTTTAAAAAAATTCCAGTGTTCAAAAACATCAGCGTAGACACCTGGTAGGCAACATAGATAATACAAAATAAAGAAAGATAATTATTCATGAATAATCCTGGCACTAATTGAGATGCGTTGTCATTAAAGCTCCAAAGATTACAATAATATACTTTTAGGATTAGGAGGAAACCATGTTTATTATATTTGTGGAACAGCCCAATATAGCATATGTGGTACTTTTTTCTGCAGTCACATCTGTTTTCATCACTTATTTAGCCACAAACTGCATTAGAAACTAAGTATCTGTCTGCGGTTTCAATTTCACTTCACTGTGTTTCAGCAGGAAGCTGTTTGTGTAATACTTTATTTCTCTGGTGTTTTTTTTTATAGATCTCCCACTCGTCAATCTCTCTGTGGATCCTCAGCCGGTGTTGGAGGGCAATATGGTGAAATTCTACTGCTCCGCAAAGGCCAACCCTCCTGTTACACTTTATAGGTGAGACCATAAAACCGAGCCATGTCACACAAGTTCTCCACACACCACAAATGGTTATATAATGTATGGGAGAACGAGAAGCACTTCAGTTAATGAGGTCTTTTCTGATCGATGTAAGTTGGTGAGAAAATAATTTTCACACCAAGTCACATTTAACACTCCGCATTGATGGCATTAATCTTTGTCAAACACCTTCTTATGATTCCATGACACCATTACTTGAAACGAGAGGACAGAAAACAATGAAACACAGATGAAAAACGTAATGGAAATATATCACAGAAAAATCAATTGGGGAAGCTTGTCATGTTCCACGAGGCTGCTGCAAAGTCTTACAGGGGCTCTGTTGAAAACTGTTGGCTTCACAATCACACCGTCTCCCCTGAACTGTAAAATATGCGTCAGTGTGGAAGAGCAGTGCTGAAAGGTTAATTTGCATAGCAACGAAGAAAAAAGTCATGTTTACACATTTTTGTTTTTTAGATTGTGTAGACAGACAGCTCCTGTCCGCAGGGATCTGTCAGCTTTTTGATGGTCGAGGGAAAGCTTTTTTTTCTGTTTAAAAACTAAATTTTTATTTTGTATTTAACCTTTATTTATACAGGTTGTCTCATTGCATCACAAGAACTCATTTTCAAGCGAGGCCTGTTTTAGACAGACAACATGTAGAGTACAAACAAGAATATACAACAATAAAAAGCAATTAAAATAAAAACTAGTATTAAAAACACTGTTACTTTTTAGCAACATGGTCCTGTTAGCAGAGTGGTTCTGTTAGCAGTGAGGTTCTCTTAGCAGCATGGCCCTGTTAGCAGCATGGCCCTGTTAGCAGAATGGCCCTGTTAGTGGAGTAGTGCAGTTAGCAGCATGGGCCTGTTAGCAGAGTGGCTATGTTAACAGTGAAGTTATGTTAGCAGCGTGGTCTGTTTGCAGCATAGTCCTGTTAGCAGCATATTCATGTTAACAGTGTGGTTCTGTTAGCAGCATGGTCCTGTTAGCAGAGTGGCTATGTTAACAGTGAAACTATGTTAGCAGCGTGGTCTGTTTGCAGCATAGTCCTGTTAGCAGCATATTCATGTTAACAATGAGGTTCTGTTAGTAGTGTGATCATGTTAGAAGCATGATCCTGTTAGCAGTATAGTCCTGTTAGCAGTGTGGTCAGCTTAGCAGCATGGTCTTGTTAGCAGAGTGGTGCAGTTAGCAGTGTGGTCATGTTATCAGCATGATACCTTTAGCAGTGGACCTGTTAACATCATAATCCTGCTAGCAGTGCAGTACTGTTGGCAGCATAATCCTGCTAGCAGTGTGGTCCTGTTAGCAGCATAATCCTGCTAGC
>NC_056503.1:23396574-23400501 GCF_014905685.2 Nematolebias whitei
TAATCCTGCTAGCAGTGTGGTCCTGTTAGCAGCATAATCCTGCTAGCAGTGTGGTCCTGTTAGCATCATAATCCTGCTAGCAGTGTGGTCCTGTTAGCAACATAATCATACTAGCAGTGTGGTTATGTTAGCAGCATAATTTTGCTAGCAGTGTGGTCCTGTTAGCAGCATAATTTTGCTAGCAGTGTGATCCTGTTAGCAGCGTGAGCTTGTCTTTCCCCAGTCTGCATCAGCTTAACAGCTGAGGCTCATTAGGGAATTGATTGCTGCAGAGCTGGATCTGAGGATGCATATGGACCCTGCTGCCCCACTTGCTGTGGCCCCCACCAACAGCACCACACAGCTATGCTGTGCGGGTTGATCACTGAATTATTTCAGTGATCGGATTTTATAGCATATAGATATCTCATTGTGAGGATAATGTAGGAGGTATCTATTAATGAAGGTTAATAAATGATCAGAAACCAAAGCTTGTGTTTGGAACCACAACTGCTTTCTGAACTGGATTTGTAGATTTGTTTGAGAAATCACCTCATTAAGGAGCTAAAGGCTCGAATGTGGTGTTCCTGCAGCTGAGCAAAGTTTTGACAGGTGCATTAAGTCTATTGAATTATTTAAAAATTAATTTTAATCAGATAAGTGGGCCACATCTATTGTTGGTTTGAAGTTGGATGGTTGTGCTGACTCTTTGGAGAACATTTTCAGTTCTCCTGGCATGTGAAGGTCATGGACAAGTACCCCCTTCAGTTTATAAAAGCCTCTCGATCATAAAAGAAATTGTGAAATTCGTGGAGCTTTTCAAACGTTTGTGCAAACGTTAAACCTCTACAAAATATATTACATTCATGAGGACATTTTTGAAGTAGTTTGTTGAATGTAAGAAGCTTACATTTAAAAAGAAACAATTAACAATGTTTACCTGAAATATTCAACTAATCTCAAGCATCTGTTTCTACTGCGCTGACAAATTTATTGTGATGGCCAGCAAACTTCTCAAACTCACTAAAAATACAGATTTACTGGATGCGGTTTGTGCATCCTACATCAGAAGCAGATGGATAAGAAAAAAGGTGACAAAATAAGCGAAGCGCTTTCATTCCTAAATAGCTCCCCGTACGGATATATTTGGTCAACCTTTTTGGCTCCGTCTGTATTGCTCTGCTTACAGCAGCTTCAGTTTTGCATGGCTCTTCACTAAAATGATTTGTCAAGAGATGGCTCTGTGTGTGGGAGGTTTTTAAGCTTAGGAAAAAAATAAATGGAGTTGAATCAATAGCAAAGAGCCGGCCCTGAATCGAGGTAATGAAATGGACTTACAACTTGTACACTCGCAGGTGGCAAAACAGAGATGTTGCCTTTTTGATGGATTGTGCACTTTGAGAAGGAGAAAGGGTGGAGTAAGGGCAGAGGTATTGTGGAAAACAAGGTTTATATTTGATTGTGTCAGTGTGCAGCGTAGACAGAACGTCTATTTCACCTGCTCAGGGATTTTCCCTCCATTGTTCTGAGAGTGAATCAATGCTGGAATCAGACCTCTCCATGGGGCATCAAGAGCTTAGACTCTGTGGCAGCTGAGCTGACATATTATTTAGGTTTGACAACCGCAGAATGAAACAAGGTTGAAGCGAGAATGAATTGAAAACACCCCCTTCTTGCTCTTCAATTTAGTCTCTTTTTTTTCCACTTTTGCTGTTGGGTTTGTGTTTTAAAGTCAGACTGTACCTTTGGTACTTTAAAAATTGTACATTTACCAGTGTTTTATGCTCTCCTGTTTAGATTTTTTGAAGGTTTATAAAAGCACATCAGGACTCTCATGGGTGGTTAACATTCAAGGCATACTGATGAGTCCTCGAGGCTCAATGGGATTTACCTGTCTAAATAAAGGTTGAATGAATAGTGAATGGGAACTTTAAAGCCACATAATGCTTGCTTGAGGGGCGTCGGCTTGGTGAAGGCCCACACAAAGTCTCCCTCTGGAGAGCGTGATCAGTGTGGAGTGCAGGAAGCTGGTCAAGCAGTGTGGAGCCATTATTCAGTGCTAATACACTCTGTCTTCCCCAGATCAGATAGAGCACAAGGACAGAGTAGTTCTTAGACAGATGGCCTCTTTTCCATTCCCTCAAGAGCCATCCATTCCTTGTGTGCGTGGCACCGCTCCTTGATTCGATAGATACTTCAGACACTCAAGATAGTCCAAGGTATGACAACACCTTTTCTATAGGACTGAAACAAAGGTTTAGTAAAACTTTGACAAGAAATCAGATATTTCTACAAAGATCCGAATGATTGTCAGTAAAAACTACCAGTAATTTATTCAAACTATGTATGTTAGGAGCGTGTATATATGGTCCATGTATATATATATATGTGTGTGTGTGTGTATATTATATATATGTATGTATGTATAAAATACTTTGATTAAAAAAATAATGAAACGTCCAAGCAGTACAACTAAAATGCTCAATTTCATATCACGTGTTCCCTCTACGCCAGTTATTTAGACTTTGATCATCTTGTGCTAAGAAGTGATAGTGCTGCAGTCATTTTGACCAAACCTTGAAAATGACACAATGAACAATCTCAAAACTGATTTCATGTGTGATCCTAGACAATCAGTTAGTGCTTTGACCATTTGTTGCTCAGTGTTGATAGAAATGACCAAGTTAGAGCCATCTTTGTGTAGACTAAGGTTGATTACTGTAGTTGTTGTGGTCATATTATTTTTTTTCTATTAACAATGATAAATTGATACCTATATCGCTTGTTTATGTTGGGAATGATGCTCAGCTACAACCACACAAAATGTTAGCTCAGTATCTGTCATACAGGCTGGCTTTTAAAGCCTTCTAAAGATTGTTGGCTGTGACAGCCATTTTGAATGAGACTACCACCAAAATGTGTATTAGTACATGTAGATATCAATCAATGATTCATTTCTGACGTTGCATTAAATTGTGTTCAGTGGTGGCAGTATGAACAAATGAAAGCACACACACACACACACACACATGTCCAAAGGCACCAGCAAAAACATTATTGCTCTGCCTTCAGCAGCAGGAAATAAAGATTTCTAGCTATATTTTACACTTTGAAAAAACATTTCTCAAGTAAGACACCACGTAGGGTAAATTCTTAGTAACACCCCTAATTGCAAGTATGCCAGCTCAGCAATGTGTAAACGTGTTACCCAGCTGCTAAAAGGCTTAGCAGATCATTTTTTTTTATTATTATTATTATTTTATTTTTGACCAAATTACCTCTGAGTCTCAGACGCTCTTGGCGTTCTGCCCCGTCCTTTTCTTTACAAGTTTTACATAGTTAAAAAAAACAATAATAAAAATAGAAACAAGACACAAGCTTCCAATAGGAAGTTTCATTTTAGTGCCTTCAGGATATGAGCGTCTCCTCCACTCTCCTAACTTTCACAGGAAACATAAGTCTGAGCCATGCAGCCTTTTACTCTCCCTGAGTTTCACCCGCCGTTACCCTGGCTCCAGAACCTGCATCATGATTAACCCTGTGTTGACAGGAACCTTATGTACATACTGAACAGATGCTCGTGGTCTTGCTGCAGGTTTAAACAGAGTAAGTATTCTCACAACTAATCAGATAAAAATGAGATGTGCATTGGTGCTTCCCCTCCTAAAATGTGCAAGAACATTCAAGATATGAGAGAAAACTTTTTGAAAAAAGGCTAATTTAAATCATTTTCAGGTTCTGTATGGTTCCGACCTGTTAGGGCTAGTAATTGCTAATACAACTTAAGATTTTTTGTTTTACTTTATAAAACATATATACTTTATTGCTTTATGTTTGCTTTAGTGGACCCTTAAATACTTTCAGTTAGTCAGAAAAATAATTTTAGTTAATTCAGTGTATTTTACACACACACACACATATATATATATATATATATATATATATATA